>NW_017731387.1:2468406-2500058 GCF_001890085.2 Hipposideros armiger
CGTCCAGATCCAACGCGTGCAGCACAGCACCTGTGAGACACCGCACACATCCACAGAAACATAGAAAATGAATACTTCAAGGGGAGGCAGAGACCTGGTGCTACTCGGGTCGGGTGATCAGACAAAACATATGAGTCTAAAATCAATGTGATGTCATCTGTGCCCTCAAGCTAGAGAAATCTAAGCACTTCTGGGGAACATCTTTAAAATGCCCACAGTAAAAATTAAGAAACTCATTAATGAAAAAGTGTAATGATAAGCAAAATGGGCATAACCCAGATATGACATTTCAGCTCTCAAATTACAAGAGACAAACTTTTAAGTCTTTCTTGGTATACTGTGGAAGAAGCAGAGATGCGAATAGACATTTAATTCTGTTTCTACCTGAATTATGCTGTTTTATTTTTAAAGTCTTCCCTGATAGTACCCAGGCTTTCCTTGAACTAATAATGGGTACATATCATTAACCTCTGAGGTCAATCTATAGGTAAACAGAACACTGATCTTGACAACAAGAAACATTTCCTGAAAGGGATAGAAAGCTATTAGTCTGAACTTGCTTGCAAATAATGAAGTCTTAGAGTAACTTTCACCCGTTTTCCTTAAAACATATAATCACCAAGCTATTGGGATAAATTTAAAAAGACTTTGTTGTGCATTTCGAATAGAAAATAGTGATCTACGTTCGAGGCCAATTGGGCTGGATTCTAAGTAGACACAGGAGCAAATACAATTTCACAGGGATAAACTGTCATGTGAGATTACAGGTTAATGTGTGCAGAAGGTGGGTTGCTTATTAGAGATGGAAATGACCACATATGGTAGATCACTGGCCAGAGGGGTCTCCAGAGCTGTTCTCTCCTCTCCCTGGGTATCAGGCTCCTTGACAGCCCACCGAGACAGGCATAGCTATCTATGTTCTCCCCCTGTGTTTATTCACACACAGGACCACTGCAAATCTCCTAGCTGTCCTCGTAAGGTCCAACAAATGGCTGACCATTCTTCCCAATGTCCGACTGAATGTCTCGTAAGAGAATTTAAGTCTTTTGTCTCTTGTTGAAAAGCTGGGGGAAAATGCATCACCCCCACACGTAATTTTTTTAACACCTCAAAAACTATTATTGAAACTATTTCCCATCCATCACAAATTATTTCCTCTATGTAAATGTGGTGGTTCTGATCATTAGAACCACCATAGTTTGGAACATGAACACCCCCCCCCAAAAAAAGGGTGACCCCTTGGCCAAATCCTAGGCTACACTTGATGTCCACACGTTTTTAAACTTCCCAGGTTGTTCCAACGTGCAGCTTGCGCTGAGAATCGCTGCCTCAATCTTTCCGTAAAGAAATGTTTTTCTCAAGTCTTTTGAAAACTGTTCAGCCTTTTTCAAGTTGCAAATATTGACTCAAACACTAGGCTCAAAATTAGAATAGAACACATAATAGCATACATAAAACACGAGTGCCTGACAGTTGCTCATAAACATCAACAAGGCAAAATTCTGTATCTCGGGCCCAATTTTTCCAGTGACTTCATTCCACCAGCACCTTAAAGTGAATCCTATCCATCTCGCTCTATTAACAGAACCCAAGAACCCAAACTCTCTCCAAATCTCACAATCTGCCTCTGTATCTAATACACTTCCTAATCATGTTAGTTCTTGCTTTGAAATGTAGCTGTCATCCATTTCTCGTCGTCCATACTCATCCTCCTCTAACTCCTAATTCCCTAACTAGTTTCGCTGCCTCTGGGCTTTTCTCAACCCACCGCCACTAAATTAATCTTAAAAGAGTGTTTTCGTGATGCCTCCCTTCACAGAAACATGTTCAGGGGCTCCCACTGATAACACTAACAAAACCCAACTCTTCAAACTATGGAGGTATTTAATGCCTCAAATAAAATATTCCTCTTCTCACACAACACGTGACTCCAGACTACGATGAGTCAGTGCAGCAGAATTTCGCGCTTCGTCCGTGACTCCATCCTAAGCCTATCTCCCACCACACTCCAGTGTGGATTTTCCACTCCATCCAGGCCTCCTGTCTTTCATAGAAAGTTTATTCCCAATGGTAAGCATGTACTCATGCTCCCACACCCCTTTCTTGAAATCCCGTCTTCTTTTTTCTCCCTTTCCCAATGCTTTGCTTTTCCTGGACCTGGGCTGTGAGGCCTTCCCAAAACACTGCAGCCAGGCAGACTGCCCCTCTTCCAGGCAGCACATACGAGAATCATCCGACCTGGTTACCCTGAAATACCCTGCTTTACACTACTATTAAACTATTTTACTTTGTGTCTCCTCATTTAAATAAAGCTCCCGAAGGCAGAAATCATGTTTTGTATTTTCTTGATGTATATCTACTAAATAAAAGTAGCTTTTCCGGCTTTTCGCTGAATTTTTCATTCTCTTCATTCAATGAACATAAATAATGCTTATAAAATTCTTCCCTATTATATCCATTTCTTTAAATTTCATGAATTTGCTTATTTTGTGAAGCAGCTAGCTTACTCTAACATAAGTCTGATTAATTCTGCTTCAAAGGTAATAAAATGAATCAAGTATCTGGGCCAAACAACATTTAAATGTGGCATAAAGCTTAAAAAAATTAATATTTTCTTAAAAATCGGAGAAAAAAGTTATAATTATTTATTCATTCCACAAACATATTCACTCTTTATGCCCAGAAGAGGGAAGAGTGGTGTTTAAAGCTAAATGCCTGCAGGAGATGCACCGGGAACCTGACTGAGTGAAGAGAACCTACAGGAGGCGATAGGAATGGAGGGGCCTGTAGCAGGCCCCACACCCCTTCTCCAGGTGGCAGCCATACTCCTTCAGCTCCAGCCAGTGGGACAGGCCCCTGTGTTGACAGATACTCTTAATTTTTCAAGAGAGGCCAGAATTTTCATGAAAAAATTATCTAATTTTTAAATCGGGAAAAATAATTGAACATTTCACCAATACCGTGTGAGTCAAATAAGGTGTGTTGGGGGCCAGTATTGTTTAACCTCTGTATTATGGTATAAGGATTAAAATTAGAAAACAAAAACATTCCTTAAGGTTGATCATAGGTTTAAAGTAAACCACTACTTGGAAATTTTTTATCTGTTCTAGTGGCTTTTAGAATCAAGATGGTTCTTGTTTAGCTAAGTTAATTTAAGTGTGCTACACTAAATGCAGGAGAATCCTTCCTAATTTGGTTGATTCTAAAGTAACATTTTAAATAAAAAGAGAACTGAAAGTATTAACAAACCAGTTTCCTTCAACTTTTTTCCTTAAGATACAGGTTGTTTAATCATAATTAGTAATATATACACATCACATTTTTTGAGATGTCTGAATTTTATAGGCACACTATCAAAAGAAGACACAGTCTCAAAATAGAGTTTATCATTTTAAAAAGTAGCTTACGAGAGCTCATAAATGTTGATATCATCATATGACAACTCCATGATTCGACATAAAGGACACCTGAAATCTCAAAGGATATCAGCCACTGGAGAGCTCTAAAGAACAGCGGATGGATACCACTTTACTCTGGGAATATCCGTGAGTGCTTGGAAGAGCTGATGACAAAACCAGACAGCAAAAGGACTCAAACAGATTCATACAGGAATCAGAAAGAGAAGAATTATGTCATTTGGAACAAACAGAATTACACATGCAGAAAAATAATTAACTGAAAAACTATGTGAGGAAGAAAAGACAAGCTGGAAGGAAAAAAAAATGAATTTGAAATCCATGAGATACAGACCAAAAATATCCTAATGTTCGTGTGTCTATTTTTAACACCAGGTTCTTCTCTAAGAAAGTCAGCAACTGACTCCTGCTTAGGTTATTCCTCAAGAAGTACTGAGAAAGCAAAACAATGAAAGAGTTGAGGGGCTGTTGTTTGACGTGTAAAACCTCAGGCAGTACATAATCACACCGTCAGTGACTTTGAAAGAAGCACAGTACAGTATTCATGGGTGGCTAAGCTCTGAGGTCAGACCTCATGTAAACACATCACGCACTGCCAGCCACTGCTATGCGTGGCCTCTGTGGAGATATGTACTGCTCTGTGCCTCAGTTTTCTCCTTGGAAAAGCAGTGATAATAACAGCACCCACGTGTGGTCCGGCTGAGTGGACATTACACACACGCATACATGTACACACTGCTTACGACCAGACATCATTTGCACTCGCTGTTGTAGGGCAAGAGGCAAACACACTGAGGTGACACACACAGGTGCAGACATGTGGCCACTGTGACGGAAAGTCACGCATTAGCTAACATGATAGGGTATTAGTAGCTATTTCCTTCTCTTCACTTCAATCTATTTCCTGACATCCAGGACCTTCCCGGGTCTAGGTACCTGTTCTACAATGCCTTCCTTCGATAGCTTTGTCTTAAGGAATAATTCCTATCAATTTTGTTTTTTATATTTAGGGTCTTCGACTACTTATTAGCTAAAACGTAGAGCGCTGCACGACAGTTTGCCACCATTCCTACCTAACTTGTCCACTTAATTTGTTGCACCTCCTTTCTCTCCTCCAGCTCCCTCTCAGCTTCCCCCTCCCATCCCCTCCCCTCTCCATTACCCCATGATCACTGTCTGGCAGCACACTCCCTCCCTCTCCCTTTTTCTCACCCTCCTTATCTCTTTTCTCCTCTTCTGTCAGGGTGAAGTGAAACTGGGTAACTGCAGAAAAAGTAGCTATTGTTACCAAATAACAAAGAAATATGAAGTTAGTTAAAAGATGACACCATGGCAGACTGAGCTTTAGAATATGACCTACGTGACACAACGTAAGCAGCTGTATACCCCTATTTATACATGGTTATCTTCAGGAGTCAGTTACATACTTCAGTACAGCCAAGCAAGCAGCTCCAGTGCATAGGACCTTAATTCTTACCCAAGCTTGCTATCTGATTGACAGGAGAAGGGGAAGCAAATAGTCCAGGCTGATAGATCCTAGGGGCAGGGGGCTTGCTGACTAATCAACAACTTAGCTGCCACCTGTCCTACTTGGATTGGAACTAAATTCCCAGTATTGACAATACTGAGAGACAGATGTTGCCAGATGCTGTTTACACTAGGGTTGCAACTAGCTGCTCTCTGGAGTTGGAGAAAAGCAGCAACCAACCAAAATGGTTTTAACCCAAATGATACCAAAATGCCACAGATCAAATGGAAGGCAGCTTTAACATGTACCACTGATGTGCACTACCCAGCCTCTGTATGTCTCTGAAGATGCATGTTCATATTAAACAGGGGAGCTGGGGGAAGACGATGTCCACATAGCCTCATACAGCAAGAAAACCAATATTCAGAACTAGCAGAAATCTGTAACGGGGCTTCTTAATTTAGGGAGAAAGAGGCAAAGAAAAATGTACACTTCTAATGTTACTGCATTTATACTGTGGTCTGCAAGATTCAATCTTCAATCACAGAATATGGTTCAGAATAGCAAGCCAAAAGACACGTTTGGACGAACACTTGTGCCATTAGGACTCAGGTATCATCTCTGACAGTCACCTGCTCGGCCTGTTTATATAAACACAGCCGATGGCTCTCACTGAATGCTTCTTCTGCCTTAGCCCCCTCCCAACACTTCCCCCCACCCCCAAAGGCTTTTTTATTTTACGGTCAGAGGTTAAACTGCTAACCCTTCACCTTGGAGGCAAGTTTTTTTCCTCTGGAATAAAAGGCTGTCGCAGTGAGCTGCGCTAGGATTAGCCCCTCTCCTAGAGAACAAAGGCTCTGTCTTTGTCTCCGGGGCCTGGGCCCGGAGCCCCTACATCAGAGGGGGCTGCAGTCAACACGCACGCTAAGAAGGCGTCTTGGGGTCCAGGCTCCCGTCCAACCAGTGCGCCCACGAGAAAATCCTGTCAGGCACTCAGCTGAACATTCACTAAGGCGTCCTGTTGAGAGCCTGATGAAGATGTTATTTGACCATACGGTAAAACTTTCCATTGTTTAACAGAAATATAAGAGAAAACCTTCCAGAACTCAGTGCTTTTACACTCTTGGTCACCAGTTCACACATGGGCCAGTAAACGCCTTTGACTGACGTACAACCCTTCGCTCTACACACTCTCTTCAATAATACGCAGGCTTATTTAGGACACCATAATCTCTTGCATTTAAAAATCGGCCTAACTAAAGGATACATTCAAAAAATGACAATAGATTATCTTTTTATTTGCAATTTTTACATTAGCTATTTCTCATTAGAAATTTTGCCGTTGTATTTATGACTCAAGGAACTGCTCAAAGTGCTTAAGTCAACAGAAAACTCATATCTTTTCACATTTCATAATATTTATTTATCTTACAAGTTTTTTAATGTTGAACAAAAGGAGAAATAGTAAACCACAAAGCATGTATTTGATTAACATTTAGAAGTGGGAGTGTAATGGTACCTGAACCAAACCATACTTATAAAAATTATCTGTAAATGTTTTTAAACCGTAAATATTAAACACATCAGACAAATTTATATTTGGTCATCTCATGGCAATAAAAGAATTCTCTCAAGCATGTTAAGTTATGAGTGAGCTCATGAATATTTACAATGGCTTGGGGAAGACCACAGTTTATAAAATATACATAATCTCGTAATTCACATCCATAGCAGCACACAAAATTGAAAATTATTAAGTAAAAATTATATTATATATGATTACAACCACATTAAGTAAGCTCATATTGAAATCTGAATGGAAATACACAAATATAGATGTTTTATGCTATTGGTATGAAAAAGAATCATCTTTTTACTTTTTTCAAAATTGTTCATAATATACATTAATAATGTAAATACTAGCAGAAATTGTAGAATAATCAGAAGCGTTCAAGAGACTATAAGTGGATATCAATTAATGAGAGATAAGTATCAACCACAATGTAAACTACTCCAAATTAAGGAATAAATCATTTCTGTTAGATAGCTCCCATAGCAATATTAATTGATTTCCAAAATTTTAGGAGAAATATAAATGTGCTTTTTTAAAAAAAACTATAATGAGGATTAGCCTGACAACTTCAAGAGGTCACAACCAACAAGCTTAACAAAAGAAATACATTTATTCTTGGGGGGGGGGGTGAGGGGCCGGAACCGATGCTTATAAATAACAGATGTCTGGCTAGAGGAGTACGTCCTACGTTTTTAAAAGTCACATGAACATCTAAGCTTGGCAAAGGAAAACATTTAAACTGAAGACTGGAGCAAAGTGCATAGGCAATGACTGGCTGGAAATGTTAAACATTTCATTCTAGAGGGAAAAAAATGCGCAAAAAAATTGAACAAAATTAAAAAGAACAATGCTTGATAATAACAGAAAAATACAAAGCTCAACATTGAATGGGTCTGTCATGCCTACCATTAAATGTCTTTCATTTATGAATTATGCCACAGTGAAATGATGAAGAAAAAAATCAACCAACTGACAACCAACAGATTAAAAATCAATATCGCACATAATAAAGATAAAAGGGAAACACCTAAAAATGTTAACAATGGTAATTTCTAGACTATGGCATTATGGGCGATTTCTACTGCCTAATTTTTGCATGTCTTTATTTCCTAAATTCCCATCAATGGCAGGAGGCTGTTACCACTCACAGTTTTGAAGAGGTAATAAGAAGGATGAGAAAGGGTTTATCTGACTGGATATATATAGTTATATACAAATCAGAAAGAGAGCGCGCTTCTGAAATCATAAAAGATGCTGATTGAGTAGGGGCGCAAATGGCCAACTGCTAGTTGACCTCCTTAAATCCTTTTGCTCCCCCTTCCTCAACACTTGACTGTAAAACTGGAGACATTTTCCAGCCTCCCTTGCAGCCAAGTACTGCCACGTGACTAAGTTTTTACCAAAAAACATAATGTAACAAACTTTCCCCTTTCTTTCGCACCTGAACTGTTTCTCTTGCCCATCTGTGGGCTTGAACGTGGACGCAGAAGTGATCCAGCTTTGACTCTGCAGATGCGAATCACAGTAATGATTCTCTAGGCTGTTACTCTAGACGACAGCAGGCCAGTAGGAAACGAGCATGGATGCCTGAATAACTTCGCAGATCAGTGCGTCCCGCCAGACCACCTGCATCTAAACGTCTATATTACTTAAGCCTCGTATTCGGAGGTCTTTTTTTTTTTTTAAACAGCAGCTTGGCCTTTATTCTTTAAAAGGGAGCACTAAAAAAACAGAATGGACAGTTTTGAAAGAGGAATAACTGATTTGGAGAACAGCTTTAGGGATTATACCAGAACTCAAAAGGGAAAAAAAAAAAGATCAGAAAAAAATAAGAAAAGCAAAGCTTAATCTGAAATCTAGCATAAGTTTAATTGAAAAACTCCCATCTCTAGAACCTAGGACTGTGCTTACAACAAAGTAGCCATCAGTTAATGTTTGTTGAATGAATGAATGAATGAACTAGTGGACTGGTCTCAATAAGAAAAGAGACAACAGTTCTTTCAATAGGAGAGTAAATGGGCAAGATAGGGGCACATGGTCCTTTTCTGAATAGCATACAAATCCATATTGATTCAAAACAGCTAAGTCACTTGTTTATATCAAAGCTGACATATTAGATAAAGAAAATTCTTCCTTCTCATTTGTACTTGCTCAAAGTTCAAAATTCCAGGTGTAGAATCTTACACTATTCCTACATGTCTAGGTCCTGATTTATTTCTCCTGATCACTGGATCAGTCCATCCACTCAAATGCTGGAGAGAGGGGCTCTGCTCCACGTGCCCTCTGTCACACACACCTGCTCTCAGGGTCCTTGGCTTCTTGGAAATGCCCCCCAGCTCCAAAGGAAAGGTTTCATAAAATACCGCAGCTTTTGGCAGGAATATAAAAACTGAAGTTAAAAAAACCCAGGCTGAGCATTAAATTTTAAAAAATCATTACTCTGCGACTATTTCTCATGAGCTCATGGGTTCATGAGCACATTTCCTTTGCTGGGTAAGTAACCTGGAGTTTTGCTTAACAGTTCATGCTCATTTCTGTGTGAGCTATCCAACATTCCATTTACAATAGCTATTTAGACTTTAATTTAAAAAGCTATTAGAAAAATAGTTTGGAATAACTGCAAAACAACGCTCTACCTAGAGTTCATCAGCTACAGATTGAAACTTTTATTGACTTTAAATAGTAAAAATTCTGAGTTAGAGGGAACTGAAGATATTAGTATCTAATCTCATCTACTCATTTTGAGACTCAAGGAGATTAAATGGTTTTCCCAATTCTTACATTTTAAGTTGAAGTGACAAATTCTACACACATTCGCAGAAATTACCCAAGTTACTGGTGGTAAGGTTGTCATTCTCTACAACACCCATCCTCTATGCCTTGTTTCTGGAATGGCTCTAACAGGATACTAATCTTGTCTGTACACTTTCCTCTTCTGACTGCTTTCCATATTTTGATTGTACCAGTCATCCTGAAAACGGCTTCCTCTTTTTTGTGACTGTTGAGAACACACCCAAGCCTCTATTGCTTTGAATGTCTCTTTGAAACTTATTTCACAAATGAGATTTCTCAATTCTAGCATTCATGTAAGACATAAAAATCCGTGCCACCTCTTAAAAACCACACGAGACCGCCCAATTACACATTCAAAGGTCTATATCAGTCCCCATCATGCCCAGCCTCTTTTGTGACATGATACTATTAGTCAATCAAGCCTTGCCCATCCCTGTACCAACCCAGTTATTCACTTGGTACAGAGGGGACACTAGGAAGGACCCTGCCCTCTCCTGCAACCAGCCATCAGGCCAAAGACCAAGACACCCGAAAGCTCTCCCACAGAGCAGTGGGTTCACACTGGTCATCGGCCCCGTGTCCAAGCAGCTGATCTACGCGACCCCATCATCCTACCTCTTTAGACAGTGACTTTGAACTTTCAAATGCCTAATAATCAGCTAGGAAACTTTTCCAAAACATCAGATTCCGCTCCTACCCACCTCCTCCATTAAAAATCATCTAAAGTGTGCCCCAGGAGCCTGATTTCTCCGTCAACAAATCAACAGCTCCAAAACACCCTGACAAACACTGAATAGCAGCTCTTTCTAAAAATCTGTGGACACCCATCTCTAGCGACATTCCCCAGGGAGGCTCAACGGAACTCCAGAGGTGCCTCCAAATACGGAAATGCTTGGCAATTCTCTTGTTCGATTTGTTTGCCTCTGCCTACCACTGAGTATTAAGGGAGATTCTACTGCATCATTACAATAAATGCAGCCACGATCCCTACTAGTTCACAGGCCTTTCCTTAGCCGATAAGAAAGACAATCACAGGCATGATAAGAATCCAATTTACAAAAGGCTGCGAAGCCTCAAGATTCCAATTCTGTAAGCACCGGTAAATTTCACATATTTCGAATTCAGCTTGGGGGCGGCGGGAGGTCTGGCCTCCCTCCTTCATTCAGTTACACATCTCCCTTTACTCTATCTGGGTGCAGCTGTGTCTTCCAATCACCTATCTTTAAAGAAAGAAGGGATTCCTGAGTTAGCTTGGCAAGATTCCCAGCATTGTGTTGAATGGCATTAGAAAGAGCGATTCATGGATGCTCGCCTAGAGAGCGCCTGGCCCCGCCCATCCCCTCCAGCAGCATCTGGTTACTTCCCTAACTTGCCCTATTTCTCTGCTTGCTTTCCCCTTCCACTGCCTCTGCACTGAGTCCCCCGATGCCTGTTTATTACATTTCCTCTTTTCTCTGATCTTTAATTTTCGTGTGAATTAGCAAGCCCATTGTTACATAATAGGACAATGGAGTATCGAACATAATACAATTGGAGATGGAGTTTTCATGACAAATCATTTTGAAGCAATGCTGAATTTTTAGTTTAAGGTTCTATTTTTCTCATTTGGACTTTTCTTTTCAAAACCAAAATAACATCAAATCCACAAAGGGAGTGACAGCCCAGGTCACAATCCCGACTTTCCTGGGAGGCGCAGCCTCTCCCTGGGTGGGGACCCAGTAGCCACATCCATACTTGGTAAACCTGACCCCAGGGGAACCAAAACAGCCAAACCCATGACCTAATCTGGGCCAAGTTCTCTCACACAGAAGAATCTGGACCGTAAAGTGAGAAACAAAAATGGGAGACGCTGAGGCGGAGTCACTGTTTTGGCAGAAAGATGACACAAAGTCCTCAGAGCTACCATGGTAACTACATCTGCAAAAATTATTTACCCCAAATATTAGCTATAACACGTATTTTCATTCTTCCTTCGAGGCAGAATCCAGGGGTCTCCCTGACAAGAGTTCACGGATCTCGGAGGTTGGGAGGCCAGAGCATCCAGAGCACACAGAACACGGCTGGGGGAGAGAGAGCCGCACAGAAACAGAGCCCTGAGGACCTGCAGAGGCCCCCCCCAGTCCCCCAACTCCCCCACTCTGCCCAAGTCTTCAGTGGACACATGTGAGAACACTACCCAAGGATGGGGACCCGATAGAAGCAGACAGAAAACCCCCAGGACCCGAAATAGCTGATGTTCAGGCCACCCAGCATGGACAAACCCCCTTAGGAACAGGGTAGGGGTAGTACTCAGAGGGCAGTACTTCAATAAAGGGGCAAACTCAGCTCAAGACGGAGGCAGCTCTGGTCTCACCTAACAAGGCTTCCAAGCAAGCTTCAAATGATCAAGCAGTTTCCAAGAAATTTAACTGTGTCCTAAAACAAAAACGCACATGCACACAGGACATGTAAGAGGAGAGACCATATCCTGGGTCATAAAGCAGGTCTCAATAAATTTTTTTAAATTCAAATCATACAACCTATTCTCTAGAATTACATTATCAAAATAGAAAGATCACTGGAAAAATCCCCAATTTCTTTGAACCTAAATGATATACTTCTAAGTAACCCATAGGTCAAAGAAGAAATCAAAAAGCAAACTAGATACTGAATGAAAATGGAAACTGATCAAAACTAAGAGTTCTTCTCTGTGAAAGACACTGTTAAGTTAAGAGAATGAAAAGACAAGACAGACTGGGGGAAAATATGCGAATACAACAAAGAGGTTGTATCCTGTATATAAAAAATAAAACTTAAAATTCAGTAATAAGAAAACAACAACGCAATTAAAAAAATATAAGAAAAAGATTTAAATACTTTTCACCAAAGAAGATATACAGATGGAAAATAATCGCATGAATTCATTCTAATACAACATGACCTAGTCTCCAAAATGCTTCCACCAATTTCTAAGAAATCAGACCTTTACTTCAAAATGAGAATGGGTAATGTGCTAAAATATTGTTAACAGTTCCATTCAATTACTCTAGGGGGATTTTGTATTATCAAATTTAATTTTATAATCAGCATAGCCAATCTCTATAGCCCTGAACTTGGATTCAGGGCTGGACACCTAACTTAATCACAAGTGCCAACTTAATCATTAAGTTGAACAAAGTGGGTCTCACTGAGAATGAGCAAAAAATTGAAGAAGGTAAAGGAACTAATCATAGAGCTTGGGGAAGAGCATTAGAATAAACAAAAAGTGTACATACTTGAAGGAGCATTTCTGATGTGTTCCTGGTACAGCAATGAGGCCAGTCTGGCCACAGCTGGCCAGGGGAAAGAATGATAGAGGATACACTCAGAAAGGTGAAAAGGGGGGAAATGGCCCAGGTTATATCGACCATGACAGGTCCCTGGAAAGCTTTTAGTTTTTATTTGAACGATTTGAAAAGGCAGAGGGATTGGGGGGAGAAGAGAACTCTGAGCAGGACACCCCTGATTCCTTAAAAGTTGAGGTTTGAGAATTGAGGTTGTGAGTAGATTTCTAGTATGATGTCCCATGAGCCATGCTATATATTGCAAGCACTACCAAAAGTAAAAAAAAAAAAAATCCTGGTTGAAGAACTCAACCACAAACACACTTAACAGAATGTTAAAACTGGTGGGAGCTTTAGGATAGTCAGTCTATAGCTTATGTTTAACCAAAGGAATCTGAGCCAAAAAGTGAAATGACTGATGCCAGGTTGTATAACTAGATACTGGTTCAAGTGGAACTAGAATTAAGTTCTCTTAAGTTTGAAGTCCAGCAGAGCAGAGGAATAAAGGAGGAATGGAAGAAAAAACTATATTTACAAAGCACTTTTGCAAAACAGATAAACATTTGTCACATTCACTTGCTGTTATGATTTCTAAAGATACCAGCTGCTCAGCCTGCCCCAAAGATCTGCCCTTAATTCTGAGGAAAGGGGTGAAAAGCAAAGCTGATACCTATATTGGTAAGTAAATCCAATGGATCAAAAAGATAAAGAGCCTTCTGTGTTTTGATAAGAAATGCATTCAAAGCTCTTCATATAAAGACTGCATTTTCTCCCTAACAAAGAGACTCTTGTTTTTTAGAATTTCTCAAGACTACACAGAAAAAGGATAAGGCAAGTAAATCATTATCCTATGTGTTGATAGAGCTAGTCCCTCTCCAATCGAGTACCTACAACACTGGCTGGTGGAAAATAACATCTGCCAAAAAGTCCTCCAGAGTACTTTTAGACTACAGAAGCAGCTGTACTTGTGAGATACCCTGAGCAGAGTAACCAATACAACCCAAGCATATAATCCAAATAGTCAACATTTCCAGCTCAACCCAACTGAGGATACATTACCCAAATGAGTATATGAGGTGACTGATGTGATGCCATTCTTGTTTATACATATTAATAAAGTAAATAATCATTAAAGCAATTTTAAACTATTAACAGGATTTAAAGTAAATTCTAATGTTAGAATGTTATCTATCGTAGAACAAGCCTAATATGAGAATGTGTCAATATACAATCCTTAACAAGTTTTTACACAGTAGTTTGAACCTAAGCATATCAATTATATCTCAAAAAAGCTGTTCTGTAAAAAAACAAAAACAAACAAACAAACAAAAAACCCTAAACATATCAATAGTTACATTTAAAGTAAATGTACTAAATACTCTGATTAAAGCCAGCAATTGTCAGACTAGATAGAAAAGGAAATACCAAATATAAAGATACTAGATATAGATATAGCTCTAAATATAGTTTAGAAGAAAAAATAGGAAAAATTTCATGCAAACACCAATTTTAAGAAAGATAGAGTACCTTTATTTCTCACAGTAAACTTAAAGACAAAAAGCATGACCAGAGACAAAAAAAGAAAACCATATGTTAAAAGGGTTAGTTCGTAAAAAAAATAAATAAATAATAAAAAATGTGTATGCGTCTCAGAACAGAGCTTCAAAATACATGAAGCAAAAACTGACCAAACCAAAAGGGCAAAATCAACAAATCCATAATTATAGTTGGAGTTGTTAACACTCCTCTCCCAGTAACTGAAAGCTATAGAACCTGAAAAATCAGTAAGGTTGTATAAGATTTGAAAAACATTATCAATCAACTTTATATAATTGGCATTTATACAACAATATATCTAACAACTGCAGAATATTTATTCTGTTTAATCACACATTGACTATTCACCAAGACAGACCACATATGGGTCATAAAACAAACCTTACATTTTCAAGTCCTGAAGTCATACAGAGTATGTTCTCTGACCTAAAATCCTTTCCAAATAATGAATGTTAGTAATGGGAGTATGCTGCAAAACAGGAAAAAATATGTAACAGTACAGGACACCAAAACAATGAAAAGAAAAAAAAACAGACTTTTAAAAATAGGAAGAAAATTAGTACAGGGGAAATGTGTGAATAAATACAGAGGGTGCCAAAAAAATGTATACACATTTTAAGAAAAGAAAAAATTGTGTTAAAATTGTAATACTCAATATATACCCATAACAAAAGATGAAGTCGTGTGTATACATTTTTTGGCACCCCCGTATATGTAGATACTGAGGGTGTAAAATGAGCCTAAACTAATAAGAATTTCCAATTAAAACACTGACAGTTGATTAGACTGCCTCAAAGAAAAAAATAAGTTATAACTTAGCCAAGTAGAGAATGAAAATTCTGTCACTGTCCACCACAAGTTGAGAACTAAAGTATTTCAAAGATAAGCTCGCTATAAAAGTCTCTTTCACACTTTTAATGAATAAGATGAATGTGATACTTGGCCCCTCCCATCAAAGAAACTTACTGCTACTCTACAAAATATAAATAAGCATTATCATCATTCATTAGCATACATTCATTTAAATGCTTACTGTACAAGAGCACTCTGCCAGGCCTATGGATTTCAAAGGTATAGTGGTATTATTTCTTGCTTGTGAAAAACTTACAATTTATTTGAGGAAGGAACTGGTACCAACGCAAACATAAACCCAACAGAAGAACCGGGGCACACATGGCAAAGGGTAGAAGGGTGGAATTATAACCCAGGAATAAGAGATGCTAAATAATCACACTTGTATCTGAGCGGTGTCAGCAGCGAGTAAATGATGCTAAACACAGACTGGAAATGGGGCTGAGCAGTTCATGCTTCTGACCATGACTGGCTGGGGAGCTGGAATTATTTAGTTACTAGATATTACTTCACTGGCAAGAACACACTAAACATTAAATAAGTTGTCATTCAGTACACCACCTGGTCAGTGTTGGTGTCCTGCTGAAATGCTGCCAAAATTGACAGGAAAAGGAAGCCATCAGGAAATAATAGCTGTCTCCATTAGCTTGACACTGAGTCCACCCATGCATTAAGTTTAAAAAAAAAAAGGCTGAAGGGTTAATTTTTTTAAGGACCTGGAGAGCTTCCCAAAAATGGTAAAATAATAATAATAATACATTAAATCCCCCAAAAAGCTTAGTAAAACCAAAGACCAGCTGTGATCCAACCTTTTCATCCTCCTTATTAATAAACAAGTCTTCAAATGAGAAGTGTCCACGTTCAAAGAAGATACTAACACAGGCACTTCCATAAGCTAAAAACAGAATTAAAACTTTATCATATCTGCTTATAATTACTGGATTCTCAAGCATTTAATCTTTTACTGAGAACTGCAGCTACAGATGGGGCTTGGAAAGAGTCCAAAATCCAACAAATTTAATAAACTCTATATATGTTTCTCTTTCACTAAATTGCAAATTCCTTGATGGCTGGGCCCAGTGTCATCTCTGCATTCCTTGTAGTATCAAGAATGACATTTTATACATGTGGATGGATAAAGGGGTGGGTGAGCAAACAAGTCGTAGAACAAATACATGTGTGTCACAGAGATTAAAAATTGAACAGACCTTGAACGTTTGGGAAACTATCTGGCTAGTGAAGACAGGTCTGGGGAAGTAGGAATGACATGCAATGTGGAGGTGGCTGGGAGGAAGAAAGAAGAGGTGATCAACGACCACAGAGCCTCTGCTGCAAAAAGGAGAAAGAAAAAGGAGAGATGGTCCAAAGACCAGGTGGAAGCGCTAAGAGAAATGCATTCATGGGATCTCTAACGGTTAAGAAGAGCGAGACTATACAATGGCCGCCCAGCCAGTTACCTCCTGACCATTGCATGAAGTCCATTTGCCCAGATGTTCACACAAATGCTGTCATTTTCTACATGTGTCATAACATGAATATTCAAGTTGAAAAACACTGCTATTGAGAATGTAGGGATATACAGAATGAACTTAAATAAATGAAACTTATTTGAAAAACAACATAAACTTTATAAAATTATCTATTAAAAAGATTTATATCAATGATAAAATTAGCTTCAAGGTTAATTGCTGGACTTACTCTCTAATATAGTGCTTCTCAAGCTTTATCCATCACCTCTCACAAAAGACAATGTTCACAGTCACAATCCACTGTTAAGCACATAATCCAGATTTTGTCAAGGCCTAAATAAGTTTTTCAAGTAAGTAACACTTGAGTAGTTTTTAATCATCCGTTTATCCTATCAGTGCATCCTATCAGCGGCTTACTCTATTCTTTAGCATTGAGAAGATAGCCCATGGTTTACATGCAATTTCTAGTGCTAACCATAGCTACACTATTCCTTTAGTTATTCACTCAAGGAAGTTATACAGGGCCAGCCAAGTGGTGCAATGGTTAAGAGCTGGCTTGGGACGCCAGAGGGCCCCAGTTCAGATCTCACATATGAGGGCCAGTGACACTGCCCTCTACAGCTAAGATGCTGAACAACAGCTCGACCTGGAGCTGGGCTGCCGTGAGTCACTGGCTCCGGCATAGGCTGTAGCCCCTGCTACAGTGGGTTGCCATGGGCTACCGTGTGTAGCCAGCAGCCAGCAGCCAGCGTGAGCGGCCGTCCAGAAGCTGGCAACTGATCTGCCTCGCCCGGGAAGAGCGCAATGATGGTGCCAACTTGGGCCAGTGAAGCAATGTCCTCCACAACTAGACTGGAGAACAAAAGGACAGCAACTTGTCTGTTCCCATCCCCCAATTCCCCAATAAAAATCTTTAAAAAAAAATAAAAGTTATATAGGAATGCAAATAAATTAAGAGTGGTGTCATTATCGGGATGGCCTTGAATTTGCTATAATTTTTAATCATTCACATATTGCAATAGTATCAGTTTACACAGAACTCATAATCAATTGCCCCATACCTCAAGCTGGTGACATTTCCACTGAGAACCCTACACTTGTATAACATTACCCTTAATCTCACCTCATGGTCATTCCTTCAGAGATATGAACTCTTAGTTACTGATTACCATTCTAACGACCTTCTAATTTGTCAATATTAACTGTTAGAAGTTTGAAAATGTACTCATATATGGAATTCCTGTTGAATTTTGTGCACATGAAAAATGGGGAAGAATGGAGTGCAAAGGAAAGTCACACTTTAACTTTCTCTTTGTCCTTCCAGATGCCACTTTAAATGAGTACCGTCAGATTTAATGCTACACATTTTTATTCTCTGCCCAACATCCTTTCGAAGTGAAACTAACTCAGCCACAGATATGTTAGCCTCTCCCACCCTCATTTCTCCCACCTCTGCAATATTCCACCGAGGACTTGGAAGTTACTATGTGACCCCGAGGAAAGGCATTGTTTCATCAAACCCATTTACCTCTGCTCACCTCGAAACAGAAATTTAACAACATGTTCACATTCAATCAAAGAGTACGCGTTAATGTTATTTATAGAGTGTCTGCTCTGCGAGTTTCCACCACAATTACTTTTCATGATATTCACCCCCTCTAACAGCTTTCCTTGTCTCTTCATTACAAAAAGAACAAAAGGTTTGAAGGGCACGCTCTAGCAGAACAAGAAAGAAGGTAACTTTTTCCAAACGAAAGAGGGTATTTCATTAAATTGTTTGTTAAACAACAAAAACTTTTTAGAGATCTAAGAAATTAAAATAAAAATAATAAGAAAAAAAAGAAGCAAAGTACAATTAAAAATAAAATTAAAACTAAAGAATTAAGCTAAAACAGTTCAAAAGAATATAAAAATATTAAATGACTAATGAAAGAAAGAATAAGCACCATACACCACAAAGTAAAAGTGAAACAGGCAAAAATACAATTTCCAAAATTTAACACCTCCATGCAGATGGCAAAAGGTGGTGCAAATAGCTAGCAGGCCTCCATTGGAGTGTGCTGCCGTTATAGATCCCAGAAATAGAAAAGAGCCTTTGGTCTTTCTCTTAGTTGCAGAGGATTTGACACTCCGGTCCTGTGTGGGAGTAAGACGGCTCTTAGAGAGCACTGAGGGCTAGCTTAGTCATCTCCGCCAACCCTACATCAAGCAGAAGCACCCACCTCCTCCCCTCCACCCTAGCTTTTAACAGCTTTAACTCGGAATAAGTATTGACAAGGCCCTTAAAACAATACTTATATAATTTTTGTGTTTTGACCAAATTAAAGTCAGCCGTATCTAAAATGGGTACATTCTAGTCATATTTTAAATTGTTTAAAAGTAAATATAAACTGTATGTGTTAAATCTGTCATATATATTAAACATAATATAAATCATACATTTTCAAAGAATGAAAATACACAATTTAGTTTTACTCAGATGATTTCGAAGGCAATTCAGAAGTGTTCGGGGCTGGCCGAGTGGCGCGATGGTTAAGAACTCGCTTGGGATGCCAGAGGGCCCCGGTTCGGATCCCACATATGAGGGCCAGTGACACTGCCCTCTACAGCTAAGATGCTGAACAACAGCTCAACCTGGAGCTGGGCTGCCCTGAGTCACTGGCGACGGCGTGGGCTGCAGCCCCTGTGGCAGTGGGTTGCCATGGGCTACCATGTGTGGCCAGCAGCCAGCGTGAGCGGCCAGCAGCTGCAGTGAGCGGCCGTCCAGAAGCCGGCGACTGATCTGCCTCGCCCGGGAAGAGCGCAATGATGGTGCCAACTTGGGCCACTGAAGCAACATCCTCCACAACTAGACTGAAGAACAAAACGACAGCAACTTGTCTGTTCCCCTTCCCCCAATTCCCCAGCACTGTTCCCATCCCCCCAATTCCCCAATTAAAAAAAAAAATAAAAAAAAAAAAAAAAAAGAAGAAGTGTTCGGTGACTTCATTTCAATACTTCGACCGCCATTTTGAACACATCACAAATAAGAAAGAAGTAGTTAGCATGTGATACAAGGTTTAAGGTAGAAAATCTGATATGAGGGCATTGCCTCTCTTCTTTCCGTATCCATTTATGAACAAAATGAGCATTGTCAATCGGAATAAAACCTGAGTCAAAAAAATTACCAAAGGATTTGATACATTCCCAAACTGAATAAACTATAAATGGATTTTATAATGACTTTTAAAGAATTTCAGAGAACTACATAAACCCCAAAGGCCAAATTTAGGCCAATGGCATATATCTTATATTGTAGATTCATTAGTCTTCAACTATTAAGCTAAAAATGAAGTAAATATTTACAAATTAAATTTTTGACTTTCAACTAGTATTTCATTTTAATATTTTTACTTTTTAGAGTAAATGCTGTCACTAGTAAACACAACAGTGACCATTAGGAGCTGGGAAACTAGTATTCTGTACATATTTCTCAGCGGACCACTTCTTCCGTCACAAGTTTAAACCTGTACACAGTGGACACACTGCACACAATCTTCATAAAGTGTGTCACCCCTTACTGCCAAAAAGTATTCTGCAGATATTCATCCCCCAAATCACACCTTTCACAGCAAAACTGTAACTCCACGACTCAGGTCATGTGTCCTCTGTAGTAATCAGAACAAAATAAAAAGAGGTAACACATCATTTTTTTTAAAAATCAAATAAATTAATCTCAGTCACTTATAATTATTAAACAGAAAGTGCTATTTTAATTTATATAGCAGTAACAGTGACTAAAACCTTGAAAACATTCCCCAGATATTACACAACTTCCTCTTCCAAACACCAAAACCTAAAAAAAAAAAAAAAAAAAAAAAAAAGCCACTTAAGTATCTTTTCTGAACCAATTCCATACAAGTTTATTTAAACAATTGCACTTGTAATGCAGACTTACGGTGTTCCAGCATATTAAGACAATTTGAACTTATTTGGGTTTCACTTCAACCAATGTTTTCATAAGTTTTTCAAGCCATCTTGTATCAAAATTATTAAGGAGTCTAAATTTTACAACTACCCAAGTGACAATATTTTAAAGAACTGCTTAACTTTAATTGAAGTCAAATTTGAATACTCAACACATCCACATGCTGGTGCATTTCTGCTACCAACCCAAGACCAACTTGTTTTTGAAATGACTAATTTCTGGATGCTTATCATTTGCAGAAGACCATCAGATGTACTAAACTGATAGTTTTAGGTTTTATTTTCAGATTCAAATGATAAATAAGAAGGAACTGAAAGAGGAAAAGGCTCTATCTGATCTTTACCAGTTTTGCCTACGAAGTTACAGAGCTTGTGGTTTATCGACAGCTCTTAAAAAAAATTTTTTTTAAATAAAGCACTTACTGCCTGCGATGATAAAAATCTACAGCCTTTCAACGTTCTTTGTGTTACAGTTATTTAACAGATTTTAGAAATCTAAAATAGGTTATGGAAACATAGTACACCCTTTTCTTAATGTCACTTTAATAACAGAGCATAACCTAACAAGTAATTGTTGAACATTGTCCATACGGAAGGCATCTTCCAAAAATCTAAAAGAGATCCAAAAAGGTGCTTATCCTCCAAAACCTAAACTCGGGTTGAGCATACGTCGGTGATAAACACCAAGTTCAGGACAGACGCGCACTGCCACAAGGCAAATATCAACAGGATTACCACTCAGCAACTTTTATACCCTTTACTTCAGTGGCTTCACTTTCACAAATTTCAACCTGTTCAATAAAGTTATACTTTTAAAGAACGAAGGAACTTAATAATAATCACTAAACTCTCCATCTCCTTTACAAATTCCATCCCTTTTCTTTAAAAGTCCTCCCAGTACCTTAAAAATAGTGCCTCAACAATTCAGCAAATGCTCACTGAACACTTGGGGTCCGACACCGTTTTAGGCTCTGAGCAATAAAACCAGCCCAACCGCCACCCCAAAGGCAGAGGACACACGGCACAGAAAGCGCTTCTCCGCCATCTTCCTTACCTATGAGTATATACACCAAAAGCAAGGCATCCTTTTCCCCTTATTATTCACACAAGATCTTGAATATGAAATAAAACTCCACGTAGCTTTAGAACAAGACAACCGCCTGGTACGGAGCTGAGAACTGACAGGATCTTTAATTGTGTCTCCCCCCATCACCTCAGCACTCTCCCTGCCTCTCCCTTCTCCTCTGTCCGATTGTCCCCCGTGCCCCTCACAGAGCTGAGCCAGGGCCCTCTTCATACTCAATGGTGGATGCCACGCAGCCTCTGCCCCAGCCCTCACTACACTCATACAGTCACTGACTTGAAACTAACACTCCCTCTCCAGGAATGTCACCTTCTTAACTGCTTTCCGTCTGTCTGACACATAACTGGCACTCAGAAGCCTTCACGGAAGGAATGGAAGAGGGCTGAATATTTCCTATAGTTTATGCTCTTCCCGTGGCATCTTTTGATGCTTGTTAAAAATCATCCTAATGTCGCACCAACTCTGGTCAAGCCTAGAACGCGGGGTTTTCTGAAAGGGTGGCTCCCTAAAACTGCTGGGAAATATTTCAGTGCTATCAGAAAAAGAAGATTATTTTCAAGGCAGCACAGATCACAGTTAAGTGTTCTGGATCCAGAATTAGAAAAAAAAAAAAACAGGTTCAGCTCCCTCTCCTTCTTAAAGCTAAGTGACTAAATTATTTAGTGTTTCTGAGCTCCCTGCCTCATCTTTACAGAAAGGATAACAGGCCCTACTTCATGTGACTGAAGTGAAGAGAAACAGGATACGGAGGCTCTTAGCACACTTACTGACATACTGTAAATACTAAATAAGTAGTAGTTTTTATTACTATTTCTGTAAAGCAGCTAACTGGAAGTTTAATCAGGAAAAATAAATCAATAAGGCTCTATACTAATGTTACAGCTCAGTTCATTAACTTATAAACACACAAAGAAATGCCTTAATGAAATTCAAATACTCTAAATATACTTACACACTTATTAAAGCTATTAATCACAAATTACAAATGGACTGTCGCTATAGATGGGGGAAATGATAAAGCCTACACTGAAATTGGCAGAGGTCCATTTGATCCTTAGCTCAGAGACCTTTCCACTATGGCAAACTGCATCTTCTTAATTAATTCGAGTTTACAAGGCTTTCTTTAAAATTAAAATACCCACTTGAGGGCTGGCTATCAGGTGTGAATTACTTTAATCAGAGAAGGACATTATGTGACACCACCTGCTTAGACAACGGTTATGGTGCAAGAGGGCTGCTTTTCAAACCAGCGAGCTGGTGAGGGAGCAGCCTGTATGACGCTTCCTGTCCGAAACTTCCTGCGGTCCCTGGGCAGCCGTGACGATGGCTGATGACGGCGGCAGATGCAGGGCGAGGGCAGAGGGACTCGGGAGGTATCAAGGGGGCGACGCAATCCCCCCTCACGGGCTGCACCAGGTGCTCTCTAAGGAAACTTCCGTTTCTGTTATTCCACCGTTCTCTTCTGCAGTAAGTCCCAGCACCCCCCATGGCACTAACCTATAAACCTCGGGTTTAAAGGTAATACTTTCAGTCACGATTACTCTATGCCAGCGGTTCTCAACCTGTGGGTCATGACCCCTTTGGGGGTCGAACAACCCTTTCACAGGGGTCACCAAAGACCATCGGAAAACAAAAAGATATTTATATTACGATTCATAACAGTAGCAAAATTACAGTTATAGAGTAGCAAGGAAAATAATTTTATGGTTGGGGGTCCCCACACATGAGGAACTGTATTAAGGGGCCGCGGCATTAGGAAGGTTGAGAACCGCTGCCTATCCTAGTGCATGTAGACTAAGAAGGAGTCCGAAAGAGTTCCCTGTGCTAAACATAAAGCTAAAGCAAAACACGGTAACCGCATTCTACGCACGGATTTTTTCCACGATGGACATTGTATGTATGACTTATCAAAGTCCTACTTTCTACACGTTAGGGTTTCACCGGGTCTGGGTATGGGTGGCTGGGTGTAAATGGGTTTTAAGGCAGCTCCACAAACATATGCATATACAGCAGCTGTCCCAGTCTATCTCGCGGGTCCTAAGTGGGAAGCTTGAGCGCAGGGTAACCCTAAGCAGCCCATTCCAAGGTATACATGGTCACAGATCTCCAATGCCCCAGTCTTGTCACACCGGTACACACTCAAGATCACTTCTGCAACAAGGGGCTCTCAGTGAAATAATTTGACCAACGTTCACTGGCTCCAATGGCCAGGCACTGTGCTAGGTCCAATTTCTTTTATGCGTTCTGTAAATACTTACTGCACATGTCAGATACAGTGCCGAGCTTTTCCTTAAGGATACAAATTAATAAGTCGTGGCCCGGTTCTTAAAGCCCTTACTTTAAGTGGGGCAAAGAGACAGACACATCCACACGTCCACACACTGCCATGTTAGATGCAGCTGTAAGAACACAGCAAGTGCTAAATCCAGGCAGACTGTGTAAACAGTATTCCTGCAGGAGGGAGGTGTCGAATGCACAAGTGAGCTTAGAAATACCTTTTCTGTGCAGGGCATGAGGGCTACTGACTAACAGGTTCTTTGGCGTAATGTCCTGATCTAAGAAAGGAGTTAAGAAGCGGTTCAACTGTTATCGTAAGCTAGAGATCAGAGATGGATGGTCTTTCTGATACTGTGTTGATAAAAGCAGAAAATCGGTAGCAAAGAGTGGTTTGTTCCTAAGAGAAATTATTGTCGCTAAAGAGAAAGGAATAAAGAAAACAAGATTTGCTAAAGATGTGTGAAAACTACTAATAAATAACTAGAGCTTTTAGATCAAAGATTCACTAACTATAGAGACAGAAATCCAAAAACATAGGCGTGGTGAGAGAGGGTGATCTCCTAAGCTGGAGTCAAGAGCCACAGGAAAAAGCTCAGTCATTATTTTATGTGGAGTTACAGTCGATGCATTAATTTGAAGACACTGTATTGCTGTTTAAAAAAAATAAAAAATACCTGCACCTTAGAGTCTATACTCTTAGTTTCCTCACGAGACAAAAGCAGCCTGTGCTGAGCTTATGCAAAATTACAACACGGAAAGGCAACAGAGCAGTGGATTCTTAAAAAAAATAGATTAAAACTGTCTTTCAAAAGGCAATCGATTAAAATGCAGACTCTGGAGCCAGACCACTTTGGGTGAGTTTCTTCATTTCTCTGTGCTTCAGTTTCTTCATGTGCAAAGTGAAGATAAACATCTCCTAACTGTTAAGTAGTCAGCACATGGAAAACACCAAGAGCCGCGTGGCAGTGCTGCGTGAGGACCAGCTGCAGAGACTTCCTGGGGGAAGCTATCAGCAACGCACAGTGCAGGAAGCACCCAGAGCACCAAGGCCGAGGCGGCTGCCGGGGACAAAACCCTAAGAGAAGGCATCTCCAATCTCCTGCTGAGGAGAAGTCACTTCTCATTTCTCTGAAGGCCCGAGTCGCTCGCTCTGGGGGAAGTAGGGGCAATGTGGGAACAGGAAGTGCTGTCAGCAGAACTGAGGAGAGGCCATCGCTGCTGGCTGTGCTTCCCTGACTACCGGGAAGCAAGGAGACAGCAAAGAGAACAGTGACAACAGCTACTAGCTTGGAAATCTGCCAGGAAGAGCATTAAGATCTAAATGTTGGCATTTCACTCTGGAACGGCTGGAGCAGAAGTGACTCGGGAAGTTGTCCTTCCAGGAAGACATCCACAAAACGATGCCCAGCCAGTCTGTGCAACACCCTAGGCCCAATTCTACCGACCCATGGGGGACGCGAGGGACCCACCAACACCCCTCATGGCGATTTTTAAATTTGTGGGGTTCCTATATGAAACCATTTCCCAGTGTTCTAAAATGTGTTGTTTAAAAAAAAGGGCAATGCAATGGCTTTGAAACACGTCCAAGCAGCAATAGGCCAGACGAAGACGGTCACCTTGCCAGAGCTAGCTGTATCGTTATATTTCAACAACAAATGCCATTTCGAATTACTAACTAAAACTTAGTTAATAATCCTTTGTCTCTGAAGATGTCTACAATTTCAATTATTCAGGATAAATGAAAAACATTAAAACTTCTCTATTAAAAAGTGAACATGAGAAACATGCCAAGGCCTTCATGTCATATCACCAATCTCAGGATACAGCAAGTTTAACCTGAGCATCACATTTTCTACTGGATCAGAGTCATCAAAAATTAAACCAAAATTCTGAAAAGTGCAAAGAGCTTTTTAGTTGATTCCTCATCTATTCCTTGCCAGTTGTTTAGTTAATCAACTGTGACCATCTTGCCACTCACCACTGTACCCCGACCCAACCAACGATTGTTTCAGGAATGGTCAGGCCCAGCCCAACCTGGGCCCCTGGGAGCCAATGTGCTGGGGGATTCTGGGAAAGAAACTTTCTGGCTCTAAAGGCAGGGCCATGAAAAGCCAGTGTCTGTCACCCCCACCATCACAGACAAACCAGAAAGCAGAGTTCCACTTCCCTGACAACCATCCTATAACCACAGGACTCTAAGTCCCCCAGAGGCACATTATTGTGGGTGGCAGAACCGGAAGCAGAAAGAACCTGGATCCTTGATGACCTACTTTTAGACTTCCTCATCTATTAGGTAGCAAGTCTCCTTATTATTGAAACTAATTTTGTATCTGCACCCTAAAACATCCTAATTTACACATTTTGTTTTTCAAGTCTAGTACTACATAGGAACATCACCCATTTCCCTTTAAATGTTAGCAAAAAAAAAAATGTATCCCACTTTAAACAAACTGCTGCACATATGAGATGCTAATTAATATAAACTGGTTTTATTGACAGTTAAATAGGAATATTCTAATAACTTGCTTTAATAATTTCTGGACATTTTTCCCGTTAATATTTATCAACAAAGTAGAAAATAAAAAATAAAAACCACTGAGAAACATCAAGCTCTCTCTCAATTTGATACAAAATTTTAGTTATATAGCATTTACTTCTTAGAGCACAAAAAAATATAACTTGTGATACCCTAAAATATTAGTCATGTCCATTCTATTTAAGTCACAATCAAAACAAGAAAAGTTGTTCATGCTTTTTTTACGTGGCTGAGTTTAGCTTTTAAAAAATCTTTAGAATTTGCTGCCAATCAGCCATATCAGTGGAATATACACATAGGGTAACTCACTGCAACCTCTACAAGGGGCCGAAAGTGTTTATTTGGGCCATTTATTGTATTGCCAACTTCATCACACTGGATAAACTGCTAAAATACAAATGAAGGTGTTTCTAATAAGTAGTGACTTAAACAATAGCAGCAAGGGCAAGAAGGTAATAAAAGAGAAGGCCAGGAGTAGAAAAAACAAACTGGAATAACTAGTTCCTAAAAAAATGGAAAAGAGAGGAAGGAGTGAAGCACTCAAAAGAAAAGTCTTTCTGGAAAGGTCGCCAGCTCTGACACAGGCAGGATCTAGTGTTACCAGAGGCAGACAAATCCTTTTGTCAAGGTCACTTCGGCATGCACTGAAATTACAGAGGCTGTGCCTGGTCCCCTGCTCTGCTCCCCAGGACGGCTCTCAGGGTCCCCTGCCCCACGTGACCCCTCCCCAATGGAGGCTCCACCCGGGCCTATGACTCTGGAGTCACCATGTCATCTGACTCCAAAGGCCAAGAGTGTGACTTCCGGGGGTCACTGCACAAATCACCAGCAAAACTGTGGGGGTCTCCCAACTCCCTCCCGCCTGGGACATGTGCTGGAAGCCAGGATCTCTGCACACTCCTGAGTGCCGGTTAGTTCTGGAGGAGGTGGGTGGTGTCGTAAAGAGGTTTCGGAGTCCAAGTGAGGGCCCCAGAGGAGAAAAGCAAGGTAGCCTGTGCCACCCAGCTGGCCGCCTCAGAGATCTGGTGGAGAGAGTGGCCACAGCCTCAGTCCTTCCTGCTGTCGCCTCCCCTCCTCTCCAATGCTCAAGAGCACCTGATTTTTCTTGTCATTACTGCTGGGGACCACTCACTGCCTTTGACTTTCATCCCAGAGCCTCAGAATACTAGGATGTGTGTTTCCAGTTAGACTTTTGCTCTTTTTTCATTGTAATCGTTTCAGCAGTAGAAACATTTTTGCGCTAATTGCTTTTGCATTGGGAAGCTCTTTTATAAAGTAACAAAGTCAACCCTGGGTGGAAAGCTGCAAAAATTGTTTCGGAGAAAACAGTGTTTTGTTGCAATTTAATTTTTTTTGTATTTATATTTTAATGTAACCACTCTTGCCACATAGAAGGAAACCTTCCAAGTAAGGATCTTAAAAATAAAGCCTGGACTCTCCTTAGCCATAATATAACGTAAGGAAGGCCCAAACATAGCGTCTCTGTCAGAACTGAAAGGAGACTGGATGTGCTTTCTGACTTGAATGACTGAATACCAGCAATCTTTAAAAATGCACTGTTTTTCCCCCAATAAGCACTTGTGCTTGCTCCCTTTATAGTGTGTTTCTAATTGATAAATAGAAAATGATGGAAAATAGATCTATGTACTTATGAATTTCAGGGGTATGTCTGTGGACTAACAGAAATTAATATGTACAACCAAGGCAAAACAGTATGATTAAAAGTAATTATAATCTCTTTCTCTGGGAATCATTAGCGGTGGACCCAGAGGACATGAACTATAATTTACTTCAGTTAAGAAGGTTAAAAACTGGAGCAAACTTTTCAGCCAAAGCATTTTATTCTGCAACATTTGAACTCATTTCAATTGAAGTAGAATAAGATTGATTTCATTAACTTCACTCTCTGTTGTGCAGATACAATGTATTATTAAAGTTACATTTAAAGATAATAGAAAAAATTCAATATTTTTAAACTTTATTTTAGAAAAAAGAAATATGATCACTCTATAATACGTTTTAAACAATAAAAAGATTTTGTTCTTAGGGAGAAAAATAAAATTATAGAATATAAATTCCTTGGGAATGTAGCCTGTTTTACAAACACATCAGGTAAGCATTACTTCACACACCTTATCCTAATGCTATGGTAGGTATTTTGAAGATTGATTTGTATCATAAATATACTACAGAATAAACTTAAATTAGAGCTGAAAAACATGTATAAATTTGAGTCGTCAGAGAAAACTTGGTTGGGCCTGAAAAGTACATAAATGGACAAACTTTAGTACACATAGGACAACACAAGATAACCTTTTGAATCAGAAAAAGCTCCCTACAACCTGCGACCAGTCCCTGCCCTTGCCCAGGACACACCTGAGCACAGTGCTGTTCAAAAGGTCAGAAGAGCAGCCCACAGGGCTGCTGGAGCTGGGAGTGTGCGACTTCCTCCCTAAAATTAGCCATGCCCATTTGCCACCGCAGGGTGGGGCCCCTCTATTTTAAGGTGTGTGGCTCCAAATTGCTTAAGCGGATATAATTGCTGGCCAGTTTCTAGAGCTAAGAGTGTCAGCAGCCTTTCCACTAAGCCTTTCGAATGGACAACTAGTGTCCATAGAATCCCACGCGTACTCAGCATGCTATCTAGGACCTAAGTACACTGCCAATAAAATCAACACTGGAGATATAGCCATGAAAACATATCACATAGGGACACACTGAGAAGGACAGAAGACAATATTCTTTTCTACCACCCCTTCCCTACACACACACACACACACACACACACACACACACACGACAAAAGTGAAAAAAACGACAAAAATCACGATGCCAAAGTGTTCTCGGAAGATACACAGAAACTGACAGCTGAAAAACCCTTCCAAGTAATGACACACACTGTTGTTTACCTTCCTCTGAAAGTGCTATTCTACTGGAGTAAATCCAACAGAGGAGACTATTCTGGAAACGTTAGAAGAGAATTGGGTGGTTCCCATTGCAGCGGCAGGAGAATTTTCACTGGTGTTTAAAAAAGGAGCTAAATTTTCAAAGACGGATGAAAGACAATGAAAAGGCACTGTGACCTTGCGCCAAAACTTCATCCACGAATGATGAAGTTGAGTTGTAAATTACACGTATAACACACACCTGAAATTTAAGCTGCACAGATAACACTCATGATCTCTACCAGCTCATGCCAAAGACCTACCATCTTTTATTACCAGCAGTTTGAGACAGTAGGTGCAGAATATGCATTTAGAATTATCCCAAAACTATCACGTTCCAGGAGTCTGCAACATGAACACTGGTTCTGACAGCCTCAATCATTTTAACAATGAACAAAAAACACATACCTTCATTTTCCGAGGCATGACATTTCACTTTCAGTACCAAGTCAAAGGTTCTTTCTGGATTTTCCCTAAACGAAAAAAAGAATTGTGTCATACTTATGTCCTATGACAAATAGATAAAAAACAAACAAAAAAAAAAACACCTCTATATCAAGTCAATATTTTCTTACCTCTAAAAACTAATTTTGGTCTTAACTCAACACAGGCCATGAACTATACGACCAGAGAGTAGCAGGCAGAAATAGCAGTTTTTCCCCAGTTCAGCAACTGGAGAGCTCACACTTCGGAGTTCTGAGACTGGGGGCCACACATCTAACCTTGGAGCCTGCTTGTTTTTTACCTCCAAAGTGCCTTGCTCACGTCACAGAATAATTGTGAGGATTACAAATGAAATAGCACCTGTGAGATTACCTTCAACAGTAGTAAATGCTGTTGAAATGTAAAGTGTTGTTGCCTTTATCTTAATGAATCAAAGCGGGACAGCCAGGATGTTCCTAAGCATCCCTACCTTTCCCTGCCTATGGAGCTCTCAGGCTGTCTTTAAAGGTCTTCCAGTGTCAGTGGGAATGAGGGATACCTGGTTCCACCTGCCACATTCCAGACCTCCGGGAAGCATTTACAATGCTCCTTAAATGTGATGCTTGCAAATACTTTCCTGGAGATGTAATCACTCTACTTAAGCATGTTTAAAGTAACAAACTACACATAGACTCCAAGGCGAACACAGAAAAGTCTTGCTTTACGTCACTTCTTCGGGGGGAATGAAATGAGACTTCGGCCTCAGGGTTACATTCCCCCACTAGGAACAATAAGGTTGCTTTGCTTCATTCAGAAATTATCTGCCTCTTTACTAACTTCTCATACAATCAACCTATTCATTGGTTTAATTTCCAAAAAAAAAAAAAAAGCAGATTAAAATCTATCGAGACACTTTTTTTTCAAAACACAGTTCTGTTTTAATCTCTTTCTGCCAGAAGATAAAAGATTCAAGTCTGATACCACAAGGTCCACGTGACCTAAGTGTTAATATATTTCAGTTTTTCCTGGTAAAGGGACCTAGTGTCTTTGTACGCTGGCTGTTTTTAACATATACTTCCTTCAAGACCCCACCGCCAGTTTTGGCTTCTAAATACACAGTCTTTTTTATTTTTTTTTCCTTTTTAATTTTATTACAAGAATCTAGAAACATAGGAAGTCACAAGTCACGTAAATTAAGTTGCAAATGTGCATTTTCCCCCAGCCCTCCGATTATTACCTTGTTTCAATGGGAACAGTCAGGACTCAGGTGACCGCCTCCCTCATAATTCAACTAATGTCCAAAAGCATCCTTTTTAAACCACTTACCCTTCCCCTCCCGCCCCGCCCCCCCATGTCAAACCCTGCAGAAAATCATTCTAAAACTACAGAGTTTTTCCTGCTTTCCTAATATTCCTTAGCATCTCTCTTAGGGGGGTCAAGATTAAATAGGGGTGCCATTACAATGTGAACTTTAAAGAGCCTTTTCACGCGAATACAATTAACGACGCTGTTCGTGATTTTCAATTGGGGGTGGTGCGGCGAGAAGAGGGCGTGGCAAGGGAAGAAAGAAAAAAAAAAAAAACAAAGAAAAGAAAAAAGATTCTTTGCCGAGTTAAGTTTCGGCTGAAAAAGAGAAAACTGGAAACAAAGATCCCTGCCCCGGTGCGAACGGCTCCTGACGTCACGGACGTCCCGGGGAAACCATGTCCGTGGCCGTCCCCTCCGCGAAGCGCGTGAAAACGCCGTCCGCGGAGACGCCCGTCGGCAGCTCCGCGGGGGCCGCCCCAGGAGGGGGCAGCACGGGCGGCGTGAGGGGGGCACGCCGACGCGCACACGAGCAGGGGCGGCGTGGGGGGCCCCCCGCGAGATGCCCGATCCCCCCCACCCCGAAGCCGCGACGGGCGCCGGGCTCCGGGCGGCGGCGGCGGCGGGGAGGGCGGCCGAAGGTCAGAGCCGCTTCCCCTCCTCGGGCGCCGGCCGCCCGGACGCCG
>NW_017731387.1:2501143-2549438 GCF_001890085.2 Hipposideros armiger
CACCCACGGCCCCCGCCCTTGACCCAGGGCCACAGGGTTTCCCATCCACACAGGCTGCTTCGGCGTTGGTTCGCTGGAAAGGTAAGGAAGAGGATGAGAGGAAACCACAGGCGGTGTGACTAGAGGGTGTGAGTCACGGCGCACCAAAGGCGAGCGAGGGGACTTGGGAATGGAGTCAAGACTTGAGAGGCAGGCGCCTCAAATTAAGCTCAGTTACACCGGGCTTAAACGTTCTCGCCAAGGTGGGCGTTCCTCGGTCCACACAACAAGACACAGTGGGTAGCCACAGACCCGAGCGTCACACGTGAGGACAGGACATCATGGGGAAATAAAACAACACAAAAAGACGTTTCAGCATAATATGTTTGACTTGAGGTGAGACACTTAACTTCAGTTTCTCGGTTCCTGCATGTGTCAAATGGGAATTATTGCATGTCACATGAACAGCGTGATGTGCTACAAATTTGTGTGACCTTTTGAGAAATTATTCTGTGGATTTCAGTTTCACAATTAGGCAAAACTATACCACGTACTCCCCCCCCCAAATAAAACTGTTTTCTACCTGAGAAGTTACTATATTACAAAGTTTTGAAAAACCACTTCTGCTCCAAGTGTTACTAAATTTCTCTAACTTCTCCTTTCATTATAATTAATTCTCCTCCCAAAGAAAGGAACCCTACCTGGGATGCCAACATCAGGAGTTTTTAATTTGTGTGAGGAAACAATACATGGTTTACCCCATCCATTTGTTGGGGTATAAGTGACAGTCATACCCCTGCATAGTATAAAACTAGTAATGTTTTCTATTTTCTGTAAGTATATGAAGGGAAAATACTATATATGTACACACCAAGCAAATGTTATTAAACCAGTCTTTAGGGTGACCATAATCAAATCATTTATCAGAATGAGGTACAAGGGCTAGAAACACATGTGGACACAATTTGCATGATTTGTTGAAAAAAGAGAATTTTGTATACTTTTGTCTTGGTGGTACGTTTATTTAAACCAGTGGTATAATTTTAGCCATACTCATTTCATATAAAACTTCTGACATGACTAATGAAAAGTCTACAAAGGGCAAACCTTCAAATTGGTATTAGCTCTCCCTAAGATCATATTTCGGCAATCATATTTCCTACTTGACCATTGGTAATAACATTTTTCAGGACCGCTACAGTCAAAGAACATGGCCTATGTTGTTGTCAAAGTCTATAAACCATAAATCTTTTAGAATGTCTTGAGCTTCTTTTCGAGACAGATTTGCGTGTGTGTGTAAAGATTATGTATTCTCACCTCATGAGTCCAGTGTTCTAAAAGTACATCCTGGGTCTAGTGTCATGCTTGTGTTGGTGACATCTTTCGATTACTCACGTAGTACTTGCCATCTGCTTGACGCAATTCAGTTAGTGGGAGAGAGGAGTTAAAAGCTACTCCGATGGTGAGTTACTTGTCTCAACTTACAATTCTGTCAATTCTTGTTTTATATAGTCTGGGGCTGTGTCATAATGTGCAAACCCGTTTATAATTGTTCTGTCTGCCTGGTAAATTTGTCCTCATGTTGTGATTTTGCCTCTAGTAATGCTTTTGCCATGGTGTCTAAACAGCTCCCTTCAGACTTGTTTTTGCCTAGTATTTGCATACCTCTTTTCGTCCTATTACATTAAAACTTTCAAAGTCATTATGTTTCGGAATTATCTGAGGGCTCCAGTTACCATCTGGCTTCCCGTCAGCAGCTCGTGGCCTCTGAGCCCAAGGTGCTGTGTTCAATCTTAGTTGCGGGTGGGCGTAGCCACCATCCCATGCGGGAGTCAAACCGGCAACCTTGTTGTTAAGAGCACACTATCTATCCACTGAGCCATCCGGGTGGCAGCTCAGCTCAAGGTGCCAAGTTCAGTCTTAGTTGCAGGTGGGCATAGCCCACCATTGAACAGGCAATCTTGTTACACCAGCTGAGCCATCCTGCCACCTGTTGGCAGCTCAGCAACAGGTCAGCTCGGGCACAGTGTTACTGGCCCATGTGGGAATCGAACTGGCGGCTCTGTTTCTCAGAGCTCACACTCTTAAGCCAATTCTTAACCAACTAAGCCACTCAGCCAGCCCCTAAGTTTGACTCTTAACCTAATCTGATAATTACTGACTCTTAGCTCAAGCATTTAGACCAGCGGTTCTCAACCTGTGGGTCGCGACCCCTTTGGGGATCAAATGACCCTTTCACAGGGGTCGCTGGGTGCTCATATGTGGGCATATCTGCATGTGGACCTAGAGATGGATAGAGGAGCGGTGTCTCGGTTCCTAAGACCATCGAAAATATGTGTTTTCCGATGGTCTTAGGCGACCCCTGTGAACGGTTGAGAACTGCTGATTTAGACCATTGCATGTATTAGAGCTGCTGATACATTTGAGTTTATTTCTGCCATCTAATATTGTGCTTGCCGTTTGTTTTCTCCCAATCTGTGGTGTTTTTTCTTTCATCAGTGCCTTCGTTAGAATTGATTGATTGATTGATTTTTTTGATGCTTCTATTTCTTCCCCTTTGTAGTTCAGAAGTTATTTACTCTGTTCCTATTCATTTGGTGGTTATCCTAGAAATTTTAACAGGCAAATTTTAACCAATCAAACCCAGAGTTTATCAAAACATGAACGTTCTCCCAAACACAGGGGCCTTAAAAAACACCCTTCAAAACTGCAATACATATTAATGTTGTTTTATACAGTCAGCGTGTGTTTAGATTTACTCAGGAGTTTGCCACTTATTTTGCTCTTTTTTATTTTCATCACTGGACTCCCACCTACGATCACTCTCCTGCCTAAAATGTATGCTAGAGGCGCTGATATGTTCTCTCCCTTTTTGAGTGGGAATGCATATATTTTACTCTTTTTTGGAAAAATATTTCACTGATAAAGAATTCTAAGTAGACAGTTATTTCCTTCTGTATACTTTCAATATCATTACACTGTCTTCTAGCTTGCCTAGTTACAATTTGAATTTTGAAAGTACTCTTGAAATGTAACCTGTCTTTTCTATCTGTCAGCGTTAAGATTTTTCATTTGTCTTTAGTTTTCTGTAATATCTAAATGAAGATTTTCTTTTTTAAATTCATCCTTCTTGGCACTTTGGTTTTCTTAACTCTGAACTGGTGACATTCATCAGTTTTGGGAAATTCTGAACTCCATTCTTTCTCTTCTTTTTTTCTGGGACTCTGATTATACACATACGAGGTGTGATCACAAAATATGGTGAATGTTTTAAAAAAAATGATTACAGTAAAAGACACATTGCCATTAATGCCCCTCAAATACTCCCCTTCATATAGAATACACTTATCCCATCGTTCTTGCCACTTTCTGAAGCAGTTCTGGAAGCCTCTTTCATGAGTGTCTTTAGTTGCGCTGTTGTGGCTGCCTTGATGTCCTGAATCATTTTGACTTTGGGGAAGAGCCAGAAGTCGCACGGTGCCAGATCCGGTGAATAAGGTGGATGAGGACACACCGTACTTCTTTTATTTGACAGAAATTGCCATATCAGGAGTGACGTGTGACATGGGTCCTTTCCATTGTGATCAAGAAATAACGGTGAATGCTGCTGCCGAGTGCCATCCAACGGAAAGGCAGGGATCTCCAATATAGGAAGCAGCTCATCGAACCTTAGTAACAGTGTGTGACAAGTTTCACCTTGTGCGGTGTAGTCACTCGGGTGTGAACTATGGTTGAGAGAAGGTGTGTTGTAAAGTATGCCGTAAGTCATCCTCCATCATGACAATGCTCCGTGTCACACATCGCTTCTGGTATACGGCAAGTTCTCTTTGGTTATTTTTAAATCTACTTTTTCTTAACTCGTATCTTAAGTCTCTCCTTAATTTCGTAAAATATATTTAACATATATTTTAAATTCTATTTCTGACCATTCCAGTGTTGGAAACATTTGTGGGTCTGATTGTACTATCTGATTTTTTTTTCCTGCTGGCTCTTGCTTATGGTACCTTGTTATCTTCTTTGTTTGGTGATTTTTTTATTTTTTATATTATCTGATCCTTGGAGCTTTATCCATGGAAATTTAGTGAGCGCTCAAAGGAAGATGAGCTCTCTAGAAAGAATATTCATGTACTGTTGATAAATGTCTGGGGGACACTACCAATTCAGGACCCTTTCATGGTAAATTCTCACTTGAAATTTTTCAAACCACCCATGTGAGACCTGGCTTGTAGTTAGGAATCCCTGAGGAGGACTTTACCCCTTCAACTCCGTTCCAGTGTTTGAGACAGCCAATTTCCCTTGAATCCCTTTGGAATGCCAGGTTATGACGGGTTTCCTGTTGGACTTCCCACATTGGGAAGAGCCTCAAGCCCCATTAGGCCGTGATAACAGATGCTCAAGTTCATCCAGCTTAACAAACACCCTCAAGATGAAAGGTGGCTCTGGTGGCTACCTGTACTGGTTACCACCACCACCAAGTATTCCATACTTTCTTGACTGCTCTTGAATGCATTTAGTAATTTTTAAAATATTTAATGCTGAATTTTTAATTAATTTCAGTAAAAGTTTTGACTAGACATCATACTGCCTAGTTTTGATTATACTGTCATATAAAATGGACTAAAAACAACTTTTCCTCCACCTAATAATGTCCACCTTCCTCGGGCCATACCCAAATAAACCCTGACTTATGCATCCTATACATTAATGGTACAGGGAAATCCAAAACATTGGGAAGTCCTGCTTCCCAAAGTACAAGCACGATGATAACTATAAAGGTAACCCCTCCTGGTCCCCCAGCCCCTGTCCTTCATACATTGTATCCATGTGGAAATATGCCTCATACAGAAATGAAGAGTTACTGATACCCACGAGTACCTACTGAGCAGCTCCTTTGGCGTGTAGAAAGAGGAACGGTGTTTTTGAAATAATACTATTAATAAAGCCTCAAGTTCAGTATAACTTAATTAGACTCATGTGCCACGAACTTCACAAATTTATATGAAGATTTTTGAGTTCCAAACAACTTAGAAATTAGTTTTTAGATGCAACCCTCTCATGTAGTCAGCCTGTCCAAGTCAGGTGTTCCCCAGCATCTAACTCTGCATTGCCTCCTATTACTGTTCCTAGGTGAAATTTATGTTAGTATCACCACCTTCATTTATTATGAAAGAAAAATTCTCTATAGAAAGTTTTTAACAAGTCAAAGTTCTTGAAGTCCTTATAAAACCATCTTGAAAATATTTTAGCAGGAACTGCCTTTTCCTATCAACTGAGATAGTGTTGTTTAGAACATTCTCCAAGTGTATTATTATTTTTAAATTTAGTAGCAATATCATGAATTTGAATCTAAAGGTAAAATCTCCTTCAAAATGACATGTGAAGTGATCGTAAAATAGAGAAAAGGTAGGGCCGGCCGAGTGGCGCGTTGGTTAGCAGTTGGCTTGGGGCGCCAGCTCTGAGCAGCAGGGCCCCGGTTCAGATCCCACAAGAGGGCCAGTAACACTGCCCTCTGCAGCTAAGATGCTGAACAACAGCTCATCCTGGAGCTGGGCTGCCGTGAGTCGCCGGCAACGGCATAGGCTGCAGTGGGCCTGGCCAGCAGCGGGCGTGAGCTTTTGTGAGCTGCTGTGAGCCACTGTGAGCGGCCCTTGAATGGCTGGCAAGTGACTGCCTCACCCTGGAAGAGCGCAATGATAATATCAACATGGGCCAGTGAAGCAACGTCCTCCACAACTAGACTGCAGAACAAAAGGACAGCAACTTGTCTGTTCCCCTTCCCCAATTCCCCAACTCTGTTACCTCCCCCAATTCCCAATAAAACCTTAAAAAAAAAATAGAGAAAGGTAAAGGAGACTTGGGAGCAACATCCTTCCTGAAATTACGCTCTCACCCCTCACAGCCTATGAAGTGAGCATTCTATGTTAGTTTGAAAGCCAATTCCAAGGGAAAAGTAGTCTTCCAGTTTGGAGACAAAGGGGCTGAGATCATCCTTAACATCTTTATTACCAAATCTGAATATATCCAAATACTTATAAAATTCAAGGAGATGATATTTGTTTCTTTTGCTGCTAAACTTTTAGTGAAAAAGATAGTACAATTCTTGAAGACAGTAGAACTAAGATACCCTCTTTCCTTCCTTTTCAAAAAATGATTTGCTGAAAATTATAGAATCCAATGATCTTACCTCTGTTTAGCTTCTAGTTCACCTTTATCTTTGTTCCCCAATCGGCAAGACATCGGAAAACTTCAAACGGTTTTTGGAGTTAAGAAAAAAGATTTGAAGCAGAGTATCACCAACAGACTGTAATCAGAGAAGTCAGATTTTCTTCCCGGGCTCTGAGAAGTCTTGGTTGGGCTACCAGGAACAGGGCAGTGTTTGTATAACCCTGTGGCGCTGCCTGGGAAAGACTCTCCTAACCCCGCCCACCAGATGCTCCATGTAAATAAAGCATCTTCATTGTATGGCTGCTCCGCTCACACCCATTCAGTACTCTCAGGAGAATGAGTCCTCACTTCCAATAAGCAATGACATTAGAATTGTCTGGAAGGAAACATAAGAACATCTAATGTGACATTAATGGCCCAACTATTGGGTTGTCGGAAAAGTCATGATGCATTCTTTGCAACGAAAACCAGAAAAATTACGTCATGACTTTTCCGACAACCCAATACATCAGTAACCCCCCTAGGCAACCCTAATCCTGATATAAATAGAGAAATTATCAGAACAAATTCCTGTGTGCCAAGCTCTACTTTCTTAAAATACAAGAAAATAACTAGACAAAACATTACATGTACTTATATCTGATCAACTCTAGGGAGATAAAGAAAACTGCTACATGCCAGCGAGTCCAACTCCATCAAACACCAGGTCATTCCACAGCAGAAGGCCCTTGGAATGATAAACAGAGATCCAAAATATTTGGCCACTTCCCCCTTTCCTTACTACTGCAAATAAGGGGAAGATAAAAATAATAAATAAGGACTGAGAGTTCTCCTGGGCTTCCAAAGCATGGCCTTCATGTGATCTCTGCCGTCGTTCCTGGGGCCACAGACCCAAGAAGTCGGCCAGTGTCTGGTGAGACAGCCTCTATGATCTTCTCTGGGGAGGAAGGAACAGAATGGCAGCTCCATGAAAGTGACCCAGGTCTCAGTTTGGTGGGAATTTGCTTCCTTTGTGAAAAGGACTCAGTCTCGCCTGCCTGTCTTCACTCTCTGCGCACAGCTTCAGAGCCTCCTCCTGGTCTCGTGAGACTGCCCGTCAAAACAGCTGGGCTGGGCTGGGCTGGGAAGGAGGCCTTTGGATCCATGACTCAGCCTGACGGTTGGCCCGTGACCCCGGGGTGAATGGAACCCCTGCCTCAGTGTGGACTGGCTGCTCTTTGTGCCTCCTGCAGGGCCACTTCCTGGGTCCTCCCTTCCCTTCCCTCTGGGCTGGGCTGTGCATCAAGAACACAAGCCATGGTGTGTGCCCTGTGCATCCTAATTACACTCTGTTCTCACTGTCGGGACTCAAGAAAACAACCAAGAAGGTGCTACTAATTCCTGTTCTCTGGTGACATAAATGAGGCCACAGATCACCATACCCCCCATTTATTTCCTCCTGTGATTTTTAACACAAGCATGTACTTCCTCTTCAAATGAGCAGGTATGAATTCTTAAGTAATGCATGCATGAACTCATAAGGAGAGGCCACAGCTATAATAGAAGGAATGTTTTCAATCAAGTGGCCTTCTACTGAGCTACAACAACTCACTTCAGCAAGCCAGCTGCCCCAACGACTCCCAGGCCTACCCTTTGAGTCACTGGATCATTTCGTGCACATCCCAGAAAGACAAGCCTGACCACATTAGCATGTATCTTTTTTGTAGTTGTGATTTTGCCAAGTGCTTTCTGATCGTTTTTTATTAGCTAGGTCTCAATAGTCCTGTGAGGCGTGGATTCGTAGGTAAAACATACTGTATGTGGTGAAGCAGGAAGCCAGCTCTCCAGGGGCATTTTATTCCAAGAATGCCTGTGTGGAGGAATTCACTTTCTCCTGCTTGCCAGAGGCACCAGGAAATAGAAGATGCCTTGCAAAATACGACTGAGACATTTTTAAAACCCATTTTCTTCATAATGCATATGTATCTTGCCTCTCTCTCTCTCTCTCTCTCTCTCTCTCTCTCTCTCTCCTCTCTCTCCTCTCTCTCCTCTCTCTCCTCTCTCTTCTCTCTCCTCTCTCTCAACAAATGTGACCAAGAATCAAGCGGGTCTCTTTCAATTCAGAATTATTTATTATATGGCATCTCCTTCACTGATGTGTTTAAATATCCAAATTACAATAGTATTAAATATATCTGTAGTCATGCCTTTCTTTAAAAGTCCTTTGTACAAGCTGTACCATAAACAAAACCATTTGTATAACAAACAGAAAGACTTACATAAAACTAAAAGGCTTGCTGTTACTCCCTCATTTTATAGATAACGAAAGCTAAGCTGAAAGAAACTTTCTTAACGTAGTTAGTCCGTAGCTACACTGCATCTTTAAGGAAAGCCCTGGTCCAAAAATTGGATTTCCTGGTTCTCTAAGATGGAAAAGCAAAATAAAATTATATAAAATTATATAAAATATAATTATGAGCATTCATAAAAATTGAAAGTAGACATTATGCTTGCTTGTTTTTTATATTCATTTATTATATTTTCATGGTATGAGTCTCCATTTAATATACAATTTTTAACCCATTACATTAAAATTACATATTGGGGAAAAAACTATGTGGTAGGAATTTTTTTTAGGCAAGGTAGAGGCCTAGAGGGATGAAAAGAGGCCACTAGAGAAGCTGTCTGCATAGTCCGGGTACATATTAGGAGAAACAGATGCTAGAGACAGCCGCCCAGATAGATGTGAATCTGCAGGAATGTTATGATGGGCCCATTCACGCGAGCCCTGAACTGAACTGACGTCAGGTCTTCTCCTATGTGGGCTTTGGGCTTCCTGCCTCCGCAACAGGCTCTCTCCGGCTCCAGGCTGTGCCGCCTTCTGCACAGTTGCCGTTGTCCGGTCTCGATCTTGCCCCTTCCTTTGAGTGAACAAGGCCCCCAGAGATGCCGTGCGCTTGCTTTAAGCTATTTTGCCCCGTTTCTTTGCATGCCTTCACCTCTCCCCCAGGATTCTATGTGTCTTGACTCCCAAACAGACTTAGTTGGAGTACCTGCCACATATTCTCTAGGTGGTCATAGAGGCTAATGCCACTCTTTGGTGAAGTTCACCTTCTGTGACTAAACTAATATCATTTCTATCACTAGAGACCACCTTGTTCCTGCCCTCATGGAGCGTATAGTCTACTAGTCTAGTTCATGGGACCAACTATATATGTAAATAACATGTATAAATGATATGCATATATGCATGTAATATGCATACATACATATGTTACATATATAGATGCAATTTCTGATAGTAATGAGTGCTAAGAAGAAGACACAATGATGAGGCAGAGTGATGGGTAGAGGGTAGCTAGGGTAGACAAGGAGGCCTTCCTAAGGCGGAGACATTTGAACCGCAAGTGGAATGATGAGAAGCGTGCAGCTGAGTGAAGATCTGGGGAAGAGGCTTCCTGGCCTCGCGATCAGGCGAGGCACAGTCGCCGAGGCCAGAGGGTCAGAGTGGTTGGAGACAAGAGTCAGAGAGATAGGCAGGGTCCAGATTGTGACAGGGTTCCGCAAACATGGCGGACACTGGGCATTTAATTCTACTTGCTGGGAAGCTGCTGGAGGGACATAAGCATAGGCGCAAAGTAGGGTGTTAAGGAAGGACCTTCATGACGCTGCTGCTATAATCCAGGAGACGTGCTAATGCGCTGGGTTCTAGCTGCACTGGAAATGATAAGTCATATTTCAAATACATATACTATTAGCTTTTTGGCCATTTTTTGTGGGACAGAGGGAAGGACAAATATGAGGGTAAGGGGTGAGGAAGGAACAGAAAGTTCTGCTTTAGATGTGAAAAGGGAGAGATGGGGTGCCTGTTAGACAGCCCAGTGACGACGTGGCTCAAGGAGACCAGTTGGCGTCACACCCGCCCTATGAAGCTCAGCGATTACCGTCATGATATGCAGGCAGACAACTGAAGTGTGGGGGCTGTGCCTTCAGCCCCCCTGTCGACAGAGATGGCTGGCTCGCTGGGAGCCCAGCAATGGTCCCACTTTTCAGATTCAGGTTACCAGCTTCCTCATCTTCTCTGGGTTTCTTTGATGCTTCATTGCCCCAGAAGACCGTATGCGAAAGTGAAAAATAGCGTCCTGTTATTTTGGGAATATGCCCTGACAAGGGTAAAACAGATCGCAAGAAAAGCATGCATACGTTCAGCCAAGAGAAGAAGAGAGCTGTATCCTCGCGCTCACCAGGAAGGAATTAATGGAGATGAAATCTGGCCCCCTCACATTCTGTGACTTTGACTCAAGGGCCCGACAGGTGGAGCCTGGCAGCTTAATGAGGCCAGGACAGGATCTGTAGACTCGGTGGGGTGACTGGAAAGAGCCCCCAGCGTATCCTGACATCACACCTGGAGCCTTGCAAACAGGGCAGAAGCCCCGGCACCACAGTGGGTGCCCCTGGCTCCAGCCAGCTCCCCCTGCCCGGAGCCCAGAGCAGGTCATGCCCAGTCTCTGTTGACTCGCTCTGCCCTAGGCTGTCCATGTGCTAATTAATGTGTTAGGACTGAAGCTCCCTGGGCTGACATTCTCCATTTAGTTTGTTTGGCAAGCACAGAACCAAGTTTTAGTGGTCAGTGCACACACACACACACACACACACACACACACACACACAGTATTAAATGCTACCAAGTATTAATGCAGAGATGAGGCCCACGTCATCCACGACAGAGGGCAACCTCACTGTAGCTCTGTTCCCACCGTTTAGTGAAGGAATTCAAAGCCTAAAAATAAAACAACGATGCACTGTCCAAAAGTCTCTAATGACAAGTGTCACTTCCCAATCAGTGCCACATCCCATGATGCTACAGTGCCCCCTGGAAACCTCTCTCAGCAAAGGCCGTCACATGAATTCAGCTGTATCCCCCAAACTGAGTCAGCCTGGCATCTAGATACACACAAACCTGGCCCCTGTAAGGCCCCAGTTACTGGGCTCCCTAATTTCCTAGAACTGCCCAAATGAGTCAGCCAGGAAGTCTGAGGAGAAAGAACATGACAGAGAAAGGTAGGATGTCCATGAGACGGGGGAGTGGCAGTTTGCATGTAGTGTGCTGTGTGTCGCTCCTTCTGGTGACAGCTGTCAGTCACTCTGTGAGACCCTGGTGCTGAGATATGTGTGGGAAAACCCACAGAACACTTCTTATGAGGCAAGCATGTTAATGATTTATAGACTTAAAACAATTTTTTTCTGATTTTTCTTCTCTTTTAATAAAGTAATATAGTAAGGATCGGTCTCAACTGTGCCCCAGCCTAATTTTCAGTAATTCTCCCCTTTACTCCAAAAAGTGTCACAACTGTGTATGGTAAGATGTGTGGTCTTCTTGGGTATAGTTGCTTATGACTGAACAGAGAAAGAAAAAGGAGAGGAAAGCAAAAACCATGCCAAGAGTGTTTCTACATAGTCTGCACATTTTTTGTTTGTTTGCTTCGTTCTTATAATCACAGAGTGAGGCCAACTTCTCCCTCGCTTGCAGGTTGGACTCAGAAAGATAACTTCCCCAAAGTTACGCAAGTGGGACTCAAGCCCAGATGTTTCTGGACCCTGAGCCACCAAAGCACAGGCTTTTACTAGTTAGACTAAATAAGCAGAACTGAAGACATGAGTTCCCTAAACTCCTGACAGCTACCTGGCACTCTGAATCCCCAACCATTTTTTAGACAGAGCAGCACCCCAGCCACCCTCCGCGAGCTCCCTTAACCAAAGTGGCCTCAGCACGCCTGTTACTGGCACAGAAGTGAGGACTCCGATTGATTCCCCAACAAGAGTGCCACCTGGCACTGTCCTGAGGGCGCATTCCCCCCCCCCCCCCAGCAGCAGGAGCCTGCGCGCCCAGCCTGCTGCGTGCTGGGAGGGCTGCGCCTTCCTTGGCCTCTAGCCCAGGATGTAAGAGGCGGCAGCACCCTTTTCTTCCAGCTTTCATGCCTGTGTTCCTGCTTAGCCGGCCCATCTGGAAGACCCTTCACCCCTCCCACCCGTCCTCTGAGGCCCCGCTCAGGCCCTCCTCCTCCATAAAAGCTCCTTCCACGGGCTTTGGGCCACGGGTCGCTCCTTCGTGTTTCCACAGCGATGTTAGCCAACTCCCGACTGCTCTCGGCTATTCTTACGTATAATAATTGAAGCACTTCCAACTCTAAATACCTTCAGGGCAGGAGCTCTGAGACCTGCTTTTCGCATGTGAGTGTCCCTTCTGTAATATCCCACACAATTTGGGGGCCATATGGTATTCAGTAAGTGTGTGTTAATCGATTAATACAATGATGGGACCACCTCCAGGTAGAGAAGGGACGAATGATAAAGTGTCTGCTCTTGTCATTCTAGAAGCCTTCCGTCCGTGGATTTTACTCTTTTCAGAATGGGTGGATGTGAGACTTTATTGTTTCCATAAGATCTTGATAGAGAAAACACCTTTGGCTCAATATATAAAATTATGCTTGAAAGAATGAAAAAAGCTAAAAGAGGAAATGAAAAATAGAGCCGACATTAATACTGAGAATTTTTCTGTGGAAACGATTAAATGGCTTACAGTATGAGTGCTCAGTAAATTACCGTATTACTTTTAGAATTTGAGGATGCGGGGGGAGGGGAGGGGCTCCCTCAGCCAATGACAGATTTCCCCCCAGAGGTGTCAGAATCACTAGACTTGTCTGATAGAAGGTTCCGTACCTCCCAGACTTCTGCTCCTCTCCCCAGACCTGCTTACCACGTCATTCCTTCATCTGTGCAGCCGGGATTTTCCAGGGCTCATTTTCTCAGCTTCTAGGTATTTAAAGATTGCAGTGACTGAACGGCATAGACTCAGCATTTGTTTGTGGAGAACAGTCACATTCAATCTGGAAGCATGGTTTCCACCTGTGCAGAAGGCACCGAATGAGCTGTGACATTGTCCCACAGCTGGCCCGCTTGGCGCCACCCCAGTCGCACCTGCAATGTTCAGCCTGACGAGTGACTGGCAGCAGATGTGGCCAGTGCGGAAGTGGGCGCTAGTAACATGCTCTGTGCGAAGCGGTGGGGGCCTCAGCGGTGCCCTCTGGCTGACTGGCTCCTCTCAGGGGGTCCCTGGTGGGATTCCGTCTCCTGTCACATGGTCCTCTGGGCCTGCGGCACCTTCTCCCTCGCGGCTTCTCAGGACACACGAATTTCTGGGTAGAGTAGCTAAGCTTGGACAGTTCAGACTTCAATGAGCTCACTCAGTCCTCCCCTGAACTTTGACCAACGGCAGTTTGGGCTTTGATGTAGACAGTGCTTTGCTCTTTAGCCACAAAAGCACGTGCGCGCGTGTACACACACACACACACACACACACACACGCGCGCGCGCGCGCGCGCGCGCGCGCGGCCTACCTTTGTCTTGCTAACGAGCGTTGGGAAAGACCATTTGCTGTGTGGGATCTCCCCTTCCATTTGCACTTACATTGAGCCTATGCTCTCTCCGGGGCACAGCAGGGAGGTACCGTAACCACCGGCTCTCCCCAGGCACCTCCACTGCCAGGTCCATCAATTAACACGTTGCCTGCACACCTGTTACCTGCAGTGCTTGCTCTCTGCCTTCAAAACCCTTGCCCGCTGGGCAGCTTCTGTGTGACTGGTCCATGGAGTTTTATGTTCACACGTTGACAGGATGAATGCAGTCTCTTATTCCATCACCAGGCAAGTTAACCATGCAAATCCAGTGTACCAGATGCCTGCTGTATCCCCGCCAGTGCTGCTTTTCAAAAGCCACCCCTAAAAAAAGCAAGGTTTCCGTCAGTACCTGGACTCCCAATTTCCAGAGTGAAAATTACCAATTTGAATGCTAACTTTTTTGTCTCCTAAATGATTTGTTTGTTGTTAGAGTTTAACAGTCACCAAATATTTTTGTGGAAACTGTTTACAAATTAATACTTTAAAAAAAACAGTTATGATAATTGTACAGCCTAGAAAGGGAATATAAAATAGTTCTAAGGTGCATGCTAACTTTGGAAATTGATTTAAATAATCTGCGAGTCCATAAAAATGTTACCATGGAGCTCATTTAAGTGGCCTTGACCCTGACCTTTCCCTGGTCCTGTGCTTTCTCTCTCATGTCTCCCAAGCCTTTGCCTAAAGACCAATTCACAGATATCCGTATTTGCTTCATTATCATCATATCAAAAATCTCAGGTGACACAGCATTATTTGCGTGGATCAGTGTAGACTCTGCCTCCTCTCCCAGCCTGTGAGGCGGTGGGGAACATAGAAATCGGTGGAAAGCCTCCCTCGTTGGAACGTGACACGTCTTGGAGAGTGGAGACTTTTTCTTCTCTTAGTCGTGCCACATCCATCAGTGTAACACTTTGCAAAGTAACAAGTATTCAGTCGGTGCCAGCAAACCGGAAGCATGTCCATTTAGGTGTGAGGATGTGAAAGAGATGCTTTCAAAGATACTAAATTCACATACTGGCAGCTTGGATCCTTCAGCCCTGGGGACAGGGCCCACAGAAGCCAAGGCACTCCCCTTCCCACCCCGCAGGGCACAAGGTGTTTAAAGCTCCTCTGAGTTTCAATGTGATGCCTCCGGTTTGGAGTTCAGGTGTAGCCCCAGCTGTCTTCATCACTCAAACGCCAGAACTGGAGGGCATCCCGTGGTTAGGGCGGTGGGGCGTAGGTAGTGAGGGCAGGGTCACATAGACCTGGCGCCTTGAGAGGAGCAGTCGCGTCCGGTGGGAAAACAGGAGGAAGTCCTGCAAGGAGGAAGTCGGGAAGAAGTGCCCCGAGTTCACTCTCCTTCCTTCCTCGGATCTCCTGGTGCGGCCTTCAGGGTTTGATTCCAACGAAAAGCCAGGTGACGCAAAAGCTGAGTCCTCGTCGCCTGCCAGGCCCGTCCCCCAGGGCACACAGCAGAGTGGAGAAGTGGTCTTGAAACGCGACACAGGAGTTGGGTCAGAGAATACGCGTTTATTATCAGGGCACCAGCGGTCTGAGACGGCAGCGGGCTGACACCTTCAAAAACTGCCGTCACATTCTCCGACCGGCTTGGGGTATTTAAGGGGAGACCTGGGCGCTCCTCCAGAGGCCACGTGATGGTTGTGAGGAGGGAGGGTTCTGGGAGCCTTCCCCCGGCAACGTGGGTCACTGGTGGCGTCAGCAGCCCAGGAGCGATGATGGAAGTAGCCTGGAAAGAATGCCCGACCATACAGGTTGTGATCAATAAGCCTAAGGGTATTAGAAGGTAATTTTCTAAAACAGGGAACTGGGTGGGACGGGGGCATCCGGAGCTCCAGCCGTAGGGGACGGTCTGTTGTTAAGCTCTAGGTCAAGGAAAGGGGAGGCCTCTCTTCTGGGTCTCAACCAGACCCTGCTTCACGCTGAGGGAGCAAACGGGACATCCAGCTGTCGCCCATTTTGTATTTGTAAACAGAGTAAACCACCTCTTATTCTTTCGAAGTAGACATGTCATAAATCCTAAATTCATGCTACTGCGTGTTGATTTATCTTAAAACGGTCCTAGAACTTCACAGGTAAGGCGAGAGGGGGGAGGCTGTGACAGGGACAGAGGACGGAGGAGTAGAGAGTCCTCATCTAGTGGAGCAGGAGGTCGGTGGGTGAGCCCCCCACCCCCACCCCACCCCACGTGGGGTCCCCGAGTTGGACGTGTATTAGGGAATGTTCTTCAGGAGGGAGGGAGAGGAAGCGGGACTGGGCAGAAGTGGAGCTGTCCAGGAGGCTCGGAGAAGGCCTCAGCCACCCTTCGGGGAGCTCTGCAAAGGTGTTGGCCCCAAGTCGGGATCAGGGCGGGGGGTGCCGCTGGCCACTCACCCCCTGCGTCTGTGCCTCACTGGATGGGGGCCTCCTGGGGGAGGCTGTGGTCTTGGCATTTCTCTTCAGTAGACACAGTTCCTGAAGCGAGCTGACAACGAGGGTCGTCTGCCGCGGCTGGCCTATGGGCCAGCGGCCAAGTCCTCGTTCACAGTACCCACAGGGAGGAATATCAAAAATAGCAAAGCCCAGAAATGTCAGAGGAAGCCTAATTTCTAGAACTAGGGAAATATATAAGATAAAACAGCTGTAAAAGAGGTACTTAAGGGGATGGACAGAGGAAGTGGGAGGAATGGGGCAGGTACTGCTGTTTTTCATTATCAGGCTCGAAGTACTATGGGACTGAAATTAAAAACTTTTAAGGTCAAAGCTTTGGGTGGGGGGGTGTAGCTAAGTAGCCATTAAGATGTATATCACTCTCTCAGGAGCTCTGTCCCTAATCCCATTAGGAGGAGAGGTCACAATGCGGAAAGGTACCGAGGTGACATTTGGGAAGCGGGAAAGTGAGTAATTGAAACATTCTGCCTAACCCGAGAGCCTAATGGCAGGAGGCTGGGGTGAGGCTTTGCAGAGGAGAGGCGTTTGGAGAAAGTGACCGTCCTTCTCCCGGGGTTTAGGACGCTCTGCTCTGTCAGAACTAACATCTCCCTCGAGGTGGATTTCCTTTTGTGGGGCCCTTGCTCATACCCACAGGGGAGCCCTGAGGAGCATGGGGGTGCTCTTCTCCAGCTGGCCTCTGTGAGGGCCGGAGGGTCACAGCCCCCCTGGGTTGGCCCATGAGGTCATCCTGGGATGATAACAAACTCCAGAGAATTAGTGTAAGGTCAGGAGTCCTCAAAAAGCGGGTGGGTTTTTACACAGAATTTTAAAACAGGAAACCCTCTCTCTGGCAGGGGTCATGTGGACATTAAAGTCTTAAGTTAGGACCTGAGAGCATCCCCTTGGGGTCAACTTCTAAACTGGTCAACTTCTTTGGGGTTCGAACAGGGGAAATGGTGTTTGAACATTTGGTCCCTTGAACGTGGGAAGAAATGATACATAAGGAATAGATTTCAATTGTTTCCTTCCACGCTGTTATACTTTCATTTTCCCTGATGTTGTAGAACAGAAAGGGTCACCCACCCAGCGCCAGCAGAACCAGACACTGAACACGGAGAGTCGCAGTGGAGACATATCGGCTAGTTTATTATGAATGGCGCCGTGCAGAAGAATGGGAACTCAGTGCTCCAAAGCCTGAACTCCTCCGTGGCAGGTGGCATATGGCTTACAGATGCTAGGGCAAAGCCACAAGACACCGTGGGTTGGGGGTTCGGGCCGTGCTGGGAGCTGATGGGTCGGAGGTGAGGTAAGGGTGATGAATCATTTCTTCAGGTCCAGAGGACAGTCCGAGGTCTTTCCAGAGTCCCTCTGTCCAGCCTCATGGGAAAGTAGTCAGGGGGTGGTTCCACCCCAGGGCTCAGGAGCTGATGCCTGACTTGGGTCAAGGTGTTCTCTTTATCCTGCTGGGGGTCTCACCGTGTAACCATTAGTCAGGTCCGGGCTACTGTGTTCTGGCTGATTATATAGGGGGAAAGGCTAGGTGTCTGAGGGATATATATACACATATGTGTGTGTGTGTGTGTGTGTTTGTGTGTAGGGAGGGAGGGTGAGAGCGTGTACTAGGATTTAAAGGTAAGTTTAATCAAAGCCATAAGGACCCTCAGTTTCACTAATCTGCAGTCATGTTTGACACGTCCATTTTATTGTGAGGAGGCTCTTCCTCGGCTGCCTGGCCCCCTTGTGGCAGCTCTACCGTCCCTGCAGAGTCTGCTGGGACACTCAGGGACACTTTGCAGCCTACCCACCCCAGCAAGGCCTCCAAGACCCCGGCGTCTTCCAGGTTTAGCTAGGTTTTCCGCCCGCTTCATCTGGCATTGCGGTGGACAAGGGACTGGAAGGGCTATTCTGTGGGCGGTGGCTCCGAGCCTCTGCACCCCTCATCCATGCCCAGTGTAGGTCCTTGCTCCTATGTCGAGATATTCTCCCCAGGGACTCTCTAAATTGATCTCTAAATTGAGCATCAGGAAGCAGATGGCCCTCCCAAATGTTGATAAAGTTTAGGAGGGTTTATTTACAAAGGTCTACCTACAAAGGCAGGACTGGGGCGCTACGGGGATAGTGCAAGAACCAGGGTAAGAGCACAGAGCTATCCCCGTCCGGGGCCAAAAGGCTGAAGACCAGGGTTATCAAAGCCCAGGAGAGAAAGATTGAAGAGAGCGTTGACCTTCAGAAGAGGGACGCAGGCAACTCAAGGCAGCCTCGGGGAAGGAGTCAGGGTTAGCCATGCCCCGTGTCGTCCTCCTGTCAGTCGCCTGCGGGATTCCCGTTGACCACACCCTCCTGGGAACCAGGGGGCAGAGGTGCTGGTCCCTTTAATCCATGGAAGCTCAGCCTCCCAGAGCAGAGAGCAGGGCGAGGAAAGGTGATGAGAGGCGTGAGGGGCGAATGGAAGGCATAAGCCCCGAAGTTACTAAGGAGCTTCAGTTGTGGTCTAACAGAGCATCTCTGACTGAGCCGTGTGCCCAAACGTGGACACTTTGCAAGGGGTGTGCAGGCAGGGCGTTGCAAGAGAATCCACGTCCAGGCTTTCAGTTCCCGCTGAAGTTGTGAAAGCGAAGGGAAGTCTAATCTACTTGCTTATGACCCAAAAAAGTGGGAAAAAGTTGCTTTGATACAATTCGGAAGCGGGTTGTACGAGGACATATCGTTCCGTCTGTTGTTGGCCAGCAGCCAGCAGCCCGGCTCCTGGGGGCGCTGCTGGGCGCTTAGGGATCAGAACTTGGGAAGAAGCACCTGGGCCAGGGGGCGTTTAGACGAACTACTGAGACTAGTCAAGGTTTCCGCTTGGGCAGGGGACTCTTCTAACCTGAAACCTCTTGGAAGACCCCTGAGGCGTCAGCTCCTGTCTGGGCAGGGGACGCCTCACAGACGGGTGAGAAGCCGGGAAGAGGTCCCAGGAAAGAGACCAGCCCACCCACCAACACCAGGTCTTCATTCCCTAGCAACACGCCCTAGCAACAGGGGACTTGTACTTTTGCTCCCGACAGCTGGAAATGAGCTGTAGGTTGGTCAGTGTCTCCCAAGCACCTCCTCCCCGGAAAAGGTTAAATCTGGACTTTATTCCTCGCGTCCCCCACTGCCAGGAACAATAGTGTGACGAATCTGTCATTTGTTTGGGGTATGTTATTTCTTTATTTGGCTTAAGAGGTATTATCCTGTATGCTATTAGCTGGTGAAATTATTGTAATTCCCACGGTGAACCTGTGCTAAATTGCTGGCAAGGACAAAATCAGCCTCTGAGTGTAACTTTTGCTGACTCCCACAAAACATGGCCAAAGCGAGAGAGCAAGAACTGTGTTCATAGCGAGGCTCCTGGGCCAGGAGAGATCTAAATTTAAATCAGAAATCAGGGACAGAGCTATGGACTTTTGCTACAGCAAGTCGTCACTACGTGGGAGGCCTTAGGGTCACTGTCCCACTAGCTCAGAGAGGTGATATACATTGTGGTGGTGATAATATGAAGAAATGGAGACACGTGAAAGCGAATATTTATTCATCAGTTACATAGTAATAATAGGTGTCACTCACTGAATGGTTTCCACTGTGCCCAGGATGGCCCAGTTCTCAGTGCCTGCTTGCGTTCATGTGTGACCATGTGCAGCCTGTGGGGTAGATGATGCACATCACCCCTGGACTGCACATGAGGGAACCTACATGAAGAAGGCAAGCAACTTGCCCCAGCCAGATGGGCAGCAGCGAGTGGGGCCGGGATTCACACTCAGGCTCTTTGGCTCCAAAGTCAGGGGTTGACCATAGTGCAGTGCGTTCCTCATTTCATCTTCACAGCAGCCCTCCCTCTGGCTAGGTGCTATGCTGCTTCACACTTTCTAGACGAGGGATCTGAAACTTAGAAAGGTGAAGTGATGGTCTCAAGGTCTCACAGCAAGGAAAAGGTCAGAGTGCAGATCCCGGACTCAGAGAGAAGTTCTTTGAACAACCAAGCCCATACTCTTAACTCTTACAACGTGGCCCCTCCTCTGGCCCACTGACCTATGCCAACTCCTGGTGGTCTTGGAGGGAGTTACAGATGTACTGACAGGGCCAGCTTTCACTGCCCTGGATGGAGCACTGCAAGGAGCAAACAGCCTGCGCTTGTTGTCATCGTGGGCACTGAGCAAAGCTCGGGCAGGTAGGGTCTGGCATTAAACTGAGAAGCTAGATGTTGGATTTTGATTGATCAACTCTCCCTTTTATATTCTTTGGACCCAATTTTCCAATCTGTAAAATCATTGAATCTTGATTCTATTTTCTATCCTATTAAGTTATCCCTTCCAGATGCTGATCTTCTAAACCTTTGATTCATCAGAATTTGCACTTTCATTCAAAAACTTAAAAATTCGAAAACTCTCCCAAAGATTTTATTTTCATGGAAATTTCTAACAAAAGCATTGTCAGCCACGCCACATTAATATGGAAGAAGCACCCTTTTTAAACTTTCTCCCTTTCGCTTCTTTTTCTCCCCTCTTTTTCTGGGGGGGGCGCTTCCTTCCCATCCCCCACTCCTAATTTGCCATATTTCCCCTCAGCATACCACTGTCCCCTGAAGCCGCAGCAGCCAGGGTGAGTCAGCCAGCTGTATTTCTGCCCTTACTCCTGACTAATACCGTTTCCCTGAGGGGGTAACTTCCTCCTTTATTTTGTTCTGGTTTCTTGATCTTAAAGATGGCCCTGTTGTGATATCTTAAATATTATATCTCAATTACGGGTGTGCATAAGAGCAGCATTTTTCTCGCAGACTTAGCGTTCATCAGGTGAGTGATCCTGCACTGCCTCTGGGGTCTGTTGCGATATTCCCTTCTTAGAGGAGAACAGTCATTGTATGTGATGAGTGGAATCAGAACACAGCTTCGTTCGGTTAGCGGCCAGAGTCCTGCTATTTTTTTCCACATCAAAATGTGCACAAAATTGAAGTAAATTCATTTCAATTAAATCTCTTACCCAATGATACTTGAATCATTGCTTTGTGTCGTAAGCCTCTTTATTTAAAAAAAAACAATCACAGTCAAAGGAATTAAGTTTGAGTAAGAAACAAAAGCAGTGTGCAAAATAAAAAATTACATGAATTCCCTAAGGTTTATATATACCAAGGAATAGTAAATTTGAGTCTTTGAAACATTTTTTCTCTCCCTCCTCGAGGTAAAGCATATGACACATGAAATTCTTCCTTTTCTGTCTGCCAGCCCTCTGATACAAAGGTTGCTATCAGTTTTCTGGTCGGCAAGAGGACTAAAATAGGCATCGAGAACTTGGATCCTGTGGTTGGGCTTGTTTGGTTTTTGACCAGTTCCTCAGCCAGACAGCGTGTTTTCAGATTCAGCTACAGTTTATTGAGCCTTCTATGCGGCAGCCACGTTTTATTCCTGAGGTCCCACAAAAGCCAGATCAGGAGCCTCCACCAGGAGGTGTCCATCAGTGCTGTGCCTTCTTCATCCTTGCCTAAGCCCCGATCGGCTCCTCTGTAATGCAGGGTTTTGTTTAATGTCCACTTCCCTCTATGGGCTCTCAGCTTCATGAGGGCAGAGTGTGTGTGCACAGTGGTCATTTTCGTAACCACCCCGCCTAACCCACAACAGTAGACACACAGTAAATAAAGCTTGAATAAGCGAGTTAAGAAAATGAAGTAAAATGAAAGCTTAGGCTCAGAGGTAAAGGTTGTCCAAGACCAGACAGGTAAGTGGCAGAGCAGTGACTAGAACTCCGGTCTTTAACTCTGAGTCCCACTCTTATTCCCACTTACCGTCGCCACTTGCTTTTCAAAGGCCCAGTGAGAGGGTACAAGAGCACGCGGAGGCAAAAAAAATGAAATCCCTACATTGGCAAAGGTAAAATGAGTTCTTTATTCTGCCTAATGGCCCAAACTCCCGGTCACAAGCAAGTCACTTCTAGACTCTGTATCATTACAAAATGATTACATTTTGTAATCATTTCTGTAGGAGAAAGATCCTGGGACTGTGCAGCCTATTTAACACCAAAGAAGCTGGGAAGATACAGGTTCCCTACTGTACACACCCCAAAGGAATAAGTCAGCAAAAGGCCAAAAGTGCCTCACTGAGCATTTGCCTGTCTTTTCTACTCTGTGGGGTCTTCATTACAAGAGGTGATTAAGTAGGCTGACTTGCTATAGCAGTTTATACTTGAAAATGGAAATTTTTAAACTGTAAGCGTCAGTAGCTCCTAAGTTTATTGTGTTCCTCGTTTTTAAAGCATGCCACAGAAATACATGTAGAATATCCTTTCTTCAAAAGAAAAATCTTCATCGTGTGAAAAAAGTTTCACTGAATAGTGTACAATAAAGCCTGATATCGTTTTATAGCATAGATTCCTTCAGAGTTGTGTGGGCATAAACATTATTACAACTTTCCTGTGACTGTGAGTCCGAGATAGACACCCAGAGTTAAACGGACCGTCGAGGAGTCGGGAGGAAAGAAAGCCCCGCTGCCTTGCTCTGGGTTGAGATTCTGCAGTGTTCTCATTCACTGGAATGACTGCCAAATCCAGGGTCATTTTCCAAGAAATTTATGATTCTTGGACTTTCTGCCCCAGCTGGTGTGTTGATTTCACAGCTCTCTGTTCCAAATCTCAGTTCCAGCTCATTGCCGGTTCTGTCCTGCAGTGACTACAAGGGACGGTGACACGGGGTCCTGAGGGGGTGGAGGAGGGAGGTCACATCCACTTTGCTTTGCAAAGCCCGGTGTTGGCCTGCATCTTTTGGGGTGCTGTAGTCATGGAGACGTGCTGATTGACTGCAGGTCCTCGCTGCCTCCGTTTTTTTTTCCCCTGCGAGAGAAGACAGGCTGTTTTTGCAATAACAGCTCTCTTCTGCTCACAGCGGTGGCTCCATCCCGCGCTCTAAATCACCGCCTTTATGGGGTTTAAGGAAACCTCCTTCCAAGCTCTTCAGACTCAGTGGCATATTGTAAATCACATACTTTGCCCCAGGCATTATTTTGAAGATCTTTGGCTATTTTTTAAAAGCAGCAGATTTGTGGTAAAAAGCGTGGCCGAATTTTCTCCATTGTTTGCCAGATTTTGAATTTTAACGGTAGAATTTCCATTCATCTCAGTTGTAGTTTCGTGGATGTGCTGTCTCGTGTTCACTAAATAATCATTTCACTTAATTAATTATGATCCTGTCTTTGGGACACTTCTTGGAGACTTCTAGTGGCCTCCCACGAGCACCTAAGCAGGCTCAGACTTTATCTGTCCTTTTAAAGCGCGGCACATGACATGAACTGTTAGCCAGCTTAGCTTCCGCTCCTGCAGAGTATCTTCACTCCTCTCAGGGCCACGGTGGCCCTCGGCAGGGCAGGTTACTCCTCCTCGCGTGCCTTTTCTCACGGTTCCCACAGCGTGGCCCACGGGCCGTCTCTCTCCTCCAGACCAATCAGGTGCCACAACGGAGGCCCATGTTTTGTTCCAACTCGCTTCCTTCTCGCCCTACCCTTCCCTCTGCCAGCCACTGAAGTTCTGGCCGCTAATTGTGTATTGGCCACAGACAGTCCTGCTGTCACTACTGATGTGACTTTGTTCGCAGCACTTTGCGTGTCTCACCATCACTCAGCATCTTCACCTATAAAACGAGAATGATAATAGACGGCTACAAGGATTATATGGGAAACATAAGCAAAATGCTTAGCTCCTACTAAGCACAAGACATGTTCGTTCCATTCCCTTCAGCTCTATAATTTAATTTTTTATGTGGCTAATCAGCCCTGATCCTCCAGCAAAGTCCCCTGAAGGAGCAGCATCATACGTGTTTCTTGTACAACCTAAAAAAGCCTGCTCTATACCGAGGCATATGGGACCTTGGGGAAAGAATTATAAACTGCACTATAAACAGATCTCCTTCCTAAAGCACGTGAATGAATTCAGCTCAAAGCCTGTGGATGCTGGGCCGTGAGCTCTAATTGGGCCCCTAATGTTGATGCTAGCCCTAGTGTGAGAGATGCCTTAGTCAAGACTCTGTGGCCACACTGCCACCAGCCAGCTGATGGCTCTGGGCAGTGTCTCTATGCTTCAGTTTCCTCTTCTCAGAAATGAGGATGAAAATGGTAAGCAGTACCTGTGTTCTAGTTATGCTGCAGTAAATGAGAATATACACACACACAGTGTACGAATGCCATGTAAGTGTTTGCCGCTATTATCACTCTATTGTGGTGGTGGTTATTATTATTATTATTATTATTATTATTATTATCATTAAAGCTGGATAAAAAGAGGCAGCTGTTACTATCAAGACCAGCAATGTAACATGGTAGAAAGCGAATAGAGTTTGGGTTGAGATAGACCTGCGTTCTGGAAGGCTCCACTTCTCAGTCTAAGGTGTCCCAGCCTGTTTCTAATACATAAGATGGAGCTAATCTTCATGCTCTTTTATCAAGGTGACATCAAATAAAATAGTAATTGTAAAGCACTTAACACAGTGACTAGGACAAACGAGGTCCTCAAAAATGGAGCTGATGTTGTTACGATTATTGTGGTATTTCACTTAATGTGTCATAAAATGGGCCATATTTTATTTACCACCAAGAAAGAAAGAAATACTGCCAGTTACAGAATGGTGCACCATGAAAATAAGATAATTCAATTTTCAGAAAAAGATGGGAAAAGAAGCTTCTTCAAGTCGATGAAAACCGCTAAGTGAGAGATCACAAACCAGCTCACCTCCCATGGAGGCCCATGGTCTGGGAGGTGACAAGTGTGTAAAGGGAGACCCCGTATCCTGGCAGGGGCTTCAAGCCCAAGTTCTGAGATCCCTTGCCTGGCTATGTGAGAGCACATCGTTTGAGTTCCCAGAAGCACTGCCGAAGCTACTGGGAACTCAGGACTTGGCTTACTTTCCTCTTTCTTCCCCAAATATCTCACCGTATGAGTTTCAACAAAATGCAACTAAACGGAACTGTCTGTAAAATGGTTTTGTTATTGCCTCTCCTCAGGCATCTCCCCTTTCAATTCAAAACTAGTCTGAACACACTGCAGACGAGTGTTCTTAGCCTTCAAGGGTTTTTCCATTTTAACTACAGCTGCACAAGATTTTCATTCCGCTTCTTCAGAGTGACCATGAGAAAAGCTTCTCCTTTGTGTTCTTCTGGTTCTAGGACCCGAGAGAATAAATCGAGTTTCTGGGACATTGCCAGCTGTGTGATAGGTCGACAAGGAAAACAACAAGCAATCTTTTCTGTTTGGAAAGACTAAATTCAGAGACCCCAGCGCTGACAGGTGACACATCAAGCCAGCCCTCTCTCCTCTCCAGCCCCTCTCTGATTAGCTTTCCTTTGAAGGTTGACTGAGATGAGTTAGGGTGTCTTTTCTCATCAGGTCCAGTGGATGTGGGGGTGCTGCAATTTACACACAGAGCTAAAAACTTTGCGAGTCCGGCTTCTAAATCATCACTATCGCAGAGTTTAGTCTAGTGCCACCGGGCTCGTCAGACACATATTTCTCTCTGTCGTAAGGGATTTGGGGCCAGCTTGGAATTTCAGAGTCTTCAGTCAGACACAACTGTTTCCTTTTCATTCCTACACATTCTTCATCCAGTGCTAATCTAAAGAGCTCTGTAAAAATTGTGTCTTGCTTTATCCCCAGCAGGGCTGCAGTGTTCATCCCTATCCTCCTCCCCAACATATGGCACTCGTCTTCTTGGCGCTGTGGGGAGGACAGCCGCCTAGCAGAGATCAAGGAAGGGAGCCCGGGACAGCAGCGCGGGTGGTGGGGGAGACGCACTGCTTTCCACTTGCGCATCCTCGTTGGCCCCAGCCGAGGGGACATGGCCGATGTACACAGGGCGTGCAGCTCACCCGCCAACTACTGAAGAGAGCCCCCCATCACAGAGTCCTCGTTCTGGATGCAACAGACCCTGTGTCACCCCAAAAGAATGGCTTCTCCCCTTCAGTAAACCTAGAGAGTAACTTTCTAAATGTAATGATGCTATCACGTGAAACTGAAACGTAGAAAGTTTCTCAGCAAAGCTGATTTGACCAAAACCAATCAAGGTGGAATATAGTCAGCTGACCAAAACAGGCCCACAAAAGGTGTCCCCTGCCTTGTTCTCATCTGTATGATCCTGAGAGCAGGACGCTCGGACTCATATTGGAATTCCCTGCTGTTTTAGAATGATGCCTGGAAACTTGTGTGTTCTCAACAATGTTTGTTTCATTGAGTAGAATGAAGGATCAAGCTCCCAGGCATTGCTACAAACCGCATAGTACAGAAATACATATTTTCACTTATATAGAAGGAGAGTAAGTTTGTTGCAGATCAAAGAGAAATTACAGAGAAGCAAATAGGAAAAGGTCAGCCAATATCCCGCCACCCAAGGGCAGCCACTCGTAGCGTTTCAGCAAACACATGCTTTTAGAGCCAGAATTCAGTGCCCAGAATTCCAGACTCGCTGGAACAGTTCACAGCCACACCATAATAGACAGCCACTCCAACAGGACGATGGTGGCCTCACGTAGGACTTTGTAGCTAGCGAGGACAAACTCCTTCTCTAAGTTAGAGTCATAAGAGTGTTACGGGCGGGTTCCCCAAGAAGAAGCCGACCCTGAGACGAAGTCAGGTGACCAAAATTTTACTGGGGCAGAACAGCTAAGAAATGAGGATTGGGCAGGGGCCTATCAGACTTGGCGCCGTTTCTGTCAGCCTGATGGGGCCCCAGGGCAAAGAGTGCCCATCCAAGAAGTCCCTTGTCGGGTGCAAATGGCCTGAACCTCGACTTAGCACCTTGCTCAGCCGTTGGCTGCTGGCCTCCCCCAGAGCAGCATGAACTTGGGCCCACCGCCCAGGAGGAGCCGTGGGAAGGTGACAGCTCCCCTCACTGCCTGGAGCTAACCGGAGACCTTCCCTGAGGATGGATCTGGGTGGCGGCTCCTCTAGTCACAAAGATACCCTCTTATGTTTTCTCTCAAAAGAAAAGTGCTTTGTGTATTGAGCTCTGCAATCCATGATGACTGTATTTGTGAGTGTGGTGTGAGTTAGGCCTCTACATTGTTCTCTTATTCACTGAATGGTCCATCCCTTCCCAGTGACCTTCATGTGCCCATGTAATGTGACATGGGGGTGTTACTGGATAACAGTTTCTGAATATTGGAAGGAGGTTTCCTCACGTGGGGGCCTCTTCACAGCGTGAGGACTCTGGACACGATACACTGTCAAGATTAACCTGCATTATTGACATTTTCCCTTACTTAAGTCCAGACCATCAGAGAACAATAAATTAAGCCCTGATTTGTAGCCGTGTCCAGCTGCTGTGGTGTGAGTACTCCCACCGGGGCTGACTCAGGCTGCCAGTGCGGTGCCACTCGGTGCAGAGTTGGGAAGAGATAAGCGGCACCCCACTGTTATGGAGTATTTCCTCCATAGAGACAAACAGATATAAATAACATCAGAGCATAGATAACTGGAGTGTGTGCAGTAAGAGCCTAGTGAATTATAGGAAAAGAATCAGTAAGGGATGAACTTTGGGCATTTATTACTTTTGTTTTTAATACAATTTATTTCATTGTAAGTCTATATAATTTAATTTCTAATAATGTCTGTGTCTAAAACCCAGTTCACAATACTTTTGAAGATTGAACAGTAGGCACTCATGAGCCGGCATTAGCCTGCTCTCATGCTCCACTACAAGCGAGAAGTCTCCCTTTTAGGTGTACGTACCCCGGAGAAACTTGAGGACACATACACAAGGACTCAGGTACCAGGACCCTCATGGCAGCGCTGTTTATAGCAGGGGAAGAGACATGACATAGCTGTCCATAGTAGACACACTGGTAAATAAATGGGGGTTCATTCATATAATGCGATATTAAGTTGTGGATAAAAATAAAATGAATTAGAGTCTCATGTATCAACACAGATCAGCCCCCACAGAGAGCTGCAAATACATCCATACAGTCTGAATCTAATTGTGTCAAGATTTAAAACATATGAGCACATTTTAAACATCTTAAAATGTTTAAAAATATGGATATATGATTAAAGTGCCAAAGTATGTACTCCGTGTGAAAGTAAAACACACAAAGTTCAGGATGGTAGTTGCCTCTGGGGGCGGGGAGAGGGGAGGGAGGTGAAGGGGGAGGGGACTTTAACTGTATCTGTAACATCTTTTCTTTAAAGAGATGATAATCCGAGCAATAATCATAAAAGAGAGAATCCAGCATCGCATGCCCCTGATCGAAGTGCACTGGGAAATACTGCTGCGGTACCTGTGAAATATTAGAATTTATATCTGCTTAAACTTCTAGATCCAATTCCCAATTTATGGAAAATAAGAGAAATTAAAATGTTCAATGTAGCCACTAGGATACAATCAGCACAATTTGGAGCATGGGTTTCTTCAACAAATAAGTTGCAAGGAAGCAACTAGAGAGGTATGAGGGATCTCAGATTAAAAGACTTAGTGTATAGACATTACTTTCATCCTGACTCAAACAAATCAACTGTTAAAATTACTTTAAAAACATGAAAATTTGAATACTGAAGGGATAGTCAAGAATCTTAAGGAATTACTGATATTTAGGTGAGAATGATATCATGGCTATACTCAAATCTTTTTCTATATTGATGCTAAAAAATGTATAGGTGAAGAGATATGATGGCTAAGAATTACGTCTAAATAATCTGGGGAGCTGGGTGAAGTGGGTAGAGGTAGAGATGAAAGAGCATTGTTTCTTTTATGTGTTTGAAATTTCATATAAATGAGTGTTTTTAGAGGAGGAGGAGAAGGAAGAAAAAAATGGAAGCAAACAGGAAAAAATATCTATTAACTGGGTGGTTTAACAATTATTATATCTAACCGGGTCTATCACTTTATGTGTTGTATATTTTGGTAAGTTTAATATGCGACATAAATTTTTTAAAGATTTAAATTTGTATGAACACCTCCATAATGCTGCAAACATAAAATATACTGGCTGTATTTTAAATAGCATGACCCAGCTTCAGCGCAAGGGGAGAGAGACGCTATCAGCGGTGAGGCTGGGGCTTCTCACAGCCCGCTGCTCCCACTTGGCAGACACTTAGATTTACCCTCCTACTGGATTCCAGCCCCTCCTCAGATAGCTGACCACCTCTGTCTGTGCGTGAGCTGGAAATTAACCCTTCCTGCCCCTGAAACAAACAGGTTGCCTTAGTCCAGCGGCTGCACGCGGAGCAGCTGGACCATCGCTGACAGTGAAACTTCCTTTGCAGGTCTTTACACTTTGCACCTGGTGAATGTTAAAGTTACAAGATGAGTTCTTCAAAGCCAGTCATTCCTCCAGTCCCACGCACCTTGTTCTTGTGTCTGAGCAGAGGGTATGTTCATCTTCTTTTGTGTTTCCGGTGTTATCAGGCCATTTAAGTGTTGCCAAAGTTTCAAACTTTTGAGAATAAATGAAACATTCCCCGTGCAAATGGTGTGTCCTCCTCAACACACACACATGCACACACACACACGCACACATATTCATTAGTACATGTTACAGGCTATAAAATTATAAAATATTCATACTCTTAGTATATCCTATAGAAAAGCCCTATCAAGTACACAAAGATATATATAGAATTGCAGTTATTTGTAATAGTGAAGAGGGGAGGGGCGAGTAAAGGACTGAGTAAACAAATTGGGTACATCCACAAAATGGGAGAAAATATATAAGCATGCCTAGCAAAGCATTTTTAATTTTCTCTCTTTCATTTTTCCTTTCCTTTCCTTCCTCACTTCTTTCTTTTCTTTTTTCTCCCTTCAATCAGTCCCTCCCTTTTCTGGAGTGAAAGTTGCCTTGAGCGAACTTCACTCTTCTGAGGTCCTTGGATCTGTTTTAGTTATGCAGATGTAAGGCCTCTGCCTTAGGGAAGCAGAACAGCATCTTTTGTTTGATTGGCAAGGCTGCCCCTCCCATTGGTAGATAAAAATAAAACCGATTTGCATTAAACACTTCCAAGAAGGAATGACCTGTACCCCAACTTCTCTCTGAGATTGAAAGCCTGCAAGAGCTGTGGAAAATATGGAAGCCTTCTTCCCAAGGGCCAGTGGGAACGCAGGTGGTAAAGCCCTTGAAATGAAAGTCACTCCAAGGGAACAAGGAAACAGCGTAGATAAACCAGTTCCAAACAGAGTCCAAAGCTCAGGGAGACCACAGGGCTAGAATTTCCTAAGTGTAATTCCAGGAAGAAGGTAGATGTACAGGAAAAAAGGCTCCAAAATTCTGCAGAGGGAGGTGCTAAGTCTGTGGCTGAGTACTGACTTTGTACGTGTGTGTGTGTGTGTGTGTGTGTGAACATGAAGCCTGAGAAAGGACCCCAAGAAAGGGGCAGGTAGAATAGTCCCTGGAGAGCTACAAGGTGGCACATAGTTCATAGTCCAACCAATCAAAGTAGAAAGACCTCAGAATCAATAGGGCATTAAGTAAAGCCATCAGCAGGCTCCTAGCTCAGCAGTGGAATCAGGTAAGCCTCAGACAGACAGCTGCTCTGCACCCACCTTAGCAAAGCTTAAAAAGAGGACTCAGAGTTGAACTAATTCCAAGGAACTTAGCATTCTAGAACAGTATTTACAAAAATGCAGCAAAATACTACATCGACTACATAAAATTTACAATGTTTGGCATCCAATCAAAAATTGCGTACATAGAAAGAAGCAGGAAAATGTAACCTCTAACCAGGAGAAGAAGCTGTCAATCAAAACAGACCCCAAATGACAGAGAAGATAGAATCATCAGAAAAGTTGTTTTTAAAAAGCAACTGTAAATCGATTCCATATGTCCAAGAGGGTAGAGAAAAGTATCGTCTGAAGAAGGCAATTTGAAGATTAAAAAGGGCTACACTTGAAATTCTAAAGATAAAAAATACGATACCTGAAATGAAAACTGTGCTAAGTGTGATTAACAACAGATTAGAGACAGCATAAGGAAAGATTACTGAACTTGAAAACATAGCAACAGAAACATGCAAATGAAACAGAAATATAAAAGACAAAAATGATGAGTGGCGCAGGAATGATGTGAGTCCGGTGAAGCAATCTAACACACCTGTAACTGAAGTCTGAAAGAGGGGCAAGGAGAACGGGGGAAAACTGTGAAAAATAATGGCAGAAATGTCCCCAAATTTAATGAAAATTACAAATCTACAAATCCAGAAAGTTCAGTGAATCCAAATGGAAAAAAAATGAAGAAAATCACAAGAACATCATTAATTAAATTGCTGAAATTGGTGATAAAATCCTAACAGTAGCCAGAGGGAAAAAAAATCACATTACATAGATTGAAGACAGAATGAGCAAACTATAGTGAGATACCACTACACACCCATTAGAATAGCAAAAATATCAAAACTTAAAAAAAATATGTTTCCAATAATTGTATTGTTGCTAGTGGTGTTGGTACTGGATTCTGATACTTCTATTGTACATTGTGGATAAAACAAATAGGCAAATATGTGATATTCTAATTATATCATCATGATGACCTTGAGAAGTGAGAATTTTAGTATGGCAAAGCATATGTAAATGCATGTAAAATACAAGTGCGACAGATATAAGATAACCCTGACTTTGAATTTAAAATATAAATATGAACTTGTGATATAATGATGTATTTTAGCTGAAAAAAAAAATTTCCTACTCTGTCCACTGAAACGTCCTAGAAGTAATGACCACCTCAGTAGAAGTAAGAGCCCACCAAAAGGAGCCGTGGCTAATTTCAAGTCAAGGGTAGAAAATGTGCAGATGAATGTGGAACAGCTTGTCATACCAAAATCAAAGAAATCGGCAGAGACTACCAGGGTCATGTCACCGGGACTCAGGTCATTTAGGATGACGGCCACGGAGAGCCTCAGTAAGAATAACAGCTGCAGTGTCTTCAGACATGGCCAATATGATTGAAGCCACGTGGTTGTGGTGAAACTAAACCAACAAAAAACCAAAAACCTAATTCATCACTGTTGGATGATGCTAAGGAACATATTCATTATTTTGAAAACTGGCAAGTAAAAGGATAGAATCAAACATTTATCCTGCTTTCTCTATATGAGCTGTAACACTGGCTTACTAAAATGATCGATAACTAGGATTTTTTATTTAGAGAAATCCTCTAGCAAATAAAGAGTGCTACAATTAGAATATCACTATTTTGCATTTAATGGAGCTAGATATTAAGCATTAACAACTATAAACATCATGAAAAAAGAGACAATCAAACATTTTGTGCCTCCCTAATAGAGCATAACAGTTACAATGAGGTGTTTTGGCAAGAAAAACAAAAATCTAAATCTGATCAAGCCTCTACATCCAATTTCCAAGAAGTAAAAGCAACCCAGTTTCTTTAGCAAATAATTTCAAATGGAAAAAATATATATATTAAGGAAGAACCAATAGATTAAAAACCTTAAGAGAAAAAGCAGGCCATTTAAGAGACAATTAGAAATTCTAACAGTAGCTGTTTTGCTGATATTAAGAAAAATATCCCTTTTCTTTTAGCTGTGCTAATAGTATTGTAATATTTGAAAGAGATCATATCCTTTAGACATGAGTTAAAATATTTATAGTCTTTGTCATTTATTACAAAGTAATGTGATCGGAGGAGGTGTGGTGTGGATGAGACAATGGTTGCCATAGTCACGTGAGTGTAGAAGCTGGGTGACAGGTACAGGGGATTCGTTACACTTTTCCCGTATTCTTTGGTATTTGTTCCATATATTCTGCGATAAATATTTTAAGGTAATAAATAGGATAAAAGTAGAATTCTAAGTGAAGAAAAGTTAATACAAGACGATAGGAATCCTAAAAGAAGTGCAGCCAGAGCTCAGGTCCTTCACAAACACAGATACAGTTTGTTCAACTGCATAGTTCACATAATTCATTACAGACCATTTTAGGAAGAGAAATTTCAAATAGTTTCTCTGCACAAATGTTTATTAATAGCTAATCGTTCCTATTGCATGAGAAAAACCTCGGCTTTATGTGTCCCTTATGTTGACTAATATTTTATTCTGTTTTTGCTGCCCTCGTCCTCATAAAGTCAGACTCAAAAATATATGGCTTTTCTGTTAGAGCACGCGCCAGTCCTGCTTATCATGAGAAGAAATGCTGCTGTTGGGTTTCTTCTATAAAAAGAGAAAAAAGGCACGTTGCTCTTGTGTTCTCTGAACAGCGTGCTCTTAGGAAGCTCCATCTCACCGGAAGTGGAGAGCCCCGCCATGGCGGGGCAGGGTGCTGGGGCTCTCCTTCTGCCTAAAGAGAAATTTTGCAACATATAGTTAGTGCTTGAGATGAAACAAATGAACTGTTTCTTTATACTCTCCCAGTCTAGTTAAACACTTGACTTGGAATATGTTCCCATTTCCACAAAAGATACATTTGTTTTTTGAGGGGAAGTGGAGAATGAAAAGGGACAAGGAAGAAAGTGGGGTGGAGGGGGAGGACAGAAGAAAAAAGGAATAATAAATGCAGATAGGAGTATTTTTCTCAAATTTGCATTGTGCCAAACGTAGGTACATTTTTGTAATTATTAAGTTCTTCTTTAATTAAAACTTTCTTTTTAGTTTCTTTCATATCAAAAGCAATATGTGAAACAATACATTAACATATATAGAAGACACTGATTCCTTCCCAGCCCCAGTCCTGAGATAAGCAGTGTCATCAGCAGTCTATCATGGGACCATCCTCACCTCTCCCCTTAGATGGAAAAACACTGAAAGAGTATTTGGAAGTTGTTTGTTTGTTTGTTTGCTGTTCCAAATATTAGATGATACTGTAAATATTATGCTGGAACTTGCCTTACTCAACAAAACATCATGGACATCTCAAGTCAATAGATGTAGAGATCTAAATCATCCTTTTGAACAGTCACATAATATTTCCTAGTAAAACTGTTCTATTAGTACATTTAACTGTCATCCTGTTGATAGGCAATGAGATTATATCCATTTTTTGGCCATCATAACCAGCACTACAATAAAGATACTTTAAAGTGGCCTTTAAAAATTATGTTTATTGTTTTACAGAAAAGCTGCTCAAAAGTGGAGTTGGTAGGTCAGAGTATTTGAATTTATAATAGACATTGCCAGATTTCTTTTCAAAATGTTTGCAATGTATACTTCCACTAACAATATATTACAGTGTCCATTTTCCCACTTATGTCTTACCCACAATGAATGTTATGACCCTTTTTAATTTTTCCACTAATAAGAAAGTTTCTAAATTATCCGAAGAACCGTTCCTTAGTGTGTTGCCTGCACTGAATTCACAGTTTATCTGTTTAGGTCTCTGGCATCTGCAGCTGGTTTGCTCCGTGAGGTGAATGAGGAGACAGAACTTCAGCGGTGGTGTTCTTTGCCCCCGTCTGTGGTTGTAGATTGCCCACAAGAGACTGTACCACTGGAACTGGACTACCAGGGAGAAGGCATAAAGCACAGAGTAACGCCACCATTGTCGTCTATAAAAGGTACCTTGATAATCACTGGAAACAAAATGATAGAAACAGAAAATGAAGGGGCTACCCAATGCTTAAATCTTCTCTTTAGCCCCCCTACCAATGTATTATTCCACCTCTGCTGAAATTCCTCTAGTGGTGGGGAACCTACAGAAGTGGGCCGCCTATTCCATAATAATAAAGCTAGCTTTCATTGAACGTTTATTCTGTCCCAGACACAATTAAAAGTGCCCAGCAGGAAGCATCTCATTTTATCCATACAAAATCCCTATGGATGAGCCGTTACTATTATACCTATTTCACAGAATAAACCAAGGCCCAAATCACACAGCCGGCAAATGGTTGTAGTTGATCTGAAGTCCACGGGAAGCCATACTCAACCCCTGCACCCTACTGCCTCCCAGAGGCGGCTTGTAGAACTGTGAATGCCTGCCCCGTTTCTGCACCCAGACCTCAACGTTGCCTCCTGCAGTCTCCTTTCACTGCTCCTCTTCCTCCTCTTATCTCCACAAATTCTCCTAAAATCTTTTACATCGGAAAACAGTACAAATATTGGAAAGTAGCTGTGAGGTTCTCTATTAGTCTTTAGTTCTAGAAACGGTAGTGTGTTTGACGGAAGCCTAAGAAAGATCAGAGAACCTTATCACAGAACTCACACAATGGCAAGAGTGAGAAAATGGTCATGTCCATATCTCTTACTTATTACAGAACCCAAGTCAAGCCAAATGTGAGTCTATATAGAAAAGGGAGCTAAAAATTTCCGGAGGAAGGACCAAGTGCCCAGCATTAAAACAGGAAACATTAATGGGAAAGATTAACATAACCATCAGTGAAATACATGCTCCTAGAAAGACTCCCACAGAATACCTCACATACCTAAGGATTAAGTCTTTTAGGAGTACAAGGACCATGACAGTTTAATAATGTTCCAGTTATAGGAGTCCAGATAATGGAGACACAATAGTAAGATTAGCGTTCATTAAAACCACCAAAAATGTCCACACTTACTTCAAGAGAGTAGATTCAGTGGAAACTGAAGTAGAAAACAAATCGGGTGGTCCATGGCAGTAAAATATGCTGGTGAGGAGTATCTGGTGAGTCAGCAAAGGTTGAGCGGAGATGCACTGACGTGCGTCTCTCTCCTGAACCGTGTTCCTTTTACTGATAAAACACCACGATTTAGGTTGTGTGTCTTCCATCTCTCCTATCAGAGGATTGTTTTTTTCTTCCTGTTTCTTTATCCTTTGCACTTACAGAAAGGAGAATAAGAATATTCTCTTGAAATCCAGGCCATAGTAATATTTTAGCTCTTTTGTTTTCCTAAATTATTTGCACACATGTAAGGTCAAGAGCTCTATTCCTGACAACACTTCACATTTTTTCTCTACTCATTGTTCTGTGCTTTTCTTCATCACTTGAACCTCGGGATGCCAACCCCTCTGTATTGTTGTCTTGCATTGAAATAATTCAGAACCCAACAATAAACACTCCAGCAAACAGTAAAAATAAAAACTAATGGGGGCCAGCTGAGTGGCGCGTTGGTTAAGAGCTGGTTTGGGACACCAAAGCACCCCGGTTTGGATCCCACATATGAGGACCAGTGACACTGCCCTCTACAGCTAAGATGCTGAACAACAGCTCAACCTGGAGCTGGGCGGGCTGCCAATGAGTCGTCAGCGACAGTGTAGGCTGCAGCCCCTGCTGCAGTGGGTTGCCATGGGCTACCGTGTGTAGCCAGCAGCCAGCGTGAGTGGCCAGCAGCTTGTCTGTTCCCCTTCCCCCAATTCCCCAGCGCTGTTCCCATCCCCCAATTCCCCAATAAAAATCTTAAAAAAAAATAAAAAATAAAAACTAGTGAAGAAGTTGCTTCATTAGGTGATTATGGGGTGTTTTTTTTGTTTGTTTATTTCATTTCTTATTTGCAAATTGTAAGCAATTTTATATTGGGTTGTCGGAAAAGTCATGACATATTTTTTCTATGTTTTTCGTTGCAAAAATGCATCATGACTTTTCCAACAACCCAATATAACACTTATGTATATGAAATTTGTGTTTACCTTTCTTTCAAAGTAGTGTGAACTGTTAAGATAATTGTTACATCTATCTGAATCCACCATCTCACATTGTTCCCTTTTGTGTGGTGAGAAGACGCTTAGAAAATGTCAAGTATACAATACAGTATTATTTACTATAGTCACCATGCTGTACATTAGATCCCCAAAACTTAAGCATCTTATAACTGAAACTTTGTACCCTTTGGCCAATGTCCCCCCATTTCCCCACCCCCCAGCCCCTGGCAACCACCCTTCTACTCTGGTTCTATGAGCTCAACTTTTTTTGGATTCCATATATAAGAGAGATGATACAATATTGTCTTTCTCTGACTTATTTCACTTAGCCTAATGTCCTTCAGTCAGGTCCATCCATGTTGTCACAAATGGCAGGATTTCTTTTTTATGGCTGAATAATATTCCAGTGTGTGTGTGTGTGTGTGTGTGTGTGTGTGTGTGTGTGTGTCACATTTTCTTTACATTCACCTGTTTCTTTATCCATTCACCTGTTGGCAGATACTTCAGTTGTTTCCATATTTCCATATCTTGGCTCTTGCAAACAACAAACATGGGGATGCAGCTCTNTCCATGTTGTCACAAATGGCAGGATTTCTTTTTTATGGCTGAATAATATTCCAGTGTGTGTGTGTGTGTGTGTGTGTGTGTGTGTGTGTGTCACATTTTCTTTATCCATTCACCTGTTGGCAGATACTTCAGTTGTTTCCATATTTCCATATCTTGGCTCTTGCAAACAACAAACATGGGGATGCAGCTCTCTCCTCAAGATACTGTTTTTATTTCCTTTGGATACATACCCTAAAATGGGATTGCTGGATCATGTGGTAGCTCCATTTTAAATTTCTTGAGGAACCGCATACTCTTTTCCATAGCGGCTTCACCAATTTACGTTCCCACAAGCAGTGCATAAGGGTTCCCTTTTCTCCACGCCCTCCCCAACACTTGTTATCTTGTCTTTTATATAAGCAACCCTAAAAGAGGTGAACTGATATCTCATTGTGGTTTTGATTTGCATTTCCCTAATGATTAAGGATGTTAAGCACCTTTTCATATGCCTGTTGGTCATTTTTATGTCTTCTTTGGAAAAGTGTCTATTCAGATTCATTTCTTAGGTCATTTGGGTTTTTGCTGTTGAGTTGTATGAATTCCTTATATAGTTTGGATATTTAACTCTTTATCTGATATATGCTTTGCAGATCTTTTCTCCAGTTACGTAGGTTGCCTTTTCATTTTGTTGACTATCTTCTTTGCTGTACAGAAGGTTTATGGCTTGATGTAAGTTTTTAATTTAAAACTTTGCTGGCAAGTTTTTGTCATTTACTAGTAGAAATTAGTAATCATTCAACCAAGCTAAGCCTCATGCCGCAAAGGAGTGGTGGGGAACTAGGCAGCTGAACTAAGCAGCCGAGGGCTGACACACAGGAGTGGTTTCCTGTCTGACAATAACCCCGCTGACACTCACGGGCCTGGCGCTGTGCTGCATATGCTGTACCCAGCCTCTCATTTAGTGGCAACAGTAGTCCAACTTTGAGACATTACGTCCTGCGGAGGAGGAAACTGAGGCTCAGGGAACAGGAATCTCAGTGGCACAGAGGAGAAACGCATAGGCCAAGGATCAACTGCAGGCCTGTGTGCCTTCAAATGCAGTGCTCCTTCCACCTCCTCCACGGCCACCAAGGATTCCGTCATTCGCTGATTTCGGCGGCAGGCGCTGCGCTTCACAGCAGAAATAAAACAGCAGGAGAGCCTGTGCATCCCTCCTGCCGGGGAGCTTAGACGGGCAGGTGAATTACCTGCCCGCGTTCCAGATGTCCTGCTATTTCAGAACCACTGTCTGGACAGAGCAGTTGCTGTGCGTGCTCAGTCAGTCACGACGCTTGATTCCTCTGTTATTGTTGGTCCCTGGATGTGGTGCAAACTGGTGTAGCTCAGGACAATGCTATCCGAAGTGTGCCATCGGGAAGTATCGTCACAGACAGCAACTGGTGTCGATGCGGTCCTCACAGAAGTCTACAACTGTGACAGTGCACACAGCAATCTGACAGTTTAACTGCTCATGCGCAGTTCACATTGCACAGGATTTAAAGGTGCATCAACTTTACACCTGTGGGAAGCCTAAGGGGCAGTGTGTGCTGTGTTCGTCGCTGAGGCGTGTCAGCAGTGCCCACCTCTGGGAAGATACTAACATGCATCGTACCCAGTAGATGAGTCAGACACGTCAATGTCATGGCTGTTTGACCTGAAACGCAGTGTGCCTTTCATTCCAGTCATGGAACAGTGGACAAGCTTTTCTCCCTCAGGCAGCAGCGAGAGTGCAGAGAACAACGCTCTGATTTGTATGTTGTGTTTATGGCCTTAACCAAGGTCTCTTTACAACTGTGTTGCTATGTGGGAAACACACCAGCACAGTGGTACCCCCTCATTCTAAAAGCACAATACTAATCCATTTATTGTAACAAAGTAAAAGTGGGATTCCGATCTTGCTTTTTTTGGGTAATGCTCTTCCTGGGAATTACACTATTACTATTGAATAGGCATAAGAGTAGTTTTCATTTCAAATCCTTGCCTAACAAAAGGACTGGAAGTAATTAGTCCGGATACTTTATGTGGCAGTGACCAGGAGCATGTAGTTTGTAACTGGAATGATTGTTCAGGGTTAACAAGGCTGCATCTCACCGTCAACATAAACTGCCTTCACTTGAAATGCGGCCCATACACTGCACTTACCATTAATTCAATGACTGTTGTGGGAGGAACTGGCTAAATAGGCTGCCAAGTAAAATCACAGTTTCCTTGTTATCTTAGTCTAGTGTGCCTCAGAACAATAGCCTGAGAACAACCGCTGTGTTGATAAAACCCAATACTGATTCTTAACCATAAAACATTAGGGGAAAATGCATTTGTATCATTTCTTTACTAGGTGATTCAGATGTGGGGTTTTGCTGCCTCTATTCATTATTCATTTCAAAAAACATTTCTTTTTTAATATTGTGTACTGTGCTACCAGAGATACAAAGATAATTAAGACAGTCTTTACCCTTAAAGACCTCACAATCTGGCAATAAAAAAGCGCTCATAAACATAAAACTAAGAAAGTGCAAATGCAGAGACATGCTGGGATATTGTGGGAGCGCTGAGGAGGCGGCTGGGGAACAGCGGGCAAAGCGAGCAGTCAGGGCGAGCTTAGAGGACGTGACAGATGGCCGTGACTTTGAGGCTCGGAGACCAGGAAGACTTTGGTCAGAATAGGTGGCGTGCACGAAGCCTAACCCGTAGTCTCCAGCACTTTGCAGGCTGTGAGTTTAAGGACGTCCGTATTATGTATTTACGTATCATTTTCGTGCCAATGAACCCTGTCGCCCTGCCTGTAGTCCTGGGGACAGAATGATACGGACCTGAACGAGAACAATGACAGATGCCGAGGAGGCGGGTTTGAGACCTAGATGAGCGAAACTGGTCGGATGTGGCGATTATCTGGATGAGGAGAGTTAAGGATCTCTCTAAAATCTCTGAATTAGCTGCGCCTTTAAAACGAAGTAAACAGAAGGAAGATTTCTAAGGGGATGATGATGATGCCCACCGTGGACGTGGTGACATGGGGGGACCAGCGTGTGGCTCTCAGGAGCGCTGACCCTGGTGCTGAGACCTGGGAGTCATTCGCTCGGACGTAACTGGTTAAAACCATAGCGTAGGTAAGAGCACCTGGGGAGGGCCGGACCAGCGCCCTGGCCTTAGCCTGCAAGTCACCGCTGATGCTTCCCGTCGGCAGTGGGGGCAGAAGCCAGGCTGCTGTCCATGGCAGCAGGAGAGGGCGGACGAAGGAATGAAATGGCTGTGACTTTATGTCACGTAGCCCCTCTGCTGCTGTCCAGGGGAACAAGAGCTGCTAAGCCGAGCCCGACACGGGGCTGCTCGGGGCCTGTGGCGCTCCCTCGCCGGCGGGGCCCGGCCACGGAGGGCGGCAGCTTCAGTGGGCCCAGCGCGCACGGAAGCACCATTCCCGACAGTTTTCCAAGGCCAAGGCCAGCTCCGGGGAGGAGTTGCTATTGGATGTCCGTCGAAATGAAACAGATCCCCTACAGGCCACCTGAGGGGCATGTAACATTTGCTCTCAGTCATAAGAATTGATAGTGAAAATGCGCTCTACGTGGAGCGTGACATGTCATAACACACCATTCAGCTGTGTGACAAACATCAAATACATAAATCAGTGTCCAAACAGAACTGCGCGGAACAGGCAGTCTGTGGACAAGAGAGCCGTGGGTAGCTCTGGGACTCAGCGTTCATTTTTCCCACTCACAGCGCAATCCGCTCATAGCTCATTGAAAGGTAACAAAGTGGAGTAGAGGCAGCGTTTCAGGGCTTAGATAATTCAGTAATGGATGCCTCTGTCCTGTTTGTCAGTAAAATGGCCCAGTGCTATTTAATAAATACAATTTAATAACATTTCAGAGTTAGTATCTTTATCACCTAGTTTTTTAAGTATTTATTTGCAACAGTATATGTAAATATTTTCAAATTTGCATTATGTACAGAATGTAAATTTTAAAATTTCACATGAAATGTAGTTAATATGTATTTGAGTATGAAGAATCACTGACTCACTTATCGATTCAAAAAGTCATTATTTATTACTAAGTGTCACAGTTCTGTGTATAAAAGTACAAGGTGGGCTGTAGAGATACAAAGACGAAATGACATGTTCCCTACTGGCTTGTGATCTATTGGGAAAACAATGCAAAAAATTTCCTACGTGTATATAAAAAGCTAAAATGGAGCAAATCATTGTGGGAGATTAAAGGAAGGACATCTAGAGGGAAACCAAGGGGACAAGGAAAACGTTTTAAATGATAAAACAAGTCAATTCTAAAGACCGAAAGGACTGGGTGGGCAGGAGGAATTTCTTTTGCCTTTGCAAGTCACACTGTACTGGACACTTGTTAACTGGGCCCCAGCATCAACGCAAGCCGTTCTCAGCCTTGGGTTCGCACAGGCAGTTCTGGGAACGGGCCCTGACTGGCTTAAGAATAACCTGGGCTCACGATTGGTTCAGGAATGGACCCGGTAGAGATGGCTGTTAGGACTTGTGGGGGGCAAAACACGGCTGCTGCTTGTCACGGAGCTTCCTAACATGACTCTTTTCAGCTGGACAAGGATGGCAGGATGAAGCCCTGCGCGCTGCTTGCAGCCATCCTTCACCACAAGACAAGAACCTGCCTGGAAAGGAGTTAGTGCTGAAGAGGGGCAGCTGAAAAGTGGCGAGAACCCTGGTCCTGTCCGTGAGCCCACAGTCAACCAAGCCTTGTGGTTATGGGAGCAAACTGCTTTTATTACAGCCAGATTAAGCTGTGTGGTCTGTGTCTCGCGACCTAGAGAGGCCTGCCTAACGTGACAATTTAAAAATTAGTAGAAATGAAACGTAGGGGAGTGCATCTCTCTGAACTTCTCTCCTCCTCCTCCCCCGCAAAGCAACAAACATGTTCATTATCAACATAAACATCTCAAATGATGGGAAGGGCCACAAAACATACCCAACATCGTGTCACACACAGAGACATGGCACAAAACAACTCTTTCTGGAGCCAGTCGAGATGTGAACGTGTTGTAAGTACAAGTGGACTTCATCATTCTGAGGTGGAACTTTGTGCCCCCGCTTTCTTACTTTTGTCCACCTGCAGAGCACCTGAGAAGAAATGAACACATGCTAGATGGAATAAGGGAAGGGTCAAGCCCTGAGGCGGCGTTTAAAACAAGACTCAATGAGTCAGTTACTTGAAACTGATACCTACTCTAAAATACAAAGATAAATAAATTGGAGGGGCAGATAATCCATTAGATGTCTAAATGATACTCTAATCATCAAATATTTGGAAATTTTTAAAACTAACTTGCTTTATCGACTCCAACTTTACACATTTCCAGTTGTGATTATATTTTGAAGGTAGATCTCTATAAGAATGCACACGCAGGTAACATGTGAACAGCCCAAATGCCCAGAGGCCTTAACCGAACAGGATGATTTTTACACCTGGGAATGGAAGAGACAGGAAAAGGCTCTGGTTAATTCAGTGATCTGCCTTACCAAGAGATCGGAGAACTTTTTTTACTTTTTTTTTTTATTACAGATTTTAAATTTTGAAATACAGATTCACAAGAAGTTGCGAAGATGGTACAAAGAAGTTCCTTCACCCAGTTCCCCCCAATGGTTACAATGCAGATCTTTATAGTACAATATCAAAGCCAGTTCAGCTTCAGAACAGGGTGTGTAGTTCATACCTGATCACAGACTTGTGTAACCATCATGATCAGAATACAGAACTATTGTTACCACAAAGGTCTCCCTTGCTCAAACCCTCTAAATCAGCGGTTCTCACCTTGTGGGTCGCGACCCCTTTGGGGTTGAACGACCCTTTCACAGGGGTCGCCGGGTGCTCGTATGTGGGCGTATCTGCATGTGGGCCTGGAGATGGATAGAGGAGCAGTGTCTCGGTTCCTAAGACCATCGAAAATAAGTGTTTTCTGATGGTCTTAGGAGACCCCTGTGAAAGGTGGAGAACCGCTGCTCTACATGCATACCCACTGTCTCATCCACCAAAACAAGTTTCATGTAAAAGTACCCTTTCAAGGTAACATGCCTTTATTTTCTGTGTGAACTGGGCCCAGTCTATATCATTTCTGTAAATGCTGTCCCCACCCTTTGAATTAATTTGGTGATTTATTACTAGGTCCTCATGCTCCATTTTAAAAACAATGCACTCAATCTCACCTTCCACACTTACTTTATTCAAGATTTTGGTTTGGCAACACACACACACACACACACACCCTCCTGATTTATGGTGAATTCCCTTTTCTAAACGCAGGTGCTTGCTTTTGGTGATCTCAAGTTTGGCCCCACCTTTCCGTGGCTTTTCCCTAGGGTCCCTCCTTAGTCCCTGTGGCAGTGGGTTGCCATGGGCTACTGTGTGTAGCCAGCAGCCGCAGTGAGTGGCCATCCAGAAGCCGGCGACTGATCTGCCTCGCCGGGGAAGAGCGCAGTGATGGTGCCAACTTGGGCCAGTGAAGCGACATCCTCCACAACTAGACTGAAGAACAAAAGGACAGCAACTTGTCTGCTCCCCTTCCCCCAATTCCCCAGCGCTGTTCCCATCCCCCCAATCCCCCAATAAAAATCTTTAAAAAAAAAAGTGCAAGCTCTGAGCAACAGCCATTCGATTCCCGGACAGAAAAAACAAACAGAAAAAAAGCAAAGGAAATAGATTTGCAAAACAGGGCTCGTTTATTAATTCACTATGAGATTTATTAACGGACCGACAGGATAGTTTCAGGCAGTACCTACTAAGCACATCCAAATGTGACTCCAGGATTGCATGGTGAATGCAGATGCCCAAAAAGGGGGGACGGTGTCCGGTGGCTTCGTCCCCCTTCTCCTGCACAGCTCAACCTACTGTTGTCCTCGGGTCTTAAAAACTGAGCCCTTGCAGCCCTCCTTTCCCTGAAATCTAGACTGAGGAGGGGGCGGGGGGGAGGGAGTGTTAATTTAACTCTAACACCTGAAGTTACCTCCTGGGCTTGTGCTAATTTCCTCAATTCAGTTTGTGGGGGTATCGGGATAACGTTCACCGTCCAGACGGAAAACGCCTCCTCCTCGTCAGTGTTTGGTTTCACTTTGGCTCCTCGCACCCGGTCCCGGCGGCGGCCGCCCTTCCGGGACGGGCCCGGCTCCTCCGAGCGCTCCGTGGCCTCGCGAGGGCTGGGCCGGCCGTGCGGAGCGACCCCAAGCCTCGCGGGACACGAGGGACGCGTGTCCGCTCTCCGCCTCGGAAGGGAAAGGGCCCCTGGGAGCCCGGGTCCGCGCGCGGGCGGCACATGCACGTCCCTCCGCGTCCCCGCGGCGCGGCTCCATCGGCGGCCGGAGGGCCCGCAGCGGCCATGGCGGCCAGGCGGGTCCCCGCGCTCGGGAGGCGGCTCCGCGCCGCCGCGCCGCCAAGGCCCGTGTGGGTCGGAGCGGGGTTCCCACAGCCCGTCGGCGTCGCCCTCTGCTCCGCGTCTGACGGAGACCCAGGCGGCTCCGGGCCCCGCGCGCGGGCCGGGCCGGAGGGGTTGGCGAGGCGTCCGGCGAGCGAAGAGTTAACACCCGCGGACCGACGGATCGCAGACCTGCACGCGGCCGCCTGCGCGGTGAGGCCCCGCCCCGTCCCGGCGCCCCGGGTCCCGTGCGCCTGCGCGGGGAGTCTCCCGCCCCGCCCCGCCCCGCCCCGGAGGCCCCAGGGTCCGTGCGCCTGCGCGGTAAGAACCCTGCTGCCAGGTCGGCGCGTCCCCGGCAGATGGAGAGGTGGTGGGACTTGTGCCGTCCGGCTTCTGACCTCTGACGACACGTACGGTTCCCACTCCGACCGTTTCGCTTGAAAACTGGCCAGTTTCTTATTCCGGACTAACAGTTAACGTTTGTCTGTCCTGAATATGAGTGGGACTCGTTTCTGATCAGCGTCTACGCTAAACTCGACGCAGTGTGGGACTCTGTGTGTGTGTGTGTGTGTGTGTGTGTGTGTGTGTGTGTGTGTGTGTGTGTGTGTGTGTGTGTAAGAGACAGAGAGACAGGTGTTTAGGAGTTGAGGAGGTAGAGGAGTTGAAGTCACAGGAAATACGTTGCATTATCAGTTAAACACTTTGCCATCTAATGATTTTAACAATGAAAAAGTAAAACGTAAATTTATTTTAATTTTTGCTACCCAAAACTTAATTTTCCTTTCCCCCACTCCATCGGAGCCCAATGACCACAGAAACGGTAAGCGGGCATTGACCTTCTCCCTGAACAAACTTGAGCTGTGTTTCCTTCTGTTTGGGAGATTTGATGATTGCTTCTTAGCGCCAGTATCGCCCCTCGCACTTTCTGACAGCTCAAACTACAGGAGTTTAAACATAGCATGGTTATATGTTTATCTCGAGAGACCAAGTGAGTTTTATAACAAAGATACAAAAACAATATGAAAGTAACCTGTTTAATACACCGTGTGTGACCCGTCCTTGAAAGGAATAGCGTTACCTGCTGTGACTTGAGCCAAAGAAGTAGAGGAAAACCCTGGAAGTTGACTTTTTTTTCATTGACAGTTAGTAGGTCCGGAGAACCCACTGCTGGACTCATTCAAGTGTTAAAACTTCTGCAGAAAGATTCATCAGGAAATGACTGGCAGCTTCTGATTGTTCTTGTTTATACTCTTTTTTAAATGACGGGTAATTTGTCCCCATACCTCACCATATAAATATGGCAGATACTGTGGTGCCAAAAAATATATACACATGACTTGTATTCATCTTTTGTTATCGGTATACATTATTACAATTTTAATAGTTTTTACTTCCTTAAAATGTGTATAAGTTGTTTTTGGCACCCTCTGTATAAACAAAAAGTTTCATACTTTTTAGAGTACACACCAGTGGCATGTAAAGACAGGTTCAATCAGCTTTGGGAAGGAAACAAGCTTTTTCTCACTCAGGACATCCAGTGTCATCAATATCAGTATCACAGGGTGACTGCCCAGGAGACCATAAGTGAAGCCAATGACAAGCTTTTTTTTTTTTTCCTCTTTCAACAAATCAGAGTGTCCTCACCGTGCTGCTCTGTCCACGTCCATGTGTCAGGCAGATGGCTCTGCCCTTCCTCCCTGTGCCAGCTGCATCACGGGGCACATTGTTCTCCAGTCAAACTGGCAGCACTCTTGTGGCATCTTTGTTGTCACTGTCACCTGAGACTCGTCTCCTGCAGACAAATTAAGTTTGTATGGGCAGCCAGCAAGCTCAAAGTTTCTCAGCCCACAAGAATAGCAGGAGAGCGGGCGCACACAAGCGCAGGAGCAGTCTTACTCTTCCAGGTTGCCAGGTAATGGCCCTCAGAAGACCCAGAAGCTATGAAAAGTGAAAAGAAGGCAGCCAGCAGAGTTCCCTGTGTATGTGTGTGTCTTCCAAGTCTTCCAATGTGGGCTTTGTAAATAAAGACGTGAGGTCTTGACAGTCGGTCATTTTAAAATAGTGTTTCTTGCTCCAGTTTCACGTTATCTGCTTCTCTGGCCCCCGAGGCCCTTGCTGGCTTTCTGCTGCCCCCTGGTCTGGCTTTGCTGGAATGCCTTAGAGTAGACCTAGACCTAAACTCTACTTGTCCTTTTGCTCCATGCTTTATTCACGAAGCATAGTTGGTTAAAACCTCAACCAAAATAAAATATTCAACCATTAAGGAAGACACTCTGAAGAGGTATTTTGTGGCACATCCAAAAATAGATGTTAGGAGACATCCAAGTTTCATGTGTGTCTGAATGAAAAGGCCCCACATGCGAGCGATGTAGTTACTGCGTGGTAAAAGGGCTCTATTAAAAGCGCGGGACAAAGTTCCTCTAACATCACCCACACGGCCAAAACCCAAAGAAGAGTTCGAATTATTTTCTTTCCCTTCCCACAACGCACTTGGGACAGTTTAAAACCACGTTTGAATGGAGGTGGAGATGTCCTAGACATCTGAGAGGTGCAGTCATGAAAGCAGAGTGTCAATATGTTAAAACAATACTTTGTTTGCTTAAAAACAGAACTAACAACAGTCCAAAAAAAAAAGAAAGAAAAGAAAATAGTATAAAATGTTCAATGAAGTCACACATCATGAAGGTAAAGAAAAGTGTTCAATAATAACAAGGGTAATACTTTTCTACAAGGACGGTTGGTTTCTATTAGCACCTTCTGTGTAAGTTTAAATCATTATCCACATATTTTAAGCACTGAAATTGCAAGTGCAACTTCTGAGTGAAAGTTCATTTTCAGCCTCTTAAGCTCTTAAAATCACCGAAATCACCTGTGATTAACGTGTTACCTAGAAACTGAGTGAAACATACCTGAGCGGTGGCGGCATAGTTGTTGGGCATAGAGGAGTTCTTGTGTGTCCATCAGCTTCTCGTTTTTCGCAAACTGTATATTTTCTCCTCCTGTCACGTGAAGTTGGACTGCATATAACGCTGGAATGCATTTAAAGCAAGGGCCACCAGAATTGCCGGAAAGAAGACTCATGTTGTTTCATGAAAAGCCTGCAGGGCTCTAGGAGTAGAACTTGTGGTGAGCGGGCAGTGTGAATGCCGAGGAGGAGAAGGAATGGCTTTATCCCCCTGTGCTTCAGGCCAACCAGCTGAACTACGTGGATCCAGCCACCGGCTCCGTGGTGCTCACGCGGGTCGCCCACTTGCAGAGAGGGAAGTGCTGTGGCTGTGCCTGCAGACACGTGAGTAACAAATTCTCGCATTACAGCGGTAGTTTGCGGTGCTTCTGTGACTTCATAAATACCTGTTATTTGAAAAACAAGTCAAATAAAACAGCGAAATAGACCTGGAGTGCACTTTTCACAAGCCACTTTAGCCAAGGACAATGAAGTCCTTAGGACCAACACAGGGCTCTTAAAGTTAATGGAATCTGCTAACATTTCACTGTGACCATCAGTTCCTTGAAATGCTGTGATTCGAAATCCATGGGAGTTCTTTATTACAAGGAAACTTTTCATGAGGTTTTAAATCAGTCATGTTCACTAGGCAAGTACAAAAGGGCAGGAGAATGGGCTAGAATATTACAAACTAGATCCCAGAAAGCATTTACTTCTCATTAGTAGCTGAAACAATTGAAACTTGCCCAGCATTGAGAGGTGGCTTTCCTTTAAAAGATAATGAACTTCTTTCTTTGTTCCTTGTTCCCACCCTCCTTCCTTCCTTCCTTCCTTCCTTCCTTCCTTCCTTCCTTC
>NW_017731387.1:2550143-2553752 GCF_001890085.2 Hipposideros armiger
TCTCCTCTCTCCTCTCTCCTCTCTCCTCTCTCCTCTCTCCTCTCTCTCTCTCTCCTGTTCATTTCCTAAAATGTGTATTTCAGTGACTATATATATCTTTATGTTCATTGGTTCAGATGAGCTCATTTCTCCTTCCCTGTTTTGAGCAAAAAATAAATGGGAATGGGTTCTCCAGGATAACTAAGCATCCTAGTCAGATCAGTTGTTATTCAGTGAAGAGTATAAACAGATACCAACAACCTCTGTCTACAGACCCCTTTGTATGTTTTGCGGCAAGAAGGTATTACTTCCTTTAACTGACCCATTTTATAATTAAGGTGTAAACACTCCATGTATGTTTTAAATGTAGCCCGCATTGAAAAATTGAGCCTTCACTTTATGTATGTTCCTACCTGTGCCATTAGCTGTTTCTAATGAAACTCATGAGAGCTTTGCATAAATTGGGAAACTGAGGATTTTCTAAGACTGACTCTTTGACTGTAAAATTCTTAGAGTTGGAAAGATGCATTTAGGAAGTGATTTCTGGACTTTAATTAGGATTATTCACCGAAGGTTGCCATTATTCTCCTCTTAGTGTGCAGGACCTGGTAGATTAAATGATCTTTATAACATGATTAGCAGTCTCTTTTTTCCATCATGAGAAGTATTGTACTTTTCTGAGATGATTGTTAAGTAATTAAATAATTATTTGTTTTATTTCTTCTGCAGTGTCCATATGGTCAAGTCAATGTTAAAGATCCATCTAAAAAGAAGCAATTCAATTCCTATTTTTATGTTTGACAACATTTTCATCTCTGTTCTCTAATCTAATTGAACCTTATTAAAAACAAACAAACAAACACCCTACTCCAGAATTGCTCTCTGGGCTCTTGGTTCCTGAGCACTAACTTGACCTTAAGCACATATATTAAAAGAACATAAATAAAGTGAAAAAAGCTAGCAAATGTTTGTGTTTTTCTGAAGTGGCACACTGATAGTTATTTTTCTTTTCCTTTTTTTTTCTTCATTATCAGACACATATGTTGAAGAAAGAAAATAATGACTGTTCCATTAAATAAGTAGTAGCAACTGGGTGACATTAGCAGCTCTTGATTTCCTCGTAGTCTCAGTGCTCCTACTATTTTCTCTTCGGTGTTGGCGACCCAACTGAGGTTGCTGGCAAATGGAAGAGTTTGAATACATTCTTCCTTCTATTTATATCGTGAGTTATAAGGAGGTTGATATAATGCTATATGGTGCAGCATCTGAGTGTCCAGGAAGTAGCCTTCTGCGTCAGGAGCTGCTGTTGTCTTCCATCTGTTCTCGCAATGAAAACTCTAAATTATTCTGACTTGGGGCCAGGCCGCTTAAGGCGCCTTGATTAAACCATTCTTCCCACCCTCACATACATTTCACTCCTCCATTTCTTATGCCGTTTCCTGGGTGGACCTCTCTTAGAACATTTTATTAGCTTTACACCCATGGCATTAGTTCACTGCTATGAATCCCCTGGGCATCAGTCTCCGACCCAGGCTAGAAGCCCGCAGAGATTTCCTCTGCTTCCCTCTGGGGACAGTAGCCCCCAGGAAGCCTTTTCTTGCCCATGGAAACTGTTCAGTAAAACGAGGCTGCTGCCCACTTGGACTGGCTGTACCCAGAGCAAACCATCAGTTTTTTCTGCCAGCAGAACTTGAAACGTTCTCAAACCACCCAGGGGTCGCCTTGGTCTCTGCCTGTGGCCCCAGTAAGTGTTTAAAAGATCTTAAGCAACCAAAAGGCTCTGGTGCCTACTCCCATGTTCAATTCAAAACAAAAGCCCTTCTAAACTAAAACAAGTGGAAAGAAGCCGAGTAAGGTTCTAATGTCCCCACGGATGGTGACTTCTATTGTTCATTTTATGTCAAGGATTAAATTGTTTCCCAACGTTGGCGTACTTGGTGTCCCAGGGTTGCTGGTGCTCTAACTGTGGTGCCTTAGCAAGCACTGTCCCCGGGCCCTGTGAGATTCGGACAGCTCCTTGGATATAAAAGAACATTCTCTGTGGCCAGGTGATGCCCTCTCCGGGAATTGCGTTAAAGGAGAACAGGAGAAGGGGGTCCACCTTGTGATGGAGGAAGCAGTTGGTCTTTCTCCAAAGGCTTAGGAACTCCTGGGGGCCAATCTTCTGTCCACTCTGAGGTCAAGGAGCAACCCGCTAGCTCCATGTTTTCCATGAGATGTGAAGATGACCAAGGTCGTTTTCTGGGTAGAGGCTGGATGGGGCTTCCGTCAGCAGTCCCAAGAGGAAGAAGACAAAGAAATGAGTTTAAAGAGGCCATCTTCCCAGAGCAACACGAGAAAGGAAAGGGCGTCCCCTGTGAAAGTGATCGAGAGGCAGTGTTTTGAGAAAGCCCTTTGGCGGGTGGAAATAACACGGGATGTCTCCTCCTTAGAGCGCCCTTTCCTCCTGCTGTGACCGTCCTGCAGTGGGGACTGTCCTAAGAAGCAAGACCCCGGATATCCATCACGGGGACCTCATGTGTGACTTGTGACTCTTCTTAGCCACAACAGCAGAGGAGCTGTTCCAGGGGACTGGGGGTGACAGCTCTCCCTCTTTCATGCGTCTAGAGCCGGGAGCCAAGGTCACAAGTTCTCCGTGGTTCTGTGGAGATGCTTGTGAACCAAACACATGTCAGGGGTGGCGTGGGCGATGCCCCCACATTAAACACAATGTGGCCGCATAAATGGGCCTCACCGCAAGAGCTCCAAGCTGCATCGTATTCACACATTATAAAGTACAATTCAGGTTTCTTACTGGGTGTGTGTATCCAAACACTCGTGGGTGCGAAGAAATTGAAATTTCCCGGTCTAAATCTACTCTGGTGCTTCTCACTTTGAAGTTTTCTGGGGACTCCTCCCACAAGGCGCCATAAATCAAGGGACATTGATGTGTACATCATTTCTAACATGAAAAGACCCAAAGGAAGCTGCGGGATCTTGTGAGGTTTACCGGGTTGGAGGGTGATAACAGATTCCGGCCGCTGCGGCCTTCCTTGCCTGTGGATTACGTACACATCTCCTCTCTCCAGAAGCCACACTCTGTTCTGCGGAGCAAGGAAGGGAAGGGCTGGCTCCCTGCCTCCAGGGAAACTTTGGGCTCCCAAAATGGTTGTGTTTGGAACCCGAGGGCCCCCCAGAAGGGGGGATGCCTTTGGGCCCGGCGTGGGTCTTTGTTCCATCGCAGCCCTTATCCTAAGGCGCTCGCAGCGTCTGTTCCGCATGCGCGGTTCCACCGCCAGGCGCCAGGAGGAGGCCAGGGCAGGGGGGTCACTGCCAGGCGAGCAGCAATCGGCTTGGCGCCTTCCTAGGAGCACTTTGAGCTGCTTGGTCCCTGGTGGCTCAAAAGGAACCACCCCTCCCCCCCCCCACACGCACTCCATGCCAGCACCTGCCATGCTGCAATCTTCTCCATATTTGATCAAAGGCTTGATGTGTCGACTGGACATCTGCCCACCATGGTGGAGTATTTAAGACTCTGTGCAGTTTTTCACTTCCCAGCAACAATTAAACGGTAAACTTCTGTACCGTTTAACTATCCCCTCCCCTCGGGGAAAGCAAGGCATATTTAAGTGGGGGGGGGGAGAGGGGGGG
>NW_017731387.1:2553882-2560945 GCF_001890085.2 Hipposideros armiger
GGGACGGGGCGGGGTGGTTGTCAGCACCTTCTTGCGCGCCTCTATGGAGAGCTTGATTTCTAGAAAAGGCTGTGGAAGAGCCCGCAGTAGTCTTTACCTAGGGATTGGGTGGCGCCTGGGGTGCTTAGCCCAGCCAGGCCCTCTGGATGCCCTGCTCTGCGCGGGAGCCCCGGGCTCTGGGCGGAACTCGTCCCCACTAAGGGGTTCATGGTTGGGCCCAAGACACAAACCCTCCAGACTCGCCCCTCCCCTTCCTGAGACTCTGGGTGTAGAAGAGCGAAAACTGGGAATCATGGCTCTAGGGGGTTTGGGAGGTTTCCTGACGACCGCATCTTCTCACCCAAAATAATTTGTGTTCTAAAGTGTGAGGGATGTGTGCGCGCGCCTCTCTCTCTCCCTCCCTCTCTCTCTCTCTCTCTCTCTCTCTCTCTCTCTCTCTCTCTCTGTGTGTGTGTGTGTGTAGAATGCATGTTTTTACCACATACCTAAAAAGGTTCGTCACCCAAAAGAGGATAAAAACCGCTGCTTTGGACAGGGATGAGTGAGAGCACCTAGCATTTTCGGGTGGGTGTTGCCGTCCATCCATCCATCCATCGGATGGCCTTGCCAGCGAACATAGACGCTGAACCAGGAAGGCTTGTCCCCTACCTGGCTGTGAAAACGGACCGAGATGGGTGGGGGGGGGCTTCTCGAGGAGAGAAAGAGCTAAGGAGGCTGGGAAGGGAAGGGAAAGTCGGGGTGAGGGGAACTTAGAAGGTGAATTCGTGGACTAGGTGGCTGGTGGGACTGGCTGGTGAGGCCAAGCGTGCGGGTCGAGAGAGGGACTCTGTCCGGGGTGCTCCGAGCTACATTTGGGGTTTGGGATGGGCAGAGAAAGCCGGAGGGCTTGGAATCGCGGCTCTTGCGGGACCCTTTGCCACCCCTAGACTGTGTGGTGGAGCCGGCAGGCCCGGCGAAGAGGTGGGTCCACCCTTGCCCAGCCCCACGTGCCCCGCATCGCACGCTGTCTTCGCAGGTGGCTCCCAGGCGCGCGGGCGCCCGCAGCCCACCGCGCCCTGGGCGCACGCACCGCGGAGGAGCCACGGTGGGGACACCGGAGAGGGGAGGGTACGGAGAGTGGCACTGTCATCTGGACCTGCGTCCCGCAGCGGCCCGTCTCGCTGCTCACATCCCCGGCCCCAGAGGTGCGGGAGCCTCCCAGTATTCCCCGCCACGCCCATCTCTGGCTGCCAGGGGCGCACCCGGTGGGGAGTGGGGAGATCATTGCCCAGAGGCCGGGCTTCCTGGCTCTCCGTCCGCTTCCCCGCGGCCTGACTGCTCCCGGGGCTGCTGGGGCTACGCAGGCCCTCGGGGGACCTGAGACCAGGTAACAGGGCCCCCACCTGTCCCGGGTCTGGGAGTCTGCGCCCCCGGAAGGCTCATCTCCCAGGGCTAGAGTCGGTTCTCCCCCGGAAGATTAATCGCCATCCCCGCCTCCTCGCCGGGCGGGAGAGAAACCTCCGGCAGGCGCGCTGACCCGCCGACAACGCCCCCCTGGCGCGCAGAGCGCACCCCCAAAGTGCCTGGTTCCCGCGCCCCGCCCCGGAGCGCTGAGAGGAAGGACCGGGAGGGGCGGGCGGATGTGCGGTGAGCAATCGAGGGCTTGGCCCAGCTCCCCGCACGAGCGGCCGCCCCTCCCCGTCTATGCGGGCTCCGGCTGGCGGCCCCATCTTCCGGGTGGAAGGGAGCACGGCGAGGCCCGGGCCGGATGGGGACCGGAGCCCAGGGAGCGCGGCGGGGCTCCAGCCTCCCGCGGCGCCCAAACCTCAAGACGCTGGGGCTTTATGAGGTTCAGTAACCGCGAGGCCTCCATTAACACCTCCCCGGATTATTGAGAGGCTGCGAGGGCGGGACCGAGCGCGTCTCCCCGCACCGGCCGCGGGGTACGCGCTGCGCTCTCCTCCCCCCGCCTCCCGCGCTGGTAGCATAAATAGAAAATAAAAGACAGGTGGAGGGAGCTGCAGGTCAGAGGTGAGGGATTCGGGTGGGGGTGGGAGAGAGAGAGAGAGAGGGAGAGAGAGGGAGAAAGAGAGAGAGAGAGAGAGGGAGAGATTCCCATCCAACGGTTTATTTATTTGGATTAACAGAGGACCCTCGGCGAGACCTGAGGACCGGCGCGCACCTCCCGCGGCCACCTCGCCGAGGACCGGAGTCTTAGGGGAAACGTCTGGACCTCAAGGTAAGACCCTGATGGGCTCTGCCTGACCCGAGCAGTTTTCTGTTCTGCGCGCCCGCGGACGGCCGGGCGCCCCGGGAGTGTCTCCCGCAGCCGAGGGCGTGGACGGGAGCGGGGAGACCCGCTGCACGCGCGGCCGCTGGCACCTGGGGTCACAGCGGGGGAGCGGTGCCGACAACCCTGTCTGGAGGGCGCGGGGCCCTCGCCGCCCCGCCCGGCTGACGCGCAGCCCTTTCCTGCAGGGCAGCCCCTGTCGCGGCGCGCGCGGCCCCGTGGGCTCCGAGGATGCTGACCGGCACCGCGCTGGAGGCAGGTGAGTGACGGGCCGGGGCGTTCTCGCGTTACCCGCCCCTTGCCTCGGGCCGGTGTGCACATCGGGGTGTGAGTGCGTGTGCGCACACGCGTGTGCGCGCCCTCACTGGGGGGAAGGAAGAGGGGGGTGTGTTTGTCTTAGAAATTACCCCGCGCTTCATAGGCTCTAAAATACACAGCCTCCGCCAGAGTCTCCAGACTGGCTTCCCGAAACCCGCGTGTCCCCGCTTCGGCCTTTCTCTTCAAGGTCTGACTGGCCGCTGGATGGAGGTGGGGGGCGGAGGTCACGGGGCCCGAGCCGCGAGTGGTCGGCGGCGCGGAGGACTGCGCTCCGACCCTCAGTGGCGCTGCCCGGCGTCTCCTCCGGGGAAGGGGCGGGGGCCAGTGCAGACGCGTGCTCGCCCGGGGCGGGCTTCGCTGCAAACCGGCGTCGGCCGCAGTGCTTTTGTTCACTGCGCCGTTTCAGCGGGCGCGGTGCGGGTCAGGTCTGGCTCTTCCCGGGGCGGCGCTGCAAACGTCAGGTAAAGGGGCGGCTGATTTCAGGAGCGCGCAGTCCTGGACTCGGCGGCCGCCCTTTTGCCGTGAAAGACAGGAGTGTGAGGGGAGCAGGCGGGCGGCGGAGGCTTTGCGGGCGCCGAGAGGGTGCGCGGTCAGGGGCGCACGCAGGCAGCGGCGAGAAGGTCCGCGGCGGAGGCACGGCCCGGGCTCCCTTGCGCGCCGCGGAATCGCGGACCCACTCCCCTTGGGTCTCGAGGCCGCCCTAGTGGGACAGAATCAGACGCGCCCGTGGGGCAGCGCCAGTCTGGACCTGCCTCCCTCGCTGCTGGGCAAGTTTGGCACATAGAGAGCCCTCTGTCCACGGAGTAAAGCCCGGCGCCTCCCGGCCGTGCGCTCCCGGCCTGTCCAGCGCAGGGCTGGGCAGCGCCGCGCTCCGTGAGCCGTTCCCAGTCCCCCGACGACGCTGACTCCCGGGCCCTACAAAGCCGAACACGGCTGGAAGCGCTGCGCCTCCGAGGCCAAGGGGGCCCCTCAACCGGCTTAATAGGGTCAGAAGGAGAGGCGACCTCTGCCCTTTTAAGGGCAAATCCGGGGGCACAGGATCTTGGCCTCCTCCAAAATTCAGGTCTAAAGAGACCTCGAGTCGCTTACGTCCTCCGGAGATGCAGACTTGCTGGGTGATGTTCCTCTCCGGACCCTTGAGCCTCTGCCGCCCCTGGGGAAAGCCATGCGTCCCTCCCCTTGTCGCCCTCGCCCTGGTGGAGAAGCCGGCGCCGTGAACCCTCAGCCCAGCTCCTGTGCCCCCGCCAGAGCCCAGCCTCCGGGTGGCTGGTGGAGCAGAAAGAGGAGAGGACGGCGTGTGCCCGGCGGTGCGCGAGGGCTCCTCGGGCCGCGCTCGGCCCCATTGCTCCGAATGGAGCTCCGAGTTCAGAAAGGCGGCTCCAGACCGTACTCCGGGCCGCGGGCGGGGCGGGTGGCTTTTATGGGCGCTCGCGGGCCTTTCCGCGGGCCGCCGGGCCCAGCCCCTCCTCGTGAGAGGTGAAAGAAGGCAGAGCCGCAAAGAGCTCCCCTTAAAGCGCTCCCCTTAAAGCGCCTACTGTCCTTTGAGAGTGAGGGAGAGCGAGGAGGGGCCCTCTTGGGTGAATTTCCAGGGTTCCGAGAGAAGATGAGGACGCCCCAGGTCACACACCCAGTCCCCTAGCATCCTCTGCCACCCCACCCTTCCTCTGTAAGGAACTGGAGGAGGAAGCTGGTTTGCAATTTCCGCAGAACTAACAAGGACCTCCCAAACTCCGGCAGCCCCCCGCCCCACCCCTAGCGCTCTGCAAACTTCCTGCACCGGCTGAGGAGGAGTCCTGCAGTTCGCTTCTTTATGGGAGTAGCCAATCCCACCGGGCGCAGGAACTTATAACTCGACTTTTATAAGAAAAAGCAGGCATCGCTGGGATCCAGCCCAGAAGCCGGTTGCAGACGGCGCCCTGTCCTGCGGGTATCTGATAGGTGATCAGCACATACGCGTGGAACGGAGGAACGAATGAATGCATGCATGAATACATGAATGAATGAATGAACAAGCGAACGAATGAATGAATGGATGGAGGGAGGGAGGGCTGACAGGACTTATGTCCTAGGCTGCCCTGGAGACCTTTTACAGAGTTTGGCTTTTTCCTGGAGTGGTTGTTTAAACTTTCACTTCATGGACTCTCCAAAGTTTCATCTCTTGCAAGGAACGAATGATGTTCTTGGGTTCTCTGCCTTTTTTTTTTTTTTTTTTTGCTGAAGGAACCAAACTCCAGCAACAGCCAAAGTGAATTCCAACCCTCATTTGGAAAAGGCGGGGAGGGGGCAAGAGTAGAAACTAGAGAAAGTGGGTCCCTGGACTGAGGTTCCACCTTTACTTTTTCCTCGGAGCCTCCTTCGGTTAACGGACGGATGCTCTTCTCTGAGACCCGGGCTCTTTCTCCTCCTGCTCGGGGGTCTGTGTCCATTTAGCCGCTGATTTGTGGGAGGCGATCGGCTCTGGTGAGAGGACCTGCTGTCTCAGGCAGGCGGCTGCCCCAGCCCCTCCTTGGGGCCCTTCGCTTGCGCACGTGGCTTTGAGAAGCTCATTGATTGCCATGCGAAGGGGCTGATGACACTTACAGTAAATAGCTGTCCTGTGGTCCGGTCGCTGCCAACGTGAGGGGGGAGGTCTCCAGCTTAGTCCGCTTGATTGGCTTCCTTTTTGTGTGAAATTGTGTTTTACGAGCTGCATTCTGGTACCCGGAGGACTGCAATAGCGCCCCGTCTGCAAATAACATCATTTGTGACCCTGAGAAAAGAGTAAGGGGAGCCATGGAGTCTTGGGTTTCATGGAAGAGGTGACTCCAGCAGCTTCAGAAAAGAATGCTTTGGGACAGGAAGTCAGGCTGCTGCTCGGGGGCAGTTCCCTCCCGCCTTCCCTCCAGTCTTGCCTGCTTGCCTTCCTCTTCCTCCTCTCTCATGTCCTTCCTTCCTTCCTAACCCTATTCGCATTCTTTCTTCTCCCCTTCTTCCTTCCCTTCCTCCTCTCTCTCTGTCTCTCTCTTCATCTTTCTAGATTTGGGCTCAGTTCCTCGTAGGTTCCGAAGAGGGAAGGGAGTCTGCCACCAGGGGACTCCCTGAGGTACCCAGGACTTGTCAGGACGCGCCCCTGCTGTTCCCTGGAAAGCCGCGGGCAGCGGTGGGACAGGCAGGCAAGAGGGAGGAAACGGGCACAGAGCAGCCTGGGCTTCCGCCTGCTGGGCTAGAGCTGGGCTGGTTCCTGCCACTCGTGCTGCAGGCCCCTGGGGGACTCCTGGTGGTTTGAATGAATCCACCATCTCAGAGTATTGTGGGCACCTTTTTTATAGGGCCGGGGAGGGGCTGCCGCTGTCGGGAACGGGGGAAACAGAACAGCCTGGCCTCTTGTGGGGTGCAGGTCAGCCGTTCTGCATGTCAGCTCTCACCTTCCCCTCCTCCACAGCGAGCAACCCCTCTCACATCCTCCTAAATGTCGGTGTCCCCCTTTTTAAGCCCTCTGTCCTGCCAGGGCAGTAGGAACAGAACGCAGTAGGGCATGGACCCAGCTCACGGAGTCCCTGAGTCGCTGCCCACACTGACAAGTTCCAAAGGGGACACACACTAGACTCGCCAGCACTTTCCCTTCAAACCTGAACTTGGTAAGAGAATACATCACCCCAAGGCCACGTTCAGCTGCAGACTCACGCCTGCGAGTCCACCCCCCTGTTCTCCACACTCGCCTCTCAAAGAAAAGCTTTTTGGCGAATGTGAACTCCAGAAACATGGGTTCTCCTAGCCCGCTTCTCACTTTGGGGGACTCTCTGGCTCCTGGTAAGGTCCGGGCCCCTCTGGGGAGGTGGGGTGACCTGTTTTCAGAAGGTGAGCTGAGGAAGAGGGGGTGGGGGAGGGCAGGGTCCTCTCTCCAATATTTAGTTATTTGGGGATCCAGGAAGCTGGGGACCAGGGAGTCCACACAGGGGGGAACCCAAAATTTGAAGCTGACGATCTGTTTGCCTTGAGCCAGGTCTGATCCTGAACTTGGGCCAAGCAGGCCGGCTGGCTGCCTCCTGCACCAGGGCAGGGGGACAATAAGGACTCCTTTAAAACGTGATTGCTGGGAACTCTAGGAAGGGTGTGTGTGCGTGTGTGTGTGTGTGTGCTGGGGGGGGGAGTAAATGCCCCCACCCACTACCTCCCCCAGCGCCCCCCCCTTGTAATGTTTGTCCCCATCACCATGCTTGCCCATCACCAGGGGGTTGAGAGGAGTATGACAGGTCTTTGTTGTCTGAATAAAAATCGGTGGCAGCTCCTGGGAGAGAACTCCTCCTACTAAATTATCAAAAATGGGCTGGCTTTAGTCCCTTAACAAATTGGACACAGCTCCGGCAGGAGCAGTCCCCAACCCAACCGACAGGCACTGGGAACTCGCAAGCAGCCAGGGACCGCCGAAAATAGCACTTCTTTTTCTTTCTTTGTGTTCAAAACTATTTTCTTTCCGCACCAGATTTTGTGCCCCCC
>NW_017731387.1:2561010-2569451 GCF_001890085.2 Hipposideros armiger
CCCCCCGCCGCAGTTGTTTCTCATTAGTAACTCGATCGCTCGGAGCCGTCAGATTCGCCTGCTCCGTCTCCCTTCCGCTCCGCCCGTGTTTGTTTGTTTTCCGCACGTCTCTTTCAGGGAGCCGCTGGGGTTGTTTACCCCCCTTTCTTCTTCTCCTTCCTCCTTTCCCAAGCAGACCACCTTCCACTCGGCCTGCCTCCGTCTCCCTCCCTCTCTCCCTCTGGCCCTGCGTCCCCCCCGAGCGCCTCCGCGCTCCTGCGCCGCGCGGCGTCCGCGGTCCCTTCTGCTCCCTTCCCTCGGATGAGCTGAGAGCCTGGGGCGCGTGTATATGGAAATAGTGGGGTGCCGAGCAGAAGACGACGCGTGCCCTTTCCGCCCCCCAGCCATGCTCTTCCACGGGATCTCCGGAGGCCACATCCAGGGCATCATGGAGGAGATGGAGCGCAGATCCAAGACCGAGGCCCGCCTGGCCAAAGGCGCCCAGCTCAACGGCCGCGACGCGGTAAGGAGGGCCCCGCGCGGTGCCGGCGCCCTGCGCGCTCTGGAAGCCGAGCCCCGGTTCCCGGCGGCCCACGGAGGACGGCGGGGCGAGGGGACGTCCGCTCCGGGCCGGCGGGTGGGTTTTCTCCGGTCACCCTGTCTCCGGGGCTTAGAACCGGGCTCCTTTCTGCCTCGCAATGTCTCCGCTGCTGCAACCCCGCGCTCGCCACCCTCCGCCGCCGCTGTTCCCCGGAGAGAAGGGCGAGCCGGGAGCGAGGGGCCGGGGCCTCATCTTCTGCAGACCTCAGACCCGGCCTCCGGTCCCCTGGGCTCCTGGGCGCCTCGCGGGCGGCGGGGGGACTGCGCGCGGCCCAGGCGTCCGGGCCAACGGGGAGCCCCGTGGCTCCGGTCTCGGGTCTGACAACGGGACCCTTGGAGTGGACTGGAAATGGCTGAGCCACCTCCGCTTCTCCGGACGCTCGGAGCTTGGCACCCCCAAACCCGGCGGTTTTTCGGGTCTCTGGCAGCCGGGCTCGGCCCGTCTCGCGAGTCAGGACTGCGCTCAGCGCGCGGGCCGGACGCGTGTCATGTGCCGGGAGATCGAACACAAACCCGGGGCAGCGCGGCTCTCAGCCCGAGCGGGGGGGACGTGCGAGCCCTTAAACCATGTAACCATCGCCCACCACCACTACTATTCATAGTAATAAGCAGCATGTCTGCTTCATAGAGAAGGTCAATTACTAACCTACGAGTCCCCCACTTACGGGCAGGAGTGGGGGAAAAAAATCTACAAAAGTTTCCGGAAATGATTTCAGCCCGACCGAGCTCTGCGGATCCTTAGGCGCCGCACCGCTGGACGGCCCTGGGCCCGCCCGCCGTACTTCGGGTCCACCAAGGAGCCGAGTGGGTGGACGTTTCTAGGTTTAAAACACGAACTCAGCCCTTGTCCTGGGTCTGATCTGGGGCAAGGACAATACTTGGCCCTCGCCAGGCCCGCCAAAGTTTCGTCCGACCCATTTCTGCTGGTCTGGAGGGAAAGAAACGTCCAGCGGTTAGCGTCTCCCCCCACCTTTGTCGTCACCCTGTTTACAAACAAAAAAGCAGCACCCCGAATTTCGCGAAGGGGTTGGCTGGGCTCGTCCAGGTGAGGTTTCCTGGACGGCTGGGTGGGGACGCAGAAGGGACGCTGAATTTGGGCACCAAACAGATTTTCAGGACAAAGATCTCCAGGGAAAGAGGCACTGTCCAGAGGGGACGGGGCAACGGACCCTCTCCGGGATGGAGCGCAGGGCGCTTTACACCCTGGCTAGGAGAAGGACCCGTGTCCTTGAAAATCAGGGAAAGCCAGACCTGACAAATATATCCCGATCAAAACGACAACAACGACCTGCCTCTGAGCACAGGCATACGAATCTCTCCATTCCTGTCCATGTCAAGGCTGTTGACGGGAATTTAGAGAAACAGAATTGTTATCGTGGTTGTTTAAAAACGACGTGCTCGTTCAACCTTCCTTTCCGTTCCCCAGTTAACCATTTCCCCTTGTTTGATTTTGTGTGCCTTGAAAGCCACACTTTTTAGCTTGTGATTTTTCGAGTTTGGAAACACGTACCAAGCTATATCGTCCCTGCGCTCCCAGCCCCTTAAAAAAAAAAAGAGGCTCGAGGTGGCCGGCTCGTCCTTGTCCTTAGGTGACCAGTCCCGGGAGGAGGACAGCGCAAAAAGGGAGCGAGACGCAAACGGAACTTTGCAAACGCTTCCCGCTGTTGACCTTGGCGCGTTGGCCCCCGCCCCTGGCCGCGCTCCCCGGTCTTCAGCGTGCGGTGTGCTTGGCTTCCTTGCAGGGCATGCCTCCGCTGAGCCCGGAGAAGCCCGCCCTGTGCGCCGGCTGCGGGGGCAAGATCTCGGACAGGTACTACCTGCTGGCCGTGGACAAGCAGTGGCACCTGAGATGCCTGAAGTGCTGTGAATGTAAGCTGGCCCTCGAGTCCGAGCTCACCTGCTTCGCCAAGGACGGCAGCATTTACTGCAAGGAGGATTACTACAGGTGTGTCACCCCCACCCTGTCCCTGACGCCCCCGTTCCTCTGGCAGGGCCATCTGCCCAAGACCCGCTCGGCCCCGCGGCCGCCCCTTCCGGGTGCCGTTAGCAGTCTTCAGAGCAGGGAAGTCCACTGCACACGCCCTTGTCAAGCTGCTGCCCCCACCCCCAGACGGCCGGTGAGGATGGGTGGGGGGACCCCAGGGTCCGGAGCGTTAGCGGTGAACGGCGAGCGCTCGCGGCCCCTCGCACCTCTCGGAGGGAACCGGGGGAATCGCGGAAGAGTGAATAAACGCGTTCCGGTCCTCCGAGAGGAAAGCAGATTTTTTTTCCGTTTACAACGAACTGGGCGAGGTCCGTGTCTTGGAAGTGACTGGCGGCCCGGGCAGCCGCCGCTGGGGGTGAGGTTTTCGTGAGGGGTGGCGGGAGACCACGTAAATGAGCATGGAAAGAAGGGATGGCCGTTGCCTAAAGCCCAACCACTCGGCCCCCGCGCCCCCTTTCCCGCGAGGGAGAACCTGCCCGCCGGACTCCAGAGCGGCCGGCAGGCGCGTTTATCGCCTCTTCCCGGTGATGCTCCTGGGCTGGGAAGGACTGTGCAGGGGACCTGGCTCCCGCGCGCAGCGAGCGAGAAAGGTGGCTGGGAAAGAAGACGCGTCCCCCTGCAAAACCGTCACTGTCCGGGGCTGTGTCTGCATGCTTTAGGGACACTCACGCACCCACAAACAATACCACGCTTCCGTCACAGAATGTTTGTAATCGAGGACGTGTTTTCACGTACGTCGTCGTTCACTATCCTTTCCGTAGCCTTGTGAGTTCGCTAGTGCAGGGTTTCTTGTTTTTTGTTGTTGGTGGTGGTTTTAATCTCCATTTTACAGAGAAGGAAATGGAGGATTAGCCCCTCAGTTCTTCTTTTAATGTAAGGGTTCTTTGTCCTGTTCCCCAGAACGCAAGTCAAACGAATGCCCGAGTCGGCCCTGTCCTCCCCTCCCCAGCCCTTCCTCTCAGGCTTGGGCCACCGCGGACCAAGCCCCAGGTGTGGCGGGCGGGAGGCGGTCCTGCCTTGCCTCAGCCGGCGCCTGACTCAACTGTTTCCTTCCAGAAGGTTCTCTGTGCAGAGATGTGCCCGCTGCCACCTTGGCATCTCCGCCTCTGAGATGGTCATGCGCGCCCGAGACTCCGTCTACCACCTGAGCTGTTTCACCTGCTCCACCTGCAACAAGACCCTGACCACGGGCGACCATTTTGGCATGAAGGACAGCCTGGTGTACTGTCGCGCCCACTTCGAGACCCTCTTGCAAGGGGAGTACCCGCCGCAGCTGAGCTACACCGAGCTGGCGGCCAAGAGCGGAGGCTTGGCCCTGCCTTACTTCAATGGGACGGGCACGGTGCAGAAGGGGCGGCCCCGGAAGCGGAAGAGCCCCGCGCTGGGAGTGGACATCGTCAACTACAACTCAGGTGGGTGCCGACCACCAGTCCCCCAGCCCGGGGCCCTGCTGCCCTCCGAGGATTACACCGAGCTCCTTCCCGTCCAAGATGCGGTTCCCAGAGGGCCCCTGCTGTCACTTCCAGTCCTTTCCACGCAGAAGGGAGGGAAAGATGGAGAAAAAGAGGAGGGGGAAAGAGGCGGGCGTGGGGGTGGGGGGAGAGAGGGGGAAAGAGAGACCTTTATGTAGGTTGTGGCGAAACACACATTCATTGCCACAGGGCTGCGATGACTTCCCCACCGGGCAGACCCAAGGCCGCGTTGCCCCTTCGTTAACGAGCCCATTACTTTCTGGCTCCCAGTTGGAGCAAAACAGCCCCAGGGCAATTCCTGTGTGGAAGCCACATTATAGATCCTGGAGAAGGTTTTCCTACTGAAAAAAAAAAAAAAAATCTTCAGAGCCCAGCCCCAGTCTGTCTAGAGGGGCAGACGCTTTGGCTGCTCAGGAACACAGTTGGCAAGTGTGGAAAAGCCAACCCCCTGATCTTAGCGAGAGGCCGCTGGAGGGGTGGCAGTCAGTGTCCGCGGCTGAGCTGGCCTGCGCCCTCCGGGGGTCAGGGGACTCGGCCTGCCCGCCCGTTCCCTGGGCGATGAACCAGGTGAAGACAGAGAGAGCCTCCAGGCCAGGCGCCCCGAGGAGCTTCGTGAGCTCACGGGCTGCTCTGCTGCCCTCCACCCACCTTCTCTTTTAATTAAAAACCAAATGCAGGGACCAGGCCACAGAGCACACTCGTTCTCGCTTTGGGGACGCACCTATGGTCAGCCTCTCTCACTCACCCATTTCCGATTGTCGGTAGCCTGCACGCACCCGCCAGGCCCCAGGCGAGGAGCATGAGGACCACAACTCAGAGCAGGAGGGACACCCGGCTTGTGAGCCCCAGCCCCTGGGAAAAGGGGTTCCGGAAGCCCCAGGCGCATGTTGGGGACCCTGATTGCCTTTGCTGCTCTGACTTCCCGTGCCCTGGCTGGGACCCTCGCTGGCAGGCGGAAGGCTCAGGCTAGGGGAGCCCAGTCTGTTGGAAGGGACCTTGGGGAGCTCCTTGTGGCAACCCCACTCCCTTACCATGAGCACCTGGCACCAGCCCGTGTGGACATCGCAGAGCACGAACCTTACTAGTTCTCCGCCAGGCCCCACGTGCCTGGTAGGGCGCCTGATCTTTGTTGGTTCTCAACACTGTCCCGCCAGATAAATAATTTGCCCACGGGAATCACGTTGCCAGTGGGAACTAAGATTCCTGCTGGGAGCCCTGTGTTTTCAGGGGAGGCCCTGCTGGGTCAGCGGCCCTTCAGCCCTCTGCTCGGCTCCCTTCTTGGGATGTCGGCTGATTTCACTGAAGGGGACGAATCCATTCCGGGTAAGCACCGCGCGCTGCGTCCCAAGGAGAGTGGGGACCAGGGAGCCCAGCGCCGCTGCACTTGTCCCTAGGGGGTCATGCCAGGGTCACTAGACAAAGGGAAAAGGGCTGGCCGGCTCGCCACGGCCCCCACCCGCGTGGGTTTGTGTCAGGGAAGCGGTGCGCCCCCGGGTTTTGCCAGCCCCCGGTTTAGGGTCGAGGCCTCGCGCTGGCCTTGCTGCGCCCAGGCCAGAGCTCTGGTTCGGGCCACTTTGCCCCGCGCGGTTACTGGGTCTCGGGGCAGGACAGACAGGGCAGTAATTGTTCTTTATTAATAGAAGATGACATCCGTGTGTGGGGGGGGAGGGGGAGAGAGAGAGAGAGAGAGAGAGACAGAGAGAGAGAGAGAGAGAGAGAGAGAGAGAGAGAGAGAGAGAGAGACACTAACTAGCAAGTCCCTGGAAAAAGAGGGAACCCCTGAGATTCCAGAAGGTCCAGAAGGATGGAGGACATTTCTAGCCAAAAGTCGACAAACCTGGTGTTTCGCTTGTTTATTTAATCAAATCAGCTAAATTTGATTTCCCTTTGGATCTTATGTCAGAAAGACCTAGAAGCTTTGAGGACAGTAGAATTCTGTTTCACCTCCTGCCCCAGGAGTCCTAGCAAGTACAAATTTATTTATTAAAAAGAATGAAACTTTCCCTCCATGTAGGTCTTTAGTTTGAGAATTAGTGTTGCTGCAAAGTCACTGAGAAAGTTGATGCCGTCTTGCTGGAGAAGGATGGAAAAGTTGCTGAGGCCTCCCTCACCCCAAGGCGTGTGTACATTAATCACGAAACCAGGTGCCTCTTAATGAGCACTCACCCCATCCTTCCTGGACTTCCCCAGATTCACGAGTAGATAGTATATATTTCTTTAAATTCAGGTGAAAATAATCTAGAGAAATGGCGGTAAAGATGCCTGACTGGAAATCAACCCACCACTTAAAAAAGTGTTTATGAATCCAATGCCAGCTTGTTACAAAACCAGCAAGACAAACATGTCAGCAAATTAAAAACGTTAAAAAGCAGAAGATAAAATGGACCCACAGTTTTAGCTCAGTTATTATTATTAATTTTAGCTTTCTTTGGACCTAATATTGCAACCTATCTCTGCTTCAGTGTAAACTAGTTTCAGAAAGAGTCATGTTGATACTAAGCAAATATAATTTATACATTGATATGTTTTCAAAAAGGCGTACATGAAATATGTTGATGCTTCGAAGACTGCCACAGGAGATGTGAAACTTGGCGAAACATCAGTTAGTGCTTGCCATAAGGCAAATGCCTTTGAATGAAAACATACCGAGTTTAGTCATTCCTTTGTGCAGGTAGCAGGCAGATATTTTAGAAGGAGACATGGCAAGTCGATTGGGAACGCTGGATTGAAATAAAACCATCCAGGGCTGAGAAGAAGATTTCGTTTAGGATAGGCAGCTCTTGTTTGTTTGGGTAATTTAGCATTAATCGAAGACAACATGTTTGCGTCTTCTGAAAATCTCCCATCTCAGGTTGGTTGGTTCTTGGCTTCTAAACTTCGGAAGCTCCTGGTAGCTGTTAAATTAGCCTGGCACTGACCCCTAGCGGTCTCCTAGGGCTCAGTTCGGTCTCAGAAGGTTACACACCTACAGCACAGACGCTCACTTTAGGGTTAGGTGACCATTTCATAAGTGACTGGAAAATAACGTATTTTGATCTTCTCATTAACTTTATAATGCCAGATGTGTACTTATAGGTGTATGTTTAAGACAGTTTTAAGAGAGTTATCATTTCATCTCATAAATCAGGGGGGGAACCCCTATAGCTTTAGAAGTACACCCAGGGGAAACACAATCGCTTGCAAGTTTACATAGTGCATTTGTAGTTACACGTAAGTAATTTAGGATAATACACGAGTTTCTCTGTAGAAGACATAGATTGCTCTATTAAGTTGAATAATGTAAGTGACAGGAAAATCATATATAGTCATATCTGTTCAATTAAGAGCTAACAATCTTTTTACACACCAGATTGTATTCTATGTGAAAACAAGTCTCTTCCTTGTGTTTAATGCACTAAAATTCTCTGTTGAGGTTTTAATCAGCAGCAATGGACATAGAATGCATTTTCAGAAAGGCGATTTTATCACACCTTTCCATAATTATTTTTCACAAACTTCATTTTAAAGGCTAATGAGTATGTAGTTTGGTTAGAAATCATACTCATTTCTAAGAAATATTGCTTTGGGAAGGGAGGATGGTTAAGCACCAAGTTAAGTCTTCTATCCCAAGTGTAATATTCAATTTAATGTGCTATTCAGGAATAGTTAACGTGTTACATACGATAGGAATGAAATCTTGTTTGAAGAAGCCTGCAGTGGCTAGGTGAGCCTCTGACCGTTTTGTTGTGGGTACATTTATAATCTGACTGTGAAATATAGCTCAGTTTACTGGAGGTAAGTATAGTTTTATAGTAGGTGGTAAGATGCTATTTCATCCATCTGAGGGTAGGAAAGTGCAATTCTCTAGGACATTTGAACTTGACTTATCCCCACTGGGCTGACATAGGATAAAATGTAAAGTATTTTCTCTCATATCTCTGGGCATATGTTACCCTGGCTGGTGAGGTTTAAGAAATCTATGCTTAACATTTGGGTGTTTGTATCAAACTGAAAGTCCATTTCAAGTTGATTTTGCATTAATAGTCACTCACGATCTTATTGATGACCAAAGATGCAAAATCTTGATTGAGTGCCCATTGAGCTTCCGGCCCCTGTGCTTGGCTTGGGAGACTCGCAGGTAAATAGATTGACCTCTTTCCCTCAGTGAACTCACCTGCTCCATTGTCACATGTGCCCCCCCCACCTCTGTATCTTAATACAATTGTGAACAAAGGAGACCATCAGTGCATGCCTAGTCTTGTTACATGAGGGAAAATTTCTTGTTAAATGGATGTTGTGATGTGGCTGACCTCTTGAGTAATGAGTATAAAGCTACTGTTTTTCTGTATATATACTGATTTACCGAAAATATTTTTAAAAAGTATTTCTAACTAGAGCATAGCAGGGAAATAATATTTTACCAAGCA
>NW_017731387.1:2572663-2578415 GCF_001890085.2 Hipposideros armiger
GTGTAGCATCTGCAGCCACTGGCAAATGAGTTTACAGCATTGTCTCCTTTACAAAGTGTTTTTCTTTTTTCTTTCTTTCTTTCTTTTTTTTTGGTCTACAAAGTGTATTTGGATTTAAAAAAAAATTAATTAGATCTTTCAGTCGGTAAGGAGAGTTTTTGAATCATTCTAAGTGCCTCTTAAAATTGTATGTTACTTATTTCCAGAATCTCAAAGGGAAAAAAAAAACAAGTGGTTCTTTTGATGGGTAAATAATCATATTCCTAGTTAAATGATTATGGTAATAAAGTATCAGATAACTAAATCGTTATTTTTTAAATATTGCAATTGTATGTGTACTTATGGAATTCTGAAAACTCACATTTTTTAATTTTAAAAGTGAAAAAGTGGTTTGATTACTCCTTTCTCTTACAAATGAGGAATATGATTAAATAAAAGCAGTAACTGCAACAATTCTAAATATGAAAGATTAATTATGCAGGAAATCTATTCCAGGAATGTGACTTTTCTCTCTTAGGGATGTATAGCCCAACAAAATTTTTGTTAGTTATTTGCTTTTCAACATTTCAGAAATACTTGAACTCCCTGTGTATCCTTGAAATTCCAAAATAGAATTTGAGATTCTATATTTTAACCTTCTAAAGCTAAAAATGACAGTTGTAAAACCATTCTTTCTAAATTAATTTTTTTCCCCAGGGAAAATGGAAATAAGTAAAATATAATTTTTTAAGAAGTCAAAAATATCAGTATAATTTAATTGAAAGCTCTATTAATTGGCTTAGCTGTACCATGATATTGTATCTGGCATTCTATATGAATAATGTTAAAAAGAAAAAAACAACTTAGTAGTCTCATACCAACAATGAGAATTCTTTGGCTTTGTTTTGCTTTTATTTTACTTTGGCATAGGTTGATATATTTGTCAGAAGAAAAACTTTTCTGACACCAGAGATTTGAAGTTATTAGTCTTTTATTGTAGATAAACTCAGAAGCCTCGTGGATGCTGATCTGAATCTATTTCCTAGTTTACAGTAGCATTTTTTTTCTTTTAATTTAAGCTAAAATCTTATTGGTCTGGGCAGTGGTGAATGTTCATCTATATGCTTCTGTTGTGGTTTAAATACCAATTAGATTGTGGATTTCCTAAAAAAAATTAAAATAAAATAAAAAAAGAAGTCAAGATATATGTCTTGCTTTAGTGGATTGTTAAGAATAATTTTGCACATATTCCCCACTTTTTGGACCCCTTAAATCTCCTTTGGAGGTCGAAGTGGCTATTTAATAGATTTTAAAGGTGTCCTTCTGGCTGTAGAAATGTGTGGTCACATATGACACTTCACTGCCCACGTTAAAGTGCATTATTGTAACTTTTGCTCAGGGTCTTTAGAAAACTAGCACAGAAAGTAGCTTATTTTTTAAAAAAAAAGATGATGGAAGATAAGTTAACACTGTAACAGAAGAAAGGTGTGATTGCCATTATATATTTAGCAAGTGTGGTTATCATCTTATATGGAGCTTAAATCTTGACTTTTCATATTTCTATTACATTTTGGGCATTTACCACTAACCAGACCAAACAACCTTGGTAAGGCTGAGATCTTATTAATACACTTTTACAGGTAAAATATTGATACTTATAAATTTTGTTCTTTGACAGAACAATATATGGTACTATAGATCTACTTTATTAAGTAGACTAATTATAACTCAGTTCTCCTATGTGCCTTATGATATAACTTGGAAGTAAGTTTGTGAAAAATCAGGATATATGTGTTGTTTGTTAAATTAACTGTTTTAAGCCCTTTTGACACCTCACTAGTTTTGTACTGTTTTACCTCTTATTTCTGAAACTCTTTTTATGGTGTATCCTGTTAGAGGGACAAACATGTCATAGAAAGCAGTTGTGCACCCTTTCAAATATAGTTGATAAATCCAATAATCTTATATATTGAGCTTCGTGTTTATAGTACAGTAAGTGGTCTAGCAAAATTGTCCATGTTTCTTTGTTTATTGATAAATGCATTGTATAGAAACTATTTCCCCTAAATATTTATGGACCAAACAATTGTGATATATCCTATTAAATTTGTGTGAATAAACCATTTTGAATCTAAGGAGTTTTATTTCCCATCAGTTTTATTTAAGGTTTAACTGGACTAGTGTGTTTCCAATATCTATATGTAAAATCTATTAAAATAGTAAATACAACAAGATTTTAAATATTCAAACATACCAATAGTTTTGAGATTTCCAAACTTCTGATTCATTTTAAGTGTACACATCATTGCATATGCAATGTAATTCATCTTAGAATTGCCTTTGAGTATATTTTCTTATAACAAAAGTAATGCCCCACTGATTTGACTCAGCCCAATTTTTAGAATTAAAAAAAAAAGATAACTAGCAGATAAAGTAATTGCATGAAAAGAAACCTTAAATATGCTTAAGATTTAGGTCTATTAAGCACCAATGGATATTTGTAAATCTAACTAGAAATTACAGACCCCTAAAAGCCAAGTTGCTCTGTAGTTAATAAATTGTCACTATGATTTTTTTCAGGGAGAACAAATCTTGGGGCATTACAGCCAAACATCCCGACGTTTGAAAATTCCCTAAAGTATTAAAAGAAGGGGAAAAGTTTGATCGGAAATCCACTGCAGTGAAGACAAAGACAATATTAGGTTATGATAATCATACATTTTAAAATCTATTGAGCCAAAAAAATAAAAGAGCGAGAGAGAGAGAGAGACTTAAATGTCATTTACTGAATGTTAACAAAAATTCTGTTCTTTATGGTGTCTAACACAAATGGAGACTTAAAGTTATGTGGTTTNCCCCCACTACCACCAGTGACAGGATCAGGTTGATGTTAGATATTCTGTTAAAATGCACCAAAATGTGGGATGACCAGATCTGAATATACATCAGATAAATATCTGAAGTAAGGTTTACAGGAAAAAAAAAATTCCCATGCCCTTTCAGTTGTGAAGTTGGCCGAATCAGTAAATATTTAGCCAAATGTTTTCATTTTGTAATCATATTTATTATGCAAAGCCAGTATGGAAATGACCTTTTAAATGCACAGCTTTACATCCTGGGGATAATGACTTTCAAGCTGGTTTCAAAGGCTGGGCTGTGTTGCCCTTGGTGCCGAGGAGGGCTTTGCAAGGGAAGAGAAGATGCCATCACTATCTAGCAGGCCAGCCAGGGGCGCAGTTCAAGCCCCTCACACACCTCCCAGCTAACAGGGCCAGGTTCTGACTCTAGAAATAAGCACCCTCAGTGTCTCTGAACAGTGAGCTGTGGGGAGCACTTTAGGCATGAACTGTGTGAAGGGAGTCTGGGCTTGCTGTGGTTCAGAAGTACTTATTAAAAAATAACTCCAAGGAAAAACTATTCTCTTCCTGGTATAGCCCTATATAGCTAGCCCAGTCATAGCTAAAGGCCTCAGAAGGAATATTCGCATGATTACATAAGAATCTACATATTTTTATTGGGTAACTTTTCCCCTTTCACCAGCCACTTTCTAACTGTTTTTCCTGATCAGAAGGCTTGAGGACTATCAGAAAAGGCTACGAATTGGAACCGACATATTAATAGATTCTTCCTTGCTTGGTGGGCTCTCAGAAACCCTCAGATTCGAGAGTACTGAAATGGTTTGCTTGCATATATATCCCTCATGACAAAAAGCAGTGCCTTCAGACAGTATGTCTGATTTCACAAATACACACAAAACCTGCGTGTGTGTGTGTGTGGAGGGGTGCTACGCTGACATTCGTAAATTATATCAGGGAAGGGGTATTCCTTTTCACCTGTGGAGATTTCTCTCGCTCCCATACTTAATGGCTTATTCATCTCAGGTTTTTCTAGCAACCCTTAAGCATCTAATATTTTTCTCTGATGGGAGCTTTAGTTGTGTCCCCCTCAACAGGTCAGTTTGGCTGGCTTTGGCAATTAGCTCTTTCCTTTGCCTGGATATCTTTCCTAACTGCGTCGACAGCCTTTTCTCCTGTTGCTTTATCATCCTAGCATCACCCTACAGCCCGCCACCATTTCAGCCCACGCAGGAGTGTCCACTGAGTCCATGTTTGTTCACTGTTATCGTGACAGGTTGTAACGAGAACGAAGCGGACCACCTGGACAGGGACCAGCAGCCTTACCCGCCCTCCCAGAAGACCAAGCGCATGCGCACCTCGTTCAAACACCACCAGCTGCGGACCATGAAATCCTACTTTGCCATCAACCACAACCCGGATGCCAAGGATCTCAAGCAGCTTGCTCAGAAAACAGGCCTGACCAAAAGAGTTTTGCAGGTAAGATGGCTCCATCATCGGCCATGCGCACATCTCCCTTCCCCTTGCCAGTAAAAATAGCTGTCTTCCCTGTTTAGTACGATACAGGTGTTTCCTCTACTGCTTCGCATTAGTTTACCTGAGTTACCCTGCTAGAGGGAGTACGGAGGTTTTGCAGGGGCTTCCAGGAGGGTGCCCCCAAGGCAGACGCAGATCTTTAAAGATGCAGCCACGTTCCCCCTTCATGTGGAGAGATGGGTCCACCAAAGCCAGCACAGTTTGCCTCACTGCTCTGCAAAAGCCAGTGATGTCGTTTGCACAAGCTGTGGCTTTAGTGGTTTCTTTCACGGTAGGCACAGACTCGTGGGGGACCTTCCCATGCTGTCTTATCAGCAAACTCTTGGCAGCTTCACTCGCATGTTATGACCTTCCAAATTCAGGTCAACCTCCCCGCCCACACCCCAACTCCAGAAAGGCCATAAGTATGGTTAGTGTCTCAGCAACCAGTTGGAGAAGGTATTGCCCCATCCTAAGGAGCCATATTTAAAAACTAAATACGGGGAGTTAGATCTGCTGTCCCATTGTTTTTCCTAAACTCAGCATGGTAAGAATATACAACTAATGGAATTGTAGCGCGTTGCTGTGGGTCACCTGTGATCCTCTTCCACGTCTCGGTGACAAATAGCAGGCATTTTAAATTCTGCCACCCAGCTTAGGGCTGCTTGGGGTCAGGTGGCCCTGGAAGTCTTTCCTATGCCAAGAATACCTGCCCGGTGTCAGACTCAAGAATAGCCTGAAATCTCTTTCAATGATGTTCATTTCATATGAGTGATGCTCACTCTGAGAATCTTTCAATGACCCTGCACCTCCTCCTCGTCACAGGAGAACGGTGCATGGGGCAGGGTGGACCTTATGCCCTCTTTCTCTCTGTGCCTTTGTTTTCATGGTGTCTCCACTTAGCTACCAGTTGTCCCAAGCAGCACGATGTTAATGCTGGAGGGAGGGAATATGTGCAGTGAACACAATATCTATAGTATTACTTGACTGACTCTATTCTTAAAAAAAAAAAAAGCAGAAAAAAAGCCCTTCTCTCCCAAGAAAAGAAACAATTATATTTAAAAAGAGAAACACATATCTCCCCTCCACCAAAAAAAAAAATAAAAAAAGAAAAAAAAAAGAGGAAAAATTTAAAAAAGGACTCTAAAAATAAACATCGTAAAGAAATCCATTGGGATTGGTTTGCAGGTTTGGTTCCAAAACGCACGAGCCAAATTCAGAAGGAACCTTTTGCGGCAGGAGAATGGGGGTGTTGATAAAGCTGATGGCCCGTCGCTTCCGGCCCCGCCCTCAGCAGACAGCGGAGCTCTCAGCCCACCCGGCACAGCGACCACTTTAACCGAGCTGCCCAATCCCTCTATCACAGTAGTGGCCTCCGCCACCTCTAACATGGACAGCCACGA
>NW_017731387.1:2581355-2713347 GCF_001890085.2 Hipposideros armiger
AAACCAGAGCAACCTGGCAGTAATACACCCACCCCATATTTGAAGCAAATTCTTATTGAAATGAAAAAATTCCACACATTTGTCAAGCACAGTAGTTGTAAAGCCCCAAACCTTCATTTCACCTGCTTGCTAATGTGTATTAGTCCTATCTGTTAATGGCATTTTCCAATTGTAAATTCAGAGAAAGCGATCACTCAAGAGTATAGGGATCAAAACCCAGTAATTTTAGTATTATTGTTTATTACTTCCTTTTTAAACAGAAATCTCTGCATGCACTTTTACATCTGTCACGTCTAGTGTACATCTCTGTATGATGACTTCTCTTTGCTGTTTCTTGTATGATAAATAGCTTTCATTAATAAACATTTTATTTGATGCGAACATAGTTAACTTTATGTTAAACACACACCGTTGAAATTAATTTTGAACACTGTCCTAAGAGGCAGCATCATACCTTTCCGACTTGTTATACTTAGGAGAAAAGTCAAACAATATCTTGAGAGTAAATAAGTCTAGGGTAAAAATACTTGGTTTTTAACTTTTCATGACTTCTTATTGTGTCAATTGACATGTATGTTAAAAAAGAAAAAAGAAAGAAAACTCAAATTACAAAACTAAACCTTAGAATGAACTATCATGTAAAATTTCAGCAGCTTTTTTAGATTATTAGGGTAAAATTTATAGATCCTCTGTCAGTTTACATGTTCGCTATGCAATGAGCAAATTTATTGAAGTATACAATTATATTCTGAACTATGAGAAGATTCAATCTTGGCATAGTTCAAATGACATGATTTACAAACAAAAGGAGCAAGGGGAAAGAAAAATGTATGTAGGGATGAGGTTTTTTTAATTGTTAAAGGGAATATTTGAAGAAAGAATTTTTTAACGGTTCCTATTTAGCTGTATATCCAAAGCATATGTTAAGCAAATTAACATATAACTTTCCAGAAAATTTTTCATTATGATGAAATTTTTATTATATACAAATAAACCCTATGTAAATGATGTAACTTTTATGAATGACAGACATTAAATATTTCACTTACATGTATTTTCAGAATTTTGAATGTTTTCTTAAAGGCTTTCACTTCCTGAATACTAAAAAAGAGAAAAAATAAAGTTAAAAAGAGAGAGCAACTCACTAATGAAGAAAGCAATGCTCCGTGACAAGTAGACTATTTTGAGTGATCATGAAACATGTTGGTTTTGTCAGTAACTTGAATGTTTATGCCTCATTGAAACCTTATCCACGCGATAGCAACTTAAGTAGATTTTCCAATACATTTCCAGCCCATTTATTCAAATCCTTGTCGTCCAGCTTTGCCCCCTTTCCCATGCTGTCACCTATGACAGTTCTGTTTAGAAATATTTTGGAACTTCGCCTGGTTTTGCAGACCTTTGAATATTTGTCTGGTATGTGAAATGCGGGAAACTTCATCCCCAAAGAGGGAACGTACATAACTGAAATTAGACATTGGGGAAAAATGCTATGAGTTTGAAAGAGGCACATTTTTAAAAAGCAAAAGGAGCAGTCGTTCTGTGAGTGGAAAGAGAAAAAGAGGGCGTGACGCAGGGTTGGAAGGTGTCAGGCGTCCTCGTGATGCACATTGTTGTCTGGCATGGAAGACGAGGGTGGGGACATCTTAGCAGGAAGCAGGCCACTCAAGTTTCATGGCTTCTACCTCCTGGATGCCTGGGTTAGTCTACCTCCTGGCAAATTGATCTTGGGCAAAAAAAAAAAAGCTGTACCTTGATTCAGTATCTGTGAGCTTTGGTTGTGTAGCCACCTTAATGCTGACTTACAGAGTGGGTAGGCTTTTTTATACCTCAACTGAGGATAAAACTCCCTAATAAAGGACCCAGAGTAGACCCTTTGGAGACCTCGGTGATTTTTTTTCATCACCTGAAGAATGATAGCTTTATTTAACAAAACCCTGGTGGAACCCACTGTACATCCTTTTACAATAACCTTTCTTGGGCATCCAAGTGCTTTATAAGCCACATATAAATACGATCTCATTTTGTGTTGCAGTGTGCTTGCAAGGGGTGTCATGGTGGAAAGCGTTAGCAGTGGGACGTGTTAAAATGGCAACTTGCAGTCATGGCATTCTAGGCTCTGAAGGAGAAAAAGTGGTAATACTGTTGTTATAAAAGATCTAGACACTTAATTTTGGATGGAGTGTCGCTGTTTAATCTTTAACTATGTTGTAAACAAAGCTAGCTTTATTGGTGGAGAGTTTGTGAACTTGAGGTGATTCAATACCTTTTACGTCTCATGGTCTCTAGATATCAGGGTGAAACAGGGACATTGGGACGCAGTCCACATTGAAGAAATGGCTGTGTGTTTTCTTTGAAACCACAGAGAAACCCTGAGTTGGCCCTTGGATTGCTTCTATATTTTTAGTAATCGGGAACTGACTCTGAGTATTCAAATAAGTAAAAACCCTTTGATATAAAGCCACAGTCCTTTGCTTTACAGCCAATGTCAAAAATAGGAAGCTATTTTCTTTATGGTGTATGGTTGATTTTGGAACATGTTTATCATACCTGCTCTGCCCTTATAACATTGTTTTTCAGGATAATATTGCCATTGACCTTGTTTTCATAATATATGATAATTCTAAGTTAATGTGTTATTTTGAATGCCTTCTGGGGAGATTTCCATTTCGTTTTACCTGTTTCCATAGCCAAAAAAAAAAAAGTTCAGAACTGTGCATGATGCGCAAGCAAAGTCTGAATATGACTTAAGTAGCAATATAATCACAACTACATTTTTTTAACTGTGTTAAAAATAGATATTTTAATCTAACATCACTCCCTACTTTCAGCATTTCTTTGTGAATATTAACGTAGTGAACTTTCCCTTATCATGCATCATAGAGTTTTCTGCCCTTGGATTATTATTTTTGGCTTCTTTGCACTATGCTTATCTTGTGTTGAAATAATAAAAAGTGGGAAAGGAATAAAAGTCCAGGTATTAGCCATATGTAGAAAGTTCCGGGTATGCATTTCGGTGTATTTATTCCTCACATATTAGGACTGTCAGGGATAATTTACTTTCCTTTGGAACTTCCTGTTTACGTCTTGCATGATCTCATAAATTAATCTGAAGAGTCACTGGATACCTTTTATGGTTATTTGAAAATAAAATTTGCTACAGATGAGATGCTCCGGTCTCCGTTGCCTCATATTATGTATGAATATCTTAATTTTTTTCTGTACTTTCCCATTGAACCAGGAAATATTAGCCTCAAGGGATATTTAAATTGTTATTTATGACAAATACACAAAGATGAAGAAATTCAAAGGTGAGATTGCCTTTACTTTCTCATTCTCATTCCAAAGCAGCACAAAGCACGAAGCGCTATCTGCTTTAACTTTGACAGTCAAGTGTTTTGACAGCTTGCATCACTTAAAGTTATGTTTATTATTCAGTAAACTTGAATTCTATAGAATAAATGCCCTTTATGAAATGTGATTTTTGAAAAGCACAAAGGTATTTCACCATTTCAAGAAGCCTAAGCTGTTTGATTTCTACAGAGAAACAGAGTGGTTTTTCAGAAGAGACATATAGTGGAAAATCACGTTAAATATAATAATTGGAGCATGTGACTGAATTGACGTCGATGCTCTACCGGAATTTTAAAGAGCTATGAAAACCTCCAAATGGTATGATGTAAATAATTAAACGGCGGTATTTTTCTGTGATAAAATTTGAGACAGCTTGTTTTATAAGTACAATTACATAGTTGCTTTATTATTCCAGTGCAAATCTGAGGTCTCCTGGCCATTTTAATGACGAAGGAGATCTTTATGTTTCCAAGGGTTCAGTTATAGTTCTTTATTCAGTTTCTTTCTTAAGCATCATGAGCCAGTGTGTGGAGGCTCGTCTCTTTTCCACTGATGTTTAACTAAAAGGAAAACAAAAAGGCAAAATAAAAGCATTCCCTTCGGTTGGAGAGATTGTGATAGGCCTGCTTTTTGTTAGCCTCACAGGAAGCTATGTTCCCGGAACCTGCGTAGGTTACTGTCTTCCCGGAGCCCAGTCCTCACTTTGCACTTGACTGGAATCACGCTGCTGTTTTGAACTTTTCCGTTGCACAACGTTTGACTAATGCTGCTTACATTTCAGCACCAACTGCCACCACCACAACAAAAAGGGCACATTTCATTGAAATGGATGGTGTCCTAATGTGCCTTCCATTACAGGAGGCACATGGGGGGGGGGAAGGTTCTTTCACAATTCAAAGAGGATATTCCGGTTTCAGTTGAACGTTATCAGAAGGTGGCTGGACCTGCACGAGCTCAGGAGCGCACCTGAGGTATGAACGTATCCATCACCCACGCGTGCGTAACCTCGGCGCACACTGTGAGATGTGGGCTGTGGAGCAGAGCTGACTCTGGGGCTCCCTGAGAGAAACTGTTCACCACCCTTGAACTTCAGTAGCCTGGACACCTACCTATGACGTGCTGGATTGCAAAGCTTTGGATATCAGCTCTGCTTTTTCTATTTTTCTAGAGTGCCTTGCATTGGAACAGATCGCCAACAAAAATCACCAGGGGCTTTGTTTTGGTTTCTGTTTTGACTCAGATATGGACAAACTCATGGACTCACTCTGTGTGCTGGAAAGAGCCTTGCTGGGTTGTCTAGTTCAAATGGTTCAAACCTCCCCCACCCCCTTTATTTTTTGCAATGGAAGCAGAAAGCTCCCAGACAGATGTGTATTGTTTCTAGTTCAGAGACAACTGTGGGCTTTCCTCAGAAAACTGTGGATAATGAGAGTTTCAGTTTAGACTCTGCTGATTTACTTTTTCTTTTTAGCCATCACTGAAAGAATATCACTGCAGTAACACTGTCACTGCTGAATACCCCTTCCTTACGGCTGCTGCCTTGTTAGTATAATTTTTATTCTACTTAGAAAGATGACAATTACAGAACACCGATGGTGACTGCTTCATGGAATCTTCTACAAACGCTCACAGCTTTTATATTTCGCTGGTCAGCTGCTCAGCCCCTTCCCCCAGAATTCCCTTTCACCTCACTGCCATTCCCATCACACTGTCCACACCACTTCCCCTCAAGTCAGCAATGACCTTGTCCTTCCCCAGATGGGGACACTGGCTCTTCTGCCAGGTCGTACACCCCTTCTTGCTCGCTTCTCTTTAAAAAGATTTCTCCATCGGCACTTGCCCCACGCCCCGCTCCTGCGGCCTCGAGGCCTCTCTGGCTTCTCCCGAAACAGGCAAGTTCTGTCTTCAAGGTTCAGCTGCTGAAGGATGACTGACTCCAGACGTATTTGTTGGGGGGGGTGTTTCCAGCTGACTGTTCCGTTCGGGGAAGCGCTGCATCAATGAAATCGGACTCCTTTTTTTCCTTTACTTCTGGACTTTTTCATTCTGCTTAATGATAGTACTTCTCCCAGTCACTCAGACAGGGAGTCAGCAATTTCCCCACTGCCTTCTCCTTAAAATAAATTACGGTGCATCACTGTCACCGAACCCCATGGGTCCTCTCTTTATCCCATGTCTTTGATCAACTCTCTTGGTTTCCCCTCTTTTGGGCCACAACTGCTGCCACTAAAACTAGAGCTAGGTTTCCGGAACGTGTGGGAAGCTCTCTGTATGTAGGAAGGCGTAAGAGCTGTTTCAGATGCTGTTTCGCTGCCACCCTCTCTGTGCCCTGGTCCCCGGTAAGAGTAGAACTAAGGACCAGACATCTAGAAACGATTACATTTAACTCTATGAAATACCATTCTTACCCATATATATATATAGAATCATATGCTCTAGAAGACGGTGCACACTGTCTGTGGGATTGGAAAAGAGCCTCGTTGTCATGTATTTGGAGGAGCTGGAGGGAGCTTTCTCAGTCCATGCATAAGTGGAATAGCATAGACAGGTGAGCCTCATGTCCCATAAACCAATCGGAAGCTGAAAATACCGTCAGTGGAAAATGCACCTAATACTACACTGTACAGTGTCTGTCATTCACCCTGGTGATCGTGTGGCTGGTTGGAAGCTGCCGGGGAAAAGATCAAAATTCAAAATTCAGTGTAAGGTTTCTATTGAATGCGTGTTGCTCTCTCACCGCCGTAAAGCCAAAAAACCGTAAGTCAGGAACCGCCTGTGCTGCTTCTGGTTAATTGGAGTTCCTATAATTTTTAAATATTAATTTCATATGAAAACAAATGGGACATACAATAGAAGGAAACAAAAGCATCGCTTGACTTGTAAAGATAAAATCTTCTATTTCAAAGACAGTTTTGGTTCGCAGGTGGACCCCCCCCCCCCCGCCCTCTGGCTGACCCCAGGTCCTCAGGAAGAGTTTAGTTTGCGAATCTGAGAAGTAGAGGAACAGGTGGCCTCCAACCACTTGTGACAGGCGAGGGAAAAGGCGGAAGAGTCCTGAGCTTTGGACTCCCAGACCTGACTTCCTTTCTGTATGGTACTCTTTGTAAATATGAGCTTTCAGCTCCACCTCGTCTTCAGGAACCTTATGGAGTCCCATTGTAGACATGATTAAACATAAGCTCCCCAGACAGTCAAGGTTCTTCCAATGTGATTTGTTCTTACTTTTCCAGTTTATTTTTCACTCCTTCCCAGAACGAATCCTTCACTGTCTGTCACACAGGTTGCATTCTCACTACCACTTTTTTTTTTCACACAGTGACATCTCTCAATTGTAAAAAAAAAAAAATCAATACTTCTTATCTGCCTAAATCTTATAAATTCTTTTTTCTTCATTACTCATTGCATATGTAAAACTAATAAAGAAAAAAATTTCAGAGGAAATCAAATCACCTACAATTCCCCAACCATCACATAGCATCTATATATATTTTTTTGAAGTTCTTTTCCAGTCCTGGTATTCTTTTTTACAAAATTATAATAATTTTGTTAAAGCTCATAGTGTGGTACTGGGACGTAATAAGCACTCAATGAAGGGTAATTGATTTAAATCTCTAAACTACCATTGCTTTGAATTATTCTAATTTTGTCTCCATGGAAATTGTCTTAATTGATGCGTTCCTTCCTGACCCCTGTGTAACTCTCTCCCTATGCCCCAAACATTTGACATAAGTAATATTAGGTCTTATTATATATGCATCACAACCAGTTATTTCCTATGTCTCCCTCAAATCTTATCCATTTTTTGAGAAAAGAGCTGGAGTCTTACACATTCCTTGTCTTTCTAAAGGTGCTAGGAAAACAGCAATTATTCTGGGAGCATTTAAAAAAATTGACTTGTGAAGCAGTAATTCTCATAGATTAGTAGAGCAGGTAGGCGGAAGATGACATTTGGACACGAACTGTAGGGAAAGAGAAGCTTTCTGTAGGAGAACACTACACTGCTGGCACTTATAATTCTTTGTGATCTAAGTCAGGGAAAAGGTTAGGGACATGAGTCCAGCGGTACTTGGTCCTCTTTCTTTCCTTCTTTGAAACCAGAGAGGACTTCTTGGAGGCAACGTCTCCAGACTGGAGGCCCCGGAATCCAGCACAGAATGCAGCTCACAGCACCCACCCATCATCATCTCACATTTCCAAAGTGGAGAGCAGCCTGGGGGACCAGTCCTGGTGCCTTGATTTTGTGGCCCTAAATCTTTTGGTTGTGTCACCTTCGTGGTTCCCCCCATTTTGTTAAGGACACATACCAGTCTTAGGTTTCGGAGGCACATTTGAAAGGAATGAAAAATCTCATAGGAGCCCGAGCTACTCGCCAGTGATGACAACACCATCACGGCGACCGAATCACATTGGCTTCCACGCGTGACGCAGGCGCTGAGCTGCACGGCTCAGTTGTCTATGCTCCAGTTCTCAACCTTGGTTGGAGTGACATTGCCTGCCGCCCTGACCTGACTTTCTTGTATCTTCACGAGGCAAACCGCCCATTTAAATATGCAGAAATGGTTCTCTGGTGCCAAATTAGTGTGAAGCTACACTTTCCTCCTCTTGCTGACATGCAGTGTGTCTGGCTCCACAGCATGACCTCACCAGTATATAAAATCAGAGCAAAAATAAATTCTACGTGCTGATCAAAATTTGGCATCACAGCCTTGCTGCTCCTGCAGGTTGCATCACCGCGGTGGCTGTGTTGGAGAAGGAGGCACGCTGCTCTCTCTCCGAGAGCCCACTGTGCGCTGGTGTTTAGAGAGCCTATTATTTCCCAGGCACGGTTGTCGATTTTGGTATTTTTCACAGTAGAAAACAGGCTTTGATGCCCTCCACCGAAGCTATGCTCAGAGTCCTTATTAAGCATGGACTTTTGGAGATAAATGGTGACCAGTAATTGGCCATCTTTACATTAATAAAATAAATATGACCTTTAGCTAAATATATGTAGGTGTTACTAGCAGCGAGAATTAATGCATGTTGAATGAACACTGAAGTAAGAGGCTCTGAAGCATTTCTTTTTTTTTGAGATAGGTGAACTTTTCAAGGATGATCAAGTCTGCAGATGTGAATGTTTTAGATCCAGCACTCTCTGAGTCTTCTTTTAAATAACAACACCTTGCTCACTGAACTTTTCCATAGAACTGAGTCTAGAAAACGTAAGAATCAGGCTGTTCTCTGTGGAGCAGCAAAGGTACGTGGAGAGCTGTGCTTCTGCCATGGTGTCCCCCCCACCCCCACTTTGCCATGGAGTCTGGGGCCCCTAGGTCTGAGTTTGGGAACCACAATCTTGGATCCTGTCCTGAGATCCTGTTCAAGATTTTGATAAACATGTGGAGAGGACCAAAAGTGATGCTCTCGTGGCAGTCAACCAGATGGGGGACATGTAAGCATGACAACGTGGGGGGGCGACCTTGAGTGAAGCTCTGTTTCAATGTCACTCTCAGTTCCATCATCCGTGAAAAGAGAGGCGGCCTTAAATCATTGTTTCTAAAACTTACCTGATCCTTAGGTTCACCTGAAGGGCTTGCTACAAGGGGTCCTGGCCCCACCCCTACTGTAAAAGACCTGAAATCTTATTTCATAAGTGTGCCCAAGGGAGCAGGGAATTTTGGGAAAACACTGGCTTAGATACTTCCTGTGGTTACTTTCATCACTAACTTTTATTAGGACTCTACTCGGTTCCTCCTTTTCTTCTGTAACCTCTGAGATTGGGACTTTTCCCCCCACCCCCAGATTGATAAGGGTGTAGCAACTCTGAAAAGCAGGGATTTCAACGCGATGGGACAATGGCACTTTTAAAAAGCTGTTTCACTCCCAAAAAGCTTGCCCAAAAAGCAGTCGGGAATCTTGTAGAAAGGAGCAGAAAAATGAGGGTGTGCTTGGACTTAAGCCAGCCATTGAAGTGTTTCCTAACAATCTTTGGGGTAAAATGTGTCCTGAAGAATGAAACACACTTTTCTGTCTTCCTGCAGTCCTCGTCAGTCTGGGGGTACCGAGGCATCAGATAATTTCAAGCACCCAAATCTCAATGTTTAACCTGTTTTGCGCTCCTGAAGAACTCCTGGTTTCTCTTAACACCTGCCTGGAACCCTCGGGGGTCGCCTGGTGTTACCAGCCTGTCAGGGACATAACCAGCAGTGCCGCCATGTTGTCCCCTCCACTTGGCTCCCCAGGTGTCTTCTGTCTGTAAAGCTCTCCCAGCATGTCCACTGTGAGATCACAGCGTCTGTGCCAAAGAAAGAGGATGCCTTCTCTCCCACTTTGTCACTTGGGACCTGAGGGGTGCTGTCCTTGTCATAGTCCTTCCCTCAATTTCTGCTTGTGGCCTCTCTTATCCCCACACCTCCATACCAGCCCACAGGGCTGTGAGTGGGAGAATCACCATGTGAACACCACTCCCTTCACCCCCAGACACCTGTACAGAGTCTTCCTTCTTCCGTCAGCCCTGAACGAAAGTCCTCAGACACGTAACTCCTGCGAAGTTCCTCTTCTTAGGCCTGCTCATCCTGCTACAGATGATTTGATCTTTGAATCTTGATTTGGGCTCAAAGTGGGAGAGCCACCTGATACACCTGTGCGGATCGAGGACTGACTTGAAAATCCAGCTCCAGAGAGCACCCATGAATGAATGAACACGCTCCAAGGATGGTGTCTGGGGCCTGGTCAGGGACTCAGGCCCTCTCAACATTTTTATGACTGAGCTAGTTTGGGGACAGAGCTGTCAAGCTTACTGTACTTGCAGATGGTGCAAAGCTAGGAGGGACAGGAAATACAGTGGATGGCAAAATCAGAACTGAAAAGATACTGAAAGGTTGGGATGCTGAGAAAATGTAGTAGGAAGAAAATAGAAAGGTACAGTCGGCCCTGAAGTCCCCCTGCACAGACACAAGCTGTGGCGGGGACCTTATGTCATGGAAGAATACTTTCATCACATGGTATTTTACCGGAGTTCTGTTCTCCTGAAGTTGTTGTGCAGGAATTGGGGACTTCTCCCTATTCCTCTTCACCTCTCTCCACAGCCCCTGTGGAGAACTCCTGGGCTCTGGGCTGGTGGGGAGAGTGAGTGGGGAGAAGGAGATGGGAGGACAGAAGGGGGACCCCGCATGAGCCAATGGTGTGATGTGGTTGTTCCCACCCACAAGGTGGGGTCACTAGACTCAGAGTAGGAAGACTGGGAACCCATCGCTACTGGACAAACCATGCAGGGACATTATGTTGTCACAGCACTATGGTCCCTTGGAGGCTCCTTGCTATTGAGTCAACAAGTTATCATTATACCAGAATACAACCCTATTTTCCACATGGTGGATAATTACCATTTGTCATAACTACATACTATGCCATAAAGAGGATATATCAGAATTTGCATAACCTAGCTGTTCTACCACTGTTGCAGGCTTGGCCACGGCCAACGTATGTGGCCACATGGAAAATACAGCCGTATACAGCACTGATTCACATCAAAAGGTCCTTGACACTTGGTCCTGGCCAAGACGTCCACACTTGAAAACATCCCTGGGTTCAAGTAGCCCCTGATGTTTATTTACACTTTGAGCTTACAGGACGAACCCATAAAAAATACTATCATGGTCCAAGTGCTTCAAGGGATGTGCGGACAGGACCAAGTACAAGGACCTTTCGTCGTGGACCAAATGTGTCCGTGGACATTTTAGACAGGACCGTGTCCCATAGGGGTACTTTCATCTAGTTTCCTAAGGAATTTTCAAATGATTCCTGGCCTGTTGAGTTCTCCACTCCTCCCCCTTATTTTTGAAAAAGCTTTTCCAGGGCCATATCCCTGTTTGCCTCCTACTCAGAGTGAACGTACATACCACCTAGGTGAGGTGGATGGGGGTTGGTTTTAACCCCCTGTTAGAATGCGGGTAGCCCCGGAAGGGACACAGTGGCTTTTATGGATGCCACAGGCCCCCCTCGGGCCCTTTCATTCCCAATCAGGTCACCAGTAATGAGATCCTGGAACCTCTCCCCGGGGTCGGCCCCTGATGTGAAAGTCAAGCTCACTGCAGTTTGGGCTCATCAGATGGAACATATGAAAAGGGGAGGTGACAGCCCAAATTCTAAGCAAATGCTGGAACAGTGAGATGGGGGCTGCCTTCGAGCAAGGTTAGAAGAAGTAGTGTAAGGTTACTATGATACACGATCATATGTAAGATGGTCTCGCTATGGTCATTTTCATACATGAATTTTCAAGGAACTAAGTTTAAAATATTTATGGAATAGAATTCTTTCATCCCTCATCATTCACTCATTCACTCATCTATACACTTCTGCTAATACTGTACATTCCCCATCTTTTCATCACATCTGAGTGACAAAAACAACCCCGGGTGGGCCTAACTCTGCCCTTTTGCCACGACGACAGTGAAACAGCTGAGCTCTGCTGGACAAATTTGCGCAATCACTTAGACTAATATTATGATAAATTCACAGTATTTCCTGGCAATCCAAGTATTTCTCGGATGAAATTAATCTGTCACCTTCTGCACCAACTCTTCAGATCTGCTCCATTCTTATCAAGCCTCAAACAGCATCTCCTCAATGACACCACCCAACTGCCTATCCCACTCTTTATAAGCAGACGAACTGGCTCATTTCCCAGGAAATAGAATCCATTGCGTGGGAACTATAGCAACCTCTGTGAAAACGTATCAACCTGGCCACATCAAGTTTCCACCTCTCTGTTTCCTGTCACAATAAAGGGAGTTTAACCTCTCCCATATAAAATAATCCTTCCGTCTGTGGACCCATATTCTCCAGTATTTTCAGAAGCTTTACACAGCAGTCATTCACCTATCTTGTTTGTCAACTGATCTTTTTTTTGTTTTGTTTTTTTAATTTTAGGGAATGGCGCCATCTTTTACCCACGGCACACAACTGAAACCCTGGAGTCATCCTTGACACTTAGTTTTCTTTATCTTTAATATCCAGTCCATCATCACATTCTGTCAATTTTTACCTCCAAAATATTTTGCAAGCGCACCTCCCCTCCTCTACCATCCCTGTGGTCTATGCTTACACCTTTCCTTTTTTGGATGAGAGCAACAGCTTTTAACGGGTCCAGCCATGGCCACTTCTGCCCCCTTCGATTCATTTTCCATACTGGGAGACCTGTTCCAAACATAATTCTAATCATGTCACCACCCCAACCCACCCAGACCTCCTGCTTTAAACCTTTTTAAAATTGCTTCCCACCGTTTTAGAAAAAAGAGACCCAGTTTTTACCTTAAGATGGGAGATCCACCTCGTCCTGTGTCCCCGCTCACCTCCCACGCCCCTGTTCAATCTCCTGAGCTGCGGCCACACTGGCCTCTTAGCACAGGCCTTTGCACATGCTGTTCCAGAGCCGGGAGTGTGTTTTCATCCCTGTGCCCCATCCAGCACAGACTCGCCTTTCATCTCCAGTTTAAGCGACTTTCTTAGAAGACATGTTAGACAAGAGCAGCTCTCCACTCTAAGGCCTCACAGCATCATGCACCTTTTCCTCACACAACTTATGATAGCTGCCATTTTATATTTAGGGGTGAGACTGCTTACTTAATTAATGTCTGTCTGCCCCACTAGCCTCCACACTCACAAGGGCAGAGGCCTTTCTGCTCTTGCACTGTACCCCGAGTACAATGCCAGGCATGCAGTAGGCACTCTGTAAATATTGATTGGATCAATGCGGAGTGAATGAATAATAGTGTGTTCAGGCATCGTGTTAGAGGTTTGTAAACTTTAGCATTAGAATAAGCTGCAGGCTTGTGGAGGCAGGGGCCCCGGGACCTTGGCTCCAGAATTTCTCATTCAGGAGGTCTTGGGAGTCATGTGAGAATTTATATTTTGAACAAGTTCCAAGGCAGTATGATGTAGGGGGTGCAGGGACCACAATCTGAGGACCGCTGCTTTAGGGAATTCATTAGATGATTGTGACATGGTCACTATTGCCAAGAATTTACAATTTCATTCAGGTGCAAATAGCAGATAAGAAAAATTTGAGTAAAAAAAAAAATACAGTATTTAAAAATCATGAAAGCCAGACATAGAAAAGATATGCCATGATCTTGTCTATTATTGGTACATGTAATCGATTGCTATGGCAATTTTATGGCCAGTAATTGCTATTGGTGTTTATGAAAAAATAAAAAAAAGATCATTTCAGACTAAAATGATTATAGAAGTAGTTCATAGGACTTAAAGTGATCCTGAAAAAAAAAATTTAAGAAGGATTGAGGGGTTAAATTTTCAGGGTGGGATAGGATGAAAAACTTTACGAAAGAAGGATAGTGAGAGCAACAGTACAAAGGAGAGAAAGCAAACCATTGATTGGAGAGAGAGAGTATGATGATTTACCTGGAGCCCAGGATTTGTAGAAAGGAAGAATGTGAAATTAGGCAGGACGTGGACAGATGATAGGAAAACTTTGAGCAGTGAGGGCCGCAATATAGGAAAAGGTGGGTGGGCTAGTAACATTTCTTTTGTGCGGAGCCAAATTATATCAATGTTGATTTTGGGTTCCCCATTCGCTCATTGCCTGCTGCGTTTATGGGAAAAGCCAGTGCCCCTTCTGTAAGGTAGTACTCATTCCAAATTAATATGTGCTCCATTGATATCACTCCAATCTCTAGTATGACGTCGATGGAGCCAAAATAGTCAGACCAAGGTTTCTACGACACTTGGTTTTGGGGTGATAAAAGCAGGTCCAGGCACAAGGTATCAGGGCCTGTTAAGATTCTACTTTTTCATTACGGGTGCTGAAAACATCACTATTGTCTGAATAGTGTCTACAGCCATTGTAGCAAGCTATTTTCAGAGACAAATTGCCAAATACTCAGGGCTGCTATATAACGTGCACCACTCAGGACATCAGGACTTAAGCCATAAGGCGTTGTGGTTTGAAAGTGACAAACTCACTCATACTCACACCAGATGACAGAGTGTGGAACCTGACACAGCCTGGTGGTCATCAAGATGTTTTAACCACCAGAAAACACATAGAAACACAACCATTGGACTTACATGCCAAGGAAGGTCTTAGTTTTAGGATATATCACTTTATAAACATGATGATTTTCAGTATGATGAAATACCATACAATTTTGGATCACTTCCTTGGTATAATGAACACTCATAAGACACAAAATTGAATGAAGTCTAGGTCTAGTGTTCTTTTTATGTGATAGATAATTTTAGCCAAATTTTATTTCACATGTTTGCACAGGTTGCAAAGTAAACATGATGCTATGAAATTTGCCAAATGTTTTTATATTCATTTCAGTAAGCTAGGTGGGAAAAAAAGTATTTTTTTCACCCTGAAAGACCTAAAAACCCCATTGTCCATTCACAAGTGTGAAAGTGATATTTAAGGAAAAATTCTGCCCTCCCACACATCAGGATAACAGTTTGTCTCACGTGTGAATTCCCTCTGGTGACAGACACTTGTGTCCCAATTTAAAACGCAGTGGGTCTGGTTAAAAGCAATCACTCTTACTAGTACCCAGTCCAGTTTCTTGTTCCCTTAAATCTGCCCACAGTCCGAAAATGAGTTACCTTTTCTTCCCCAGCTCACAGGAAGCAGCATTGTGGGATGTTTCTCTTCTCCGGATCAGGGTAATTTTCTGGATGTTTGTTTTTGAAATTCACTGGGATTGAAAATACCAACACTGTTGTCATACATAGCAATACCACCACGAGGCGTCCTTTAGTTCCAACGGCACAAAAAACTTCTGATATTCTACAGCATGTACCATCTGTGACACCTTATTTGTCACTTCCCTCTGTCATGTCCTGTATTAGTTTTACTGCCACGCTCCATGTAAATCTTTCCTCCTTTCTAAGATCACAAGCTTTTTGCACACAGGGGCAGTGTCACCTGTTTCTGTTGTGGTCTTTGGGGCCTGTACCTGCGTCTGAGCATAGTACATGCTGGTGGATGGGTTCACAGAGTAAGAAAGGCCACTTGTAAACTTTGGACCATTTATTTATCAGTGAGGAATCAGATCATGAGTAAAACCTTAAAACTCAATTATTAATTAGGTAGTGTTTTTATTTTGTTTTTGTGGAGGAGGCGTTGTGACAGATGTGAGCATTGAATAGACCCCTAACAAGCATATTAGGAAGGGAAACCATAACTATATACCATCCAAAGACAGTGTGTGTGAAGACAAACAAAAGGATAGCCCAGGAATTGGCCCCCACATGCACCATGACTCATGAAGAAAAACAGAAGTTGGTGGAATCTGTGCTAAGCCTGACGCAAGACAATTCAATGAGACCATGTCATGCACTGAATATTTCTGTCCTCCCCAAATCTATATGGTGAAGCCCCAACCCCTGAACCCCTGTGTGGCAATCTTTGGAGATGGGCCTCTAAGAAAGTAGCAAGGTTAAACAAGGTCATAAGGGTGGGGCCCTGATACAGTAGGATTGGTGTCCTTATGTGAAGACACACCAGGGTATTTATTCTCTCTCTCTCATCCTTTCCCACATGCACACACTAAGTGAAGGCCACCCGAGAGCACAGCAAGGAGGCAGCCATCTGCAGGAAGAGCTCCCGCACCCGAAATCTAATCATCTAGAACCTGGATCGTGTACCAGAACTGAGAAAATGGATCACTGTTGTTTAAGCTGCCCAGTTCGTGTATTTATTACAGCAGCCTGAGCAGAAACATACCCACCATGTGTGACCTCCGCTAGCTCCCCTCTCTGTCCTCCCGATCTCCATCAGTCAGCAGTCCCACCGGCCCGAAGGTGAGCTGGTGAGGGTCTTTATACCATTCCTGCTTTGAAGGCAACTGTAGGGCACCGCCTTAAACACGAATGCACTGCAAGTGAGGGGCGTTAGTGGCGTGGCAGGTGCCACTTACATAATTCTCCCTGCACTCCACAGACGTTTTTTGAGGACCTACCGAGTGGCAGGCTCCGTTCCAGGTGCTGAGGCTGAAGCAGCCGGCAGATACAATCCCCACCTTCTTGCAGCTTGTGTCCTGTCTGTCATGGTCCAGGACAGCGCGTGACACGTAGTGTTGGATGGTGAGAGTGTACAGAGATGGGTGCAGGGGAGAAGAGGAGTAGGGGAGTGCTCGAGGGTCAGGATTTCAAGTGCAGATCATGCTGATACTGGGCGGGAGGCCTTAGATGGGAGGGCTGCTCCGAGAGCTAACCGGGAAAGGGCGGTCCTAGCCTGGGCTGGCCTGTGCGCTGGAGGAACAGACAAGAAGTGACTGCTGTGACAGCTCAGTGAGAGGCGAGGGGGGTTAAGCAGGCCAGGACACTAGAGGTGACCCTTGAACAACCCAGGGTTAGGGACCGTGACCACCCCCCACCACCACCACATTGTGGAAAATCTGCATAGACCTTTTGACTCTGCAGTGGGCCTATGTATGTGGGTTTTGTGTCCGTGGAGGCAATAAAGCACAGATGGAATAAAACAGTTTGTTCCTTCCGCAGTTGATTGAACCCGCGGTTGGTTGAACCCATGGATGCAAAGGACTGACCGTATTTATTGAAAAAAATCAGCCTGTGGGTGGACCCGCCTCTCCAGATACGTGTGGCTTGAGGGTCCACTGTGATCAGATCTGGATATACTTTGAAGGTGAGGTTAAAAGGATTTGTCAAGCCAGTTGAGTGGCTCAGTTGGTTAAGAGCTCGCTCAAGAGTGTGAGCTCTGAGCAACAGGGTCGCCGGTTTGATTCCCAGCCCGAGTTGAGCTGCCGCTGAGCTGCCAACAGGTGGCAGGATGGCTCATCTAAAAAAATTAAAAATAAATAAATAAAAGGATTTGTCGTCCGATTGGATATAGGATGTGAAAGAATTATTCCAAAATTTTAATGTCAGCAGCTGAGATGGGGAAGCTGTGGGAGATTAGGGGTAGGATCTCCGGAGCTTGAATTTAGACAAGTTAAATTTGCAATACCTATTAAGTATCAGACTGGACTAAGAGACATTATTGTTGCTGGGAAAGCTATTGCAGAGACGGGAAAACTGACCATGGTGAGAGGGGGGAGGGTTTGGGGGTGACGGTCTCACGGGTGGGGGGCACGGACGCTGGTGCTCCGTTTATTTCCAATAACAGGAAAAAGGCAAAGTTTGTAGCACGGTCACAGGGGTGGGTGAATGAGATGGGGGGAGGGAGTGTGTGGCTGATGGCAATCCATGCTGAGTCCTTCAGTTTTCTCAGTGGAAAAGGCAGTGAGGTGCTGGTCTGAGAGGGAATATAGGTAAGGAGGTGTTGGGGGTTTGATGAAAAGAAGATATGAAGCAGTGGTCTAGGAAATGGTCTAGGAAGTGATGGTAGAATGGGCTGCCAGCTGGAAGGGCCCTTTAAGGATCCGGCTATGAGTTTAAACAGAGCCCAGCCTGTCTGCAGCCGCGATCAGCTGAGCAGGTGCGGGCGTGGATTAGGCAGTGGCTGGAGTTTCGCCAAGGAAGGAAGACAAAGTGAGAGAGGGTCCCGGGAGCGAAGGGCCTCAGCAAGGGGGCAATTATCATGACGGACTAGGAAAACTGAGCTGTTACAGGACAAGAGTGGTGACGCGAGGGGGCTCAGGGACCTTGAAAAGGTGACAGGATCAACAGATGGGGGTTCCCTGGACCAGCAAGTGGTTGTTGGAATCATGGTACCCCAAGAAGAGAGCTGCTGTGAGAGGAGGTGGAGGCCAGGGAGTGAGCTCCTCAAAATGGAGATTTGTCCTGGGTTTTGTCCCAAGTCTTCAAAACGCAATTTACAGGAAGGCCTTTGGCTCCCAGGTAAAACCCATGAGTTAATATGCGTCTTCAACCAAGTCTGCAAGTGCCCCATGGCTGGGACGTCTATTTGGGATGATTTCCACAAACAGAGGGCAAACGAAAATGTTCTCCTGCATCCGGGAAGTGGTTAATAATAAAACCAGATGCCTGGAACCGCCTTCAGGAGGTCCTAGCCTTCAGATGACCTCATCCTCTTTCTTATGCTAAACACCCCGGAGAAGAAAGGTGACTCCTGAGCTACCTCAGTGGTTTGCTCTGGAGCTCTTTATCAGGTGATAGTTTTTGTAAAGCACTTTTTTTTAATTGGATTTAAAGCCTGTGTGCCTTTTATTTCCCTTTAGGGGTGCGGGAGAAGACAGGTCAAAGTCATCTGCTTAACAACCTTTAACACGAGGGCCATTTCCAGTTAGTTTGCTGCGTAAAAAGCGTCACCTGGAAGGTTTTCACCTGGCGGAGAGGCAGAGAAGCACTCTCATGGCTGAAGACCTGCGAGAAAATTCATTCCAGCGCGCCGCCGTGGGAACGCCTCTCTCTTCCACATTAAAACCAAATGACCTTCATGTCCTTCATGTGCGTTTGTAACAATAGCATCAAATCTCAGAACAATAGCAATCTCCACACCTAAGAAAAAAGGTAAGATTCGGGTTCCCCAAAACTCTACTGTCAATGCAGTTAAAAAAAAAAATCCTTGTGTGCGGAGGGTTGGAGCTGTCTCTTTGTTGATTCTTTGGTCGGCTTGAATTGTCCCTGGAATTCTGTGGTGGCTGCCTGGGCACACAGTCCTTCTTTCTGGTTTTGTGGGGGGTTGCTCCCCACTGAGCCGGCTGACTCAGGTGCTCTGGGGGGAGGCTTGTTCTGGGGAGAAACTCCATTATTATAAGCCCTTATTAGGGTTTTCCAGCCTTGGGCCTTTTTGGCAGGTCAATGTGTTAAGTCATTAAAAAACATGGAAAGTCTGATAGAAGGTTTTTTCTTTTTCTTTTTGAAAGGCTGGAAACAAGGACGCCAGGCAGACTAAGCAGAAATCAAAGTGGATGGAAAAAACCGGATTCTTACTGCATCGTTGCCGCTGGGGTTGTTTGTTGCGGTCCGTTGGTTGTATGTTTCTGGTTTTGATTAAAGGTAAGTGGATTTGAAAAGGAAATGCTTTTCAATAAAGGGGCCTGAAAGCCCCCAATTCAAGAGAGAAGTGAGAACAGAGATCGATGATTTCAAACTTGCCTCGTTTACTGCCGCAGGAGACAGCTACAGAAACATGGTCAAATATTCTAACTGCGACCTGGGAGAAGAAGGTGGTGGGAAAGGAGGAACACGCTACTTCAAGGTGGCATGCTTCCTCTGGAGGGAATCGGGGGAGGATGAGGTATGACAAGAGGAAGGTAGGAAGCGCCAGCATAGACGGGTATGGAGCGCCAACGAGTTGGGGGGTCATGGAACTGGAGGAAATCCACGCAGCTGGAAACAGGAGGTGGGACCACGGTGGGAACCAGCTTGTATCACTCCCTCCCAACCTCAGCCCTGTGTTCTCAGGTCGTCTTTCTCCTCTGCTTGTGGCTTCTCTCTCCCCCTCCTTGTCCTCTCTCTTTCTCTCTCTCCAGTTGGGTGTTTGCTGCTCATCGGTGATAGGGACGGCTGCACCACGGCTGCTGTGTGTGCATGTGCTGGGACCAAGGACCAGCATGGCTGGCTGACTTCCCTCTCTCACAACTCTCAACTCTCAGAGAGACATTCTGATGGGCTGCATTGTGGTCAGGCCATGCCAGCTCCTCAGGGTCATATGGCACGAACGGGAAGGCCAATCTGCAGGTGGGTGGGCAACGGGGGTTCTCTGAGAAGGCTGTGGGCTGGGGCAACACCCCAGGCATGACGGACAGAGACTTTACATCATGAGGTAGATGTAAATGGGACCTGGGCAGATGAGTAGTTTGTGTAGTGGCTCAATTTTTGCACAACTGTCTTTCTGTTGACATGTCGAGGAGGCTGTCTCCTGAGACTGGAGGGATTTGGGGAATATCGTATATCAGTTCATTGCTGGCTTAGCCTGGTTCTCCTTGCCCGTGCCAGATTCAAAAGCCTTTTGGGTGACATGCGAATGCGTGGAGATCACCGCTGACCAACGAGGGTCTGCCTCTGCACCCCTCCCTTTCCTTAGTGCTGTGAACAGGAATCGCACATGGCACTAAGGTGGGGTGCGTTTTTTTTTTGTTTTTTTTTTAAATCTCTCATCACATTCACGCCAGTTTAGTAAATGTGTATTTGAACACATTGATTTCATTACATTTTTAAGCATTAGAGGAAATTGCAGCACAAATGATTCTCAGTAAATTTGACCACGTTTAGTAAATATTTGGTAATTATGTAACATATTTAATCACACATTTCTATGCGAGGAGCGTGATAAACAAAGAGAGAATTTACATTTTTAGGGAAGATTGCTGAATTTTATAAGTAACCTGGGAACTCTTTGCTGAGCGGGTGGCTGTGTATTTCCACGTCTGTTTGGACCAGTCTAGTAACAAATGTGTGAAACCACGGAGACTGTTGTGAGTCCAATAGTGCTCTCTGGGGGCTGCGCCACTTCATATATCCTCCTTTTTGAGAGTAAAGTGGGGAGGGGCGTGTCTCTCTCTTTTCTTAATAGAATATGTGTTTTCATTTAGGATATTTGGGAAATAAATTCAGGGCTTTTTTTTTTCTCCAACTTTTACGTACCTTTTGGCTCCTAGATTTATTTATCTTGCTCAGATGCTTTTAAAACCCAAATGGTCCATGTTTTGAGAAACCATCCTCACCAAGGAGTAAACTGTGAAATCCTCTGTAATCCTTGGATTTAAAACACTCGGAAGGCTTTTAGCTTGTGTTTGGTGGTGTTCCTGAGGCTGTATCTAAAAAACAGAAATGCTGGCGTCCATATTTCTTGAAACAACTTTTAAAAGCGTGTCTTATGGTGAGTTATCAGAAGCATCTCTGTGAGGACCAGGCTGGAAGGCTAAAGGACAGCCCTTCTTTTATCTTATTAACCAAGTTTTATGGAGAGTGTAGATTAGAACAAACACCAAGATGAATATACCTACATAGACATTATTGATATAATCTTCCCTACTATTGGCCTGTTAGCAACAGCGGGTCATATTTTATATGGAAAAGTGACTATAAATATGAAAGTGGATTTGAGATACTGTCAGAGTCTAGGATGGTACTGAAGATTTTCATCCCGTGCTCCGTTGACATTCAATGTATGGTCCGCAGCAAAGACACCTAATACTGTTTCGAGATTCTCCTTGGGTTATGTGTGAGAAGGAGAATAGCATTGAATGGCATTTTTTTTCAGGGCTGGGTCATTCATGCTCCTCTCCAAATGATTGGTGCTAGAGATGCATCGTGAAGGTAGCGATGTCATGGAGGCCGGTGGGCTGGCCAGCCAGCCAGGTTTTCACAGGGAAGTGGTCCTTTGATGGGGTTTCCTTATCCTGGGAGTTATCCCCTGGTTTGAAAACAAAACGTCTTGAGTTTTTGCCATGTCTTCAGACTTCATCAGGCTCTTCACGTTGGGCTCATGTTAACTAAATTAACAGCAACAATAACAACCAACACTTGATTTTATTAAAAGCGACAATTCATGAATTTCCAGACACTATGCCTTTCCAGTATCCAGGTATTGTTTCTGCCATTTAGGGAGTCCAGCCTCTGGAGGTAAGTTACTAGGAAGGACGTATTAGTAAAAGGTGAAAGATTTATGCGATCTGAAGAGAAACCAGAGTATAGGAAGGACGGATTAGTGAATGGAGTATTGCATGGTGATCGTGGAATCAGAGCAAACAGGTAGGGTTGGTTTGAATGGTATTTTAATGACCTCAGGGTAAATCCTGGTGCATTTTCTCTGCTCCGCACAGGGTGTATTTCTGCTGTGACGCATCATCAATGATTTTAGAGTCAGTGTCTCTTTTTCTCTTTTCTGATTCAGAGTTGGATAAACACTGTCAAAATCTGGATGGAACCTTGTGTTTCCATGTGTTCTACATTCCGCGCAGATTGCAACCCTTCTGTTATCAGCTTCTTCTAGGAAGCTGTCTCTTCCAGTCAGTCATGTTTCCCGGTAGCTAAGTGCCCATTAGATAGATTAGCCTTGGAAGTTCTAAATGTCCCACCACCATCCACTTTTAGACCGTATTTCACGGAGGGCTCCTTTCACAGGTGGCGGATCACATGGTAATAATTACCGTCATTTTTTTGGGTTTCCTTTTGAGCCTGTAACATACCAGCAGGCTCATGTTACCTCTTGGTTTGCAGACTATGTATTGTAACGCCCATTTCAGAGGTAAGGAAACTGAAGCTCACACAGGTTCGAGGATTTGCCTATGGGCGCAGAGCTTGATTCTGACCGACGTGGGATTCAAAGCCAGTTCTGTCTGACTCAAAACTTTTGACTCTTCCCAATTTTACTTTCAGGGGCAACTACTGTCTAAGTTTTAGAAGAACCCTATTTTGCTCTTCAATCTTGATTGTAGTAGAAGCCTTATACTTTGGAATAAGAATATGTAATGCCAAGTAACATCAATATGGCATAAGTGTTAGGTAGCTAACCTTTATTTAACCCTTAATATGTGCTAGAAATTGTTGGACATGCTTGACATGCATAAGTTCATTTATTCCTGGGGTCGATTCTTGGAGGTTGGTAGTGCTATTATTAACAATGTGTAGCTGAGGAGACTGAGTCACAGAGAAGTTAAGCAACTCCTCAGAGTGACACAGCCACGACTCAAGTCCAGGCTGGACCGCTCACCCATTATCCTGCCTCTTGGGTTAACAGAAACTTTAGAACGCGAGGTCCAAGGATCATTTTGCTTGAATTGTTTTTACATAGAAGTTTCATTCAACAAAATCTGTGTCTACTCTGTGCCAGGCTCAGTGCCAGGGTACCATAATAAGTAAGTCCTTCCCTTTCAAAATTTTATTGACATGTAAGTGACATAACCATAACACAAAGTGATAAGTAAGGAAGTATATGGAGCCGTGAGAATACAGATGAGGAGGAAATGAATTCTGCCTGAGGGAGGGGGATAGAGGGCATGCCACGCAGGAAATGAGAAGTGATGAGTAAGGGCGAGTCCTAAAGTTGAAGTAGGGTTCAGGCAGGGGAGAGCTGGTGGGAAGGACACATATCGGATTAGGCAGAGGCAGGAGGCCCTGAGGCGAGAGAACACAGGGCTCGTTACAGAAGCGTGAGTGGAGGGAAGCTGCCGGAGTAGCCGGGAGAGGGAGCTGGTGAACGGCCGGGAAAGGCACACGGGGATCAGATTCGAAGAGCCTTTTGTGCCTGGTGTTTGGATGTCGTAGGCAATAGAGAGCTATGGAGGCTCTTAGGATCATAGTGGCAAGATTAGCTACGATCCGGGTGGAGGAAGGAAGCCATTCTAGCAGGGGTTCTACCAGGTCCTGACGAGTCCACTCTAATTTCCTCACCCCGCAGTTCCCGGCTTCCATGATTACCGGCAGTGTTCCTCACAGGTTTGAGCAGCAGGGCCAGCATCATGGGCTTGACATCTTTGCAGTCACACTGCACCTCACATGGCAAAGGGCTGTGCTATTGGCTTCATGCTTGTCTATTCCCGTCTTGCAGTTCTTAATAATTTTTGAGCAAGGGGTCTCTAATGCATCCTTTCCCAAACTGTTCTACAGAACACTCATTACAGAGAGAAGTGAAAGGTGTCTCTTTAACATGAATGTATCTGCTCCTTTTAGTGCTCCCTCATTTGTTTAAAATCCAAAACATGTGGAACGGGCAACACGTAATAGTTTATAAGCAGGCAGCGCCTGTGTGGTATGAGATGATCAAGGAACACATCACCCGATGTCTTGTTATTGGAAGAGCCCTCGGTGCCAAGACGTGAACTGTTGAGACCTCAGTGACAGGCAGGTGAAGAGGAAGAAGGCACAACCAGGAGGAGTTGAGGCCAAGAGAAGTGATCAGGCGACATAATGGGTGTAGTCCTTTAGAAATTTGTCTAAGGCTCCAAAATAGCATGTGTGCTCATCCCAGCCCAGTCTGGAGGGGGTAGGGGGCATAGAAGCACAACTTTTTGGTAGAGTCGATACTTGAAGCCAAGACAGTGGCAACAGCGTGGCTCCTAATGTGACATTTTGGAACATGATCCAAGGCGATGCCTGGGGCTGGCCTCAGGACTTCCTGTCTCCTGTTACTTCGTTAGCTCACAGATCTCTATTGGAAAAACCCAGCTCAGCCTACCTTCCCCTGCGCGCTATTCCTGGTCTCACAGACTGACCCCAGTGCTCTGCTGCTGGGTCTCCAGCCTCCAGCTGATGTGCTGTGGCAGGTGTGACCAGGAGATGAGCAAAAAGCACAAGAGTGTGTTGTGCGGCCAAATCGACACTGTGAATTTCTTCTAATTAAAAGTCAGAAACATGGGAGTTCGTTAAGTAGGCAACTGACTCTGTATCTCTTACCATGGAGGTGAGGTTTGGTCCCCATCTAGGCAGAGAGCCACTGGCTTTAGATCAGGGATTCTTAACGGGAATCTGATTTAAGTTAATTAATTACATTTACTAAATTAAGTTACACATAAATTACAGTTGAGTTCTGAACAATGTGGGGGTTAGGAGCATCGATTTCCCGCAACGTCAAAAATACCTGTATAATTTCTAACTCCCCCAAAACTTAATTTGTCCCTTAGTATCCATGAGGTATTGGTTTCAGGATGCCCTCAGATACCAAAATCTGTGGGTGCTCTAGTCCCCTTTATAAAAAGGCATAGACCCCTGCATACCATCAGCCCTACACACACGCGGATTCCCAACCGCAGATTGAAAACAGTATCGTATTTATTTAAAAAAAGAAAAGAATCCATGTGTAGGTGGACCCATGCAGTCCAAACCATGTTGTTTAAGGGTCAACTGTGATTTAACTTCTCCCTTTTGGGAGGAGTTAAATACTATGGAATAAGGTTTTGTCCAGTGTAATTAAGCTTTGGGAGACTGGAAACCATGGTAATATCTAGATATTTTTTCATACCCACCTAGGAACAGATTTTTGTCCCTTTGGGGTGTTGTTTCCTGGTTGGGAACACATACTGTAGAGTATTTCAGGCTTTGACACGTAAATATCTGATTTAGGAAGAAATCAGGTTGTGGAATAATCTGAGGGATTAACTTTGGTATTTGAGTTTGCAACAGAGCAGCCTGGAGTAATTGGCACTTTCTGTGAATGGATCCAGCTATTCATTCATTCATTCATTCATTCAATCAATCAATCAATACACACCCATCTTCCATGAGCACCTACCATGTGCTGCCCTGTGCAGGCAGTAGGGGCCCAAAGATGAATCAGGTAATGCAAGCCTTCTGGGGAAGACGCGTAGACAAGCCAGAGCCATGACAAAGGTTATGGGAGTGCTGACACGAGCACCTAAATAGCAGACGGGGTGAACAGCTGTTAAGGAGGCTTCCTGGAGATGTTGACACCACAAACCATCAGAAGGACCTCAGGGACTAGTGGCCCAGAACTAACTGGCTCAGCTCCACCTCACCTGGCCCCGCCTCTGATGTTCGGAGGGGAGAGTTTATTTATAAATTATGTATCTGTTCGATGATTTCTTCAGGTCATTCAACCTCTGTGGCATGGCTGCAGGGTATTTAATCTGGAATCATAGTCATCCTTGTGTTTCCCTGAGGAAAAGTTGAGGCTTCATTTCTTCTTTCAGATGGTGGTGAAGTCCTAGGGGTTCACTTTCAGTGTTATAGGTGATAAGTTACAGTGAAAACATTTAAAACACATTGTCATACCATAATGTCCTGTACCTTTGCTTTTTATAACATCAGTAAAGTTTGTTTCGTTGGCTGACAAAGGAACAAAGGAGCGCCCTTATAAGCATTTAACTAAAAACGCATTATATTTATGTACTGCAGATTTAGGTAAGAAGTTATTTACATAAACAAAATCATAAAGGATGCATATTTGAAGCATCCCTCGACAGGTTTGAGATAGGAATAATGAAAGGTGGTTTATGGATTGATATGCCAATATATGCTAGCCAAAGTTCTCCGATGAATGGTTTTCTTAATTATGATGACTTGAAAGAGAAAAACGAGTGAAAACATCTACTCTCTCCTGGTTTAAAAAAAAATAACGTTTTTCCCTCAGTAAAAGTAGAGACACTTTAGATTTTAGGACCCTCTTGGCTCCTAAAACCTAAGTGCTGCTTGAAAAATGGCCTTTTCAGCCACAGTTTCAATCCACAAGAGAGATACCTAACAACTCTGCTTTAAATGGCAGCATGCCATCTTGGAAAACTGCAGCTTTTGAAAGAAGAAAAAACCCAGCAAGCATTTAATTCACCCCCTTTGGAACTAGATGTACATTAAGGAAAAAATAAGCATGAGCAAAAAGGATGCCTAATTCTGATTTTAAAACTCTTTCAACATTTGGCAACAGTGGAATCTATGCTCACGGCGTCCAGAGTAGCCATCCAAATCGATTGATTTTCAAGAACTCAGCTCCTGTAAAGGAAAGAAGTATGTATACTGTTCTTCTCCTCATACCTGGACACACTGAGAGCAGGAAAACCGCTAAGGAATGGGCAGCCCCCAAACGGCATGACTTTTGCTGCATGCATACCTGGCCCCCTGCATAGATACTCTGTTTATATATAATCTAGTCATCAAACATAGCTCCTAAAAGTGACAGCACACTGAAGATCCGTTCGATGTTCATAAAGGGAAGAGTAAGTTCATTTAAGATTCCATCCCAGATCTAAGCCTGTGAATGCCAACGTCATTGTGGCTAAGAAAGCCAATGACCTTGCTCTTAGGAGACACATACTGAGGAATTTAGGGTGAATTATCACGTTTGCAACTTATTTTCAAATGGTTGAGAAAAAACTGACATGTATATATATCTACATGTATGTATACACACACACACACACACACACAGAGACACACACGTGGCTGGAGGTATAGCAGAAACTCAACACGGAGAGTCTTGGAGAACATACTGTGCCTGGACATTGGATGATGGGAGTGAGTGAAAATTGTAATATTTTGAGTATGGAAATGATCAGAGTTGCATGTGGCTTCTGTGGCAAATGCCAGTGTACACGGTGGGGAGGGGATACACGAGTGACATACTGTGAAGGTGCTAGTTTATTTCTTCATTGGACTTGTAAACAATTACTCTCATATATTTGCAAACAGGCTCCCTCGTGAGGCTGGCCTGTTGGTACAATGTAGAATGTGTGACAGTCATGGACGCAGTCTGTGCTGCACTCAGGTCCCTCTGTCCCTTGTACCGTTGCTGAGCGGTCATCTCCCTGATCCCCACCCGGGCTCCCCTCACACCTCTGTGTGCTTTGGGTTTTGTGGTCCACGGGCCGCGTTCTCTGGAGGATGATCTGGAGCTGCTTTGTCCACTTGCTACAGAGTCTGAAGTGCCTGCAGTTGACATTCCCCGTTGGGAACTCGACACTTCTGACCCCTAGGCCACAGCCCATAGCCAAAGACTGAAGGGTGCCAGCCCTAGCCCCCTTACCTTGAGTGAGGATAAAGCCAGACCTGGCACATAGTCGGGGTCCGGGAAGGATGGGACCTGGCCCCAAGTGGCCCCTTGCTTCTTTCTCTTTGCTGCCCTGCCCCCCCTCCCACTGATGTCCTCCTAGGAGCTGCTTGCTAAGGGCCCTTTGCATGTGTCTCCATGTCTCCGTGCAGGGCGCTTCTGGAGGGGTGGCCAAGACAGCGACACGTGACTTGAGTAACTGAAGAGATTTCTTTCCACACGAGCCCTCCCAAGGCCAAACCGTTGTGACGCAAGTTTGCGTTTACACAGATAGTTCTGTTTTTCTCTTATGTAATTTTAACATAAAAGTTATAACGGTGACATAAACAGTCTACGAGTAAGTTGATGGACCCAGCCCAGAGTCCTGTAAGAGTCTTCTCTTGTACGTCTCTCTCACAATTTTGAAAGTTATGATAACTGCGATGCTTCCATCGGAATCTGTGAGGCTAATTGGTGAGTGAGTGCTGCCTGTCAGGTGCTGCTTTGCACACAGGGCTCGTCTTATTATCTCCAACTTACAGATGAAGAAACGAAGACTCTGGAGGTTAGTGACTTGTCCCAGATAAAACAGCAAGGAACATTTCAATGCAGATTCGTCCGTGTTAATTAGGCCTTCAACAGGACAGGCGTTGCTTTCAAGCGTTCTCCATGTAAAGTTACTCATAACCCCATGAAAACTTTTACACAATGTCAAGGATTAGGAGTTTGTCACAAATCCTCTTTCCTTAGCAGTGGTTTGGAAGGGTGTTCTCTCGTAGTAATCAGAACCCTTTGGGAAGGACCGGACAGTGTGTCTAGATGAAGAAACAATTCTTTGAAAAATGAACATTTGGGTAGTTTAGGCCACTTAAAAATATGACGTCAGCTTCCTTTGGACCTTTGACTGATGAGATGGTAGAAAACCATAAATCAAGAAAGAGAGTCATTTGAGGGATGGGGTTCTTTGCGTCTCCAGCTATCTGCCCAACAGATTAAATCATGCCTTTTTTTGGAGGGTGTTTTCAGAATTAGCACACTGCTTTTTTGTAATTTCTGCGCAGTTTTCCTATGGTTCCTGGGCCCCAGGAAAGGCTATGGATAGAATTCAAGGCAGGCAGAGAAAGGCAATGGTACTTGCTTTGGGAGTTGTTTGGGAGTTGCTCAGGGGACTTGTGGCCAGCTCCGCTTTTGCGTGATGACAGATGGGCCATATATTTCTCTCCAAAGTTAGCCATTTGCCGTAGATGCTAAGTTATCGCCATGAAAACTGCTGAAGTGTATCAAGAGGAATGGCGTGTAACCTCACAGAGTCCACGGCAACTAAATAAAAACAGCATTGCAGAAAACACCCCAAAAATGTCCGGGTGCCAATGGAGGGTAAGAGCAAAGCAAAGAAAAGCGAGTTCAGAGTCAGCCTGGCCCCGAAAGCCTGGCTTAGCCTCTTGCCTGCGAGTTGGGTCTATAAATGAAAGAGGCGCGCTCTCCAATGGGCTGCGGGGAGAAGAATTAAGACCATGTGAGTTTCTGTGAGAGAAGAAACGGCCTTCCCAAACCCGCTCATTTCTGTGGGAGGCAGCTGCACAAACGTTTTACCCATTCAATAAAAGCTCGCGAGCATGTGCTCGTGTCTGTTTTTAACATGCCGGCGGAATTCTGTACCTGAAATAGCTTTTGTGGACTGGTAGCTGATCCGTGCGTGTTTTAAGTGGAAGCAGCCCCGACCGCGGGCAGCAGGGTGGGTGTTGGTGGGAACGGGGACACGACTGCCAGCCGTTTAGAAAAACGATGCGTCCATCCGGGCCAAGCAGAGAACAATAGGGTGGCGAGGAGGAGATGAAGGCACCCGTGGAAAAGCAATGGGACCAGAATGCTGACAAGGAGGGAGAAAGGCACTGGGGAGATGTGCTAAAAATATGTAATCAGGCCTGTGAAGAAAACCTCGGATTTCAAATCGTATCTTTTCCGCTGGAAACTCGTTTTGATGCAGTCAGCAGACCCCTTTGAGCTTCTGTGTCGTCCCTGTTTTCGACCCTTTGGTCCGTGCTAAGCCTTTAGCCTTCCACCCTCAGCATTTTACTTAAAGTGGTTCAACAGGGAGAGGCATATCCACATGCATGCGGCAGATTTGAAATCATATTTATTTAAAGAGACACTCCGTTTCATGAGACGTCTCTGGACACTGGGGGGGGGGGAAAGCCCCAGTAGCCCTCCTCATTAAAATCTCTCTTCCTGTGTGTGCTGACTGTGTCAAATGGCCACTGCGTTTTCCTCCACGGACTTTATAATCAAGCCCAGGACCCAGTTAGATGAGAAAAAAAAAAAAAAGGGAAAAAAAAAGAGGCTTTTTTTCTAGGCTTAACAAAGTCATATTCTTGCTTCCACCAATCCTTGCCCTCTGTAAAAAATAAAATAAAAATTTTAAACCTGTTTATAAAAAAATGTTTCCACCTATTAGACCATAATAAGGAACAGGAGTTTTATTTAGTATGGAGGCAGAATAAAGTCATATTTTCACTCTGTTCTGCACACATGCCTAAGGAACTCCAAGAGGCACAGACTCCTTTTTCTGATAATCATTTTTTTCCCTCAGATGTTAAGTGTTTGCCAAACCCATACAATGCTCAATGCCTAGCACTGTTTCAGACGTTAGAAAATGTGCAGTCAGTAGGAGACATATCCTGCCCTCAGTCTGTGGTACAATAGAGAGATGGACAAACTCGAGGGGCAGTAGGAATATATTTTTGCATAAAATTCAGGGATGCAAATTCAAGTGCCTACAGGGACAAGACAGGTAATAAAAGGTGAGAATATTAGGCTACGTAAGGCATCTGGGATTGGTGGGACCTGTGGTGAAACTGAAGACATTGAAATTAAAACAAAACAAAACAGAAAACAAACAAAACACTTAACAATGTCCTGACGACAAAACACTATCAGGTTTGACAGATATGGCCTGCAGCTGAAGTTTTACAGGTCTGGCACAGATAAATGAATACCTATGTGATTCTAAGGAGAAAGGGGGGAAAAGGTATTAAAAATAGTGCTAGCAGCTTAGAGATTAACTAAGTGACCCTTCTCCGGGAAGGTTTTCTTGAAAAAAAAAAATCATCAGCTGTGATCTAGAATCAAGATGGGTTTTACTGCATTGAAGATCCCGAGACTGCAAGAGAGCCCTACAGGCTGAACGCCTTGTGCAAACTCACACCTGCCTTTTGAATACCCCTCTCTACCATCGCCTTCTCTTCGTTGGTTCTAACAAGTTTATTTTGAGCCTGAGAAAACCAAAGGAGGGGGATGGGAAGAAAGGATGGTGGGGCTGAGACCAGAGGGAAGTGTCTTTCGTTCCTGTTAGCCATGCAGATAGAGGGGCCCACCGGGGGTACCCAAATCAGCTGTGTATCGCAGCAGAAGGGAACCAGGGGCTGCATGATTGTTCGTACTTCTCCGATGATGAATCACATGTATTTAGTTCAGTGTCAGAGAAAAATTTCCTGAGAACCTTCTGCGAGCATTAGGATGTCATTTATTTCCAAGGGAAGAAGGCTCCTGTATTTATCTCTCTGAAGGCATATTATTCTCCCGTACGTTAATTGGCCACGTTAGACTGATTTTTGAAAAATGATACCTTACCGAGGAACAATTCGGATTTTCCGGTGCAATTATCTTTGGAGTACTTATGTTTCCAGGAACAGCTCTTCACCAAAAGCTCTTCAGTGGCTAGTTCCAAAGGAGGTTTTTAAAACATGTTTATAAAAAAACGGCATTTTTAAAGATGAGGTAGAGATGGTTCTGTTGAGGATTTAAACTTTTCTTTAAAATAATTTTTGGTTTTGGCCATTGCCTGAATACCAGAGACCTGATATAATTAGCAAAGATGCCTAGAAAGTCAGAGATTGAGTCTGCCGAGCTAGAACCTCAGTGTCTGCAGGCGCCTGACATGATGTACTGGTCCAATTCTCCATCCAAGGCTGGACTTGCTTCTGTGGTGTCTTCATCGGTAACCCAGCTTCTGTCGGACGTCGTCTGGTGTTGAGGGAACTTGTGGTTTTGTAATGAAACTTGTCCCACTTTTCTTGACTTCTCAAGCCATCTGTAATTTCTCCCTGAAAGTGAAAAAAAACTGTCTTTTTTTCTTGCTTCCAGTTACTATGGAGCTCACTACATCAGCTTGAACCTTCTTGTAAACAGATTTTTCAAGATAACTGTTATCGCACTCTAAATAGAGTCACTAAATCCTCATTGCCTTTCTGTCTCATTTCTCTAGTTCAGTTATAATGTTGCTAGTATAGAAGAGGTGAGGTTGTTTTCTGTGGTCAGGTGGCTGTTGTTTTCTAAACTCAGGGAGGGGCAGGCTGGAGTGGATGTACACAGTGCGCTTCTGTGGCGCTTGCTCCTGGATTAGGAGTTTGGAGAAGAAATAGAATTAGTAACAGATGTGAATCCTGGGCTTGCGATCTGCAATGGGAAGGAGCTGCACAAGACTGCTGAGGGCTGCTTCATGAAAGAGCACTTGAGGATGAGTGGCACGTAAGCTCAGATGGGGTTAATCTGGGAAGACTTCATGGAGGAGGTGAGATATACTCAGGAGTTGGAACAGCGTGCGAAACATTGTTACAATAAACTCAGGATCACAAATAACAAGTCAAGAGTCACTCTCAAAGCAGTTGGCTTTTCTTACTATTTGCTTAGGGCAGAGACTGATAAAATCAAAGCTAATTTAGGCAAGGCTAAATATATTTTACTATTTGATAGCTAAGTTTTGTGCAACTCCAAGCTCTTAAGAATTTGTCAGGTGGCTCTAAATGTAGTTGGTACTCTTATTCTGGGGACACACCTAGGTGGATTTTTATCTTAGAGTGAAATTAATTTCCCTCTTTGTATGCAATAATTTGTGTAGAGACTTCAACATAAATAGTCTAGGTTATTTTAGATTAACTGTGTATTCTCAAAACAATTTCTTTATGATAAAATTAAAAACTTTTTTTACTCTTCCTAAATCATTAGTCTTTGTTGAGCATTTTCTTCAACCCTCCATCACTGTTTCCCCTTTGGGCTGACACCACGCATGGAAAATTTCACCTTACCAGACAGGCGTTTTTTGGAAACCATACGCAGTGGTAAGGGAGCTTAAATTTATATTGAACTTCAAATGCTTTCTACCACAAATGATCTAATATGGGGTACTGAGCAATCATTTTTTGGTATAATTGAGTTAGTTTGTTGGCCTGTTCGATTATTTATGAGCCACTTATAGATTTATTTAGGTATTTCAGCATGCTCTGACCTCCGTCTCCATCTCCCAGAATTGAACATCTATGACTGTTTTTTTTTCTTTTGAGTACATAAATGAGAGGATTTCATACCAGTAAAAAACATTTCCATGTTGTGAAACAATAAGGTGATTATGTATTATATGAGGTTATGGGGAATGCCAGAACATAAAGAATGTGGAAATAAAATTAAAGAAAGGGGTAGGGGACAATATTGGTGGAGTAAAACATTTGCTTTTTTTTTTCTCATTTATGGTTTTAAGAAATTTTTATGGTTTTAAGAAATGGACAAAACAGGGATTTGAGAAGCTGGAACTATGAAATCAAAAGTGGCAAACTTACACTCAATGGAAGTACCAAGAATGAAACGCTGAGACGATGGTCCTGAGCATTTATTTCTTCATTGATGTGTTTGTATTTCTTTATCCATCACTTTAAGCCATAAGGATAAAGGCTAATGCAATCGAGGAATTGAACCTTTCAGAATTGAAGGGGAGAAACAGGCGGCTAGAGGGAGAAAAAATTAAGAAGTCATAAAGGAAGCTTGGTGAAAGTCTAGAATACATGTTACAAGCTCCAGGAGGCAGTGGGACGTAATAACGTTGATTGGGACTGCCGTTTTGCTGTAGGTGTCCTGGAATTCTTTGGAAAGGTGTAGACAGAGCAAGGTCACGGAAGTCATAAGTACTTGGAGTGAAATGGGAACAATGCTAGTGGAGCAATTGCCACTTATAACGGCTGGGAGGTGTGCCCTGAATCTGTCAGCAAGATTTCTGTCTGGGTTGAGTTGGATAAACAGCAGGGCAAGGAGATCAAACCTAACCGATTTTTACTCCAGGTCTTCATCGGCCCCTGGAGAAAGTGACAATCTCACTTACATTATTTTTTATTATGACTTTTTGGCCCTAATTCTGTGTAATGTATTCAAGGCAAATCTCGCTATTGGGGTTTTCAGGCCTTCTATGGGATTAGCACCTTTTAATACCTATCGTTTCCCTGGGCTGCCTCCAGCGATCACAGCATCAATTATAACGCATTAATTTCAAAATTTTTGATCACATCACTTGTGGGATTTCACGTTAGTTTACAGTTCAGCTCTGGTTACTTTGGGTGAGGGACTCATTTACTGTAGCTGGGAAGGGCTAATTCTCTCTACAGCTTCCCTCTCTATACAAGGCTCTCCTTGAAGAAACTTTAGATTCAAGTAAAACCTAAAAAACAGCATAAAACTAACCCCCCAAATGTCAACATGGTAAGCCATATCCCGAATGACCTCTAAACAGTAACAGAGTTACTTAAAACAAAAAGAGAGGGATCAGGTAACCGCCACACAACACAACAGTCTCAACAACAGGAGGGGATTTAGGGAGAGACTTTTTTTTTCAGTTTAGTGCAGGAATTAAAAATACTAATGTGCATTATGAACCATCAAGGAAGAAGGGGTACTGTGTTCCGCACCCCCCAACTTACTTAAGATAATTAAAATGAAAATAATTGTTGGCAAGACATCTAATAGAGACGATCTTTAGCATAACATGCTTTGAGAAATGTTGTCTTATATTAACTGATTAAAGCTTTTCACCTCCAGAAAAGAGCCTGGCTTTTAGTTTAAGAAAATTCAGAACCAACTTTCAGTTATAAAATAAATCAATTATGGGGTCACAGCATGGTGACTGTAGCTAGTAATACTGTATTTGAAAGTTGCTAAGAGAGCAGGTCTTACATGTTCTCATCACAGTAAAAAATGTGTAACTATGCGTGCTGATGGATGTGAACTAGACTTATTGTGGTGATCACTTTGCAATGTATACATACATTGAATCATTATGCTGTATATTTGAAACTTTTATAATATGTCAGTTATACCTCAATAAAAGGAGGGATGTAAGGAAGGAAGGAAGGAAGGAAGGAAGGAAGGAAGGAAATAAGGAAATAAATCCAGTGCAGGAATCTGGTCATCATACCCACACACAGGGTTTGCTAAGTCAGTTTAGCTGATGACAGTTGGGTCTTCATTTTATCCCAAGGCCTGAGCTGGAGCGAGGGCTCTTGGGGGGAATCACGTGACTCTGGCCCTGGAGATGTCATTTGTGTCCCCTGCGTTGTTCTCCGGAGTCTCTCTCTCAAACTTGGAGGCAATGTAATTTGCCTGATGACATTTCAACAAAAGCTGAATTTGCAAACACCGGTTTATCAAAGAATCAACACCCAAGGACCAAGTTTCTAAATTTATGGATTTCTAAACATTTGTTTCTTGTAAGCATAAGAAACATATTCACCAGCATTATAGATATCCATGTAGAATGACATGTTTTAGAATGGTTTTTTGGAGAAGTTGTTTATTCCTGGAATTTTCCATGTAACATTTTTTACTATGGTCAACTGCGGGGACCTGAAACCACGGGAGGCAAAGCCGCAGATAAAGGAGGGACCACTGTACTTACTCATTTAGTGGTCTTCAGAAGGCATCTGAAATACTAAACAGAAACAAAATGTGGGTGAACTGTAACGACCATGTAAGGAGTGAAAGCCTGGTGTTTGGCAGGCTTTCCAGCGATCTCTGAAATCAAATTGGTTTTCTCATCTCTTCACCTTGTCCTTTAATTTATTTCACGTTGTCAATAGAGTCCTTTCTACTTTGTTGATAACCAGCTGCTGTTATATAATAGTACTTGTCTTTCACAAAGAATTTGATTTTTTAAAAATCACTGTTTTCATCAATTATCTCAATTCAGTTCAAATAAGATGCTCCCCTCATCTTCCTCACCCCCACCCCACACTTTTGGTGACAATCTCAACTCTGGAATATTTAAGTCTGACTCCCAAAGTTCTATAGTTTAATTGGTTTTCATCTCAGTGGTTTCTACTCATTTAATTTTATGTTTTTGATGATTATTAATTCTTCCTTTGCAACGTAACACTCTTTCATGAACCAAATGTGGTTTTATGTATCACCAAATAAGCTAAGTTTTTTATAACTTTACCTTAGAGTGGCTTCTTTCACCACAGTGCATGTAACATACAGTAACACAGAATAATTAGCATATTGGAGCTGGTTTTGTAGCAAATAGTTTTTAAAAACACTTTTGGTAGAAAACTTCAGATATTCACAAAAACAAAGAGAATAGTGTAATGAACCGACATGTGAACACTTTGAAGCCTGTGTTGTTTCATGTATAGCGCCCCCCTCCCCACTATCCGATTATTTTAAAGCAAATCCCAGACATCATATCATTATATCCCTGAATATTTCAAAATGTAGCTCTTAAGGCTAAAGACTCTTTAGAAAGAAAAGTATAACCACAATACTGTTATCAGCTATAAAAGTTAAATACTTGTTAATATCAAATGTCCAGTTTTTCCCTTTCCCTGACTTTGTCATTTTTAACAGTGTGTTCCAATTAGAACCCACATAAGGTTGAAGACACTTGAAATTTCAGACTTAATTCCTGCTTGGCTAACCCATTCCAGTTGAAGTCCTTAAATGTTAAATATTTAATGGGCTAATTGTCAAGGTTTATAAGGCATAGAAGATGATCTGGCTTCCCAGGTGTTCAGGCGACTTTTGCTCTCATTGTCATTATGGCATTTGTAATTTGTGTTCGTAATCGTTGTTGTAATGGTTTTCGCGAATTTCTTGTAGTTCTGTATTAGAATTAGGATTAATCTTTTGGGCTGCTCTGATTGTTTCCAAACCTTAATTCAGAATCTGTTTTAGTTATGTTTTTATCATGCCGTCTAATCGAATACAACCAAAGCACCCATACAGGAGTGGGGAACATATTTATCTACGCAGAGGACTATTTATATCAGTGATCCTGGGCCAAGCTTTTCAGAGTTTAATTATACCCAAGGGAAATCGCAGCACTCAGCAATATATCAAATGCTGGATGCCTCTGGAGTTCATCTCCGTACAACAACCACATTATCTTTTGCACTTTATGGCTTAATTCTTGCTTTTCAGAGTTTCTTTCTGTGCTGCATTCCTTGGTAATGGAATTGGTAATTCCATTGCAAGGGCTGCTGTAACTGTAAGCCCAGTTCCTTACGGGGGTGCAGGACTGAACTTATGTGGGGAGAATCGTTCATGCTTCTTTTAAAACTCAAAAGATGCTTGCATTTTTAACCTACACTTTGCTCATGAAACATAGGCTTGAAAACACAGTCTGCAGCCCAGTAGACATCAGTAATTAGCTCTCTCTGCCACAAACTCCAAACGTTCCCTACTGTGCAAGCAATAAATACTCATTATAGAAAACTGAGAAAATACAGGTAAGCACAAAGGAAAAAAAATCACTAGAGATAGCAACTGTTAACCTTCTGGTAACTGGTTAGACTTTTTTCTAATAATATGGCATAATATATAATAATCACATATACCTTTATATTCTTTTTACGAAAATTCATACTCTACAAACTGTCACTAACATGCTTTTTTTCACTCAACAAGATGTTATGAATATCTTTTTATGCTGACCCATTGCTGTTCAATCATTCTTTGTTGCTGCGTAATGCTCCACTATTAGATTGACATGTGTACATTTACACTGTCTCTAGTTGTTTGATCTTATACACAATGGTACAAGAAATATTCCTGTATATAGGACTTGTCCAGTTAAATTTTCATGATAAATTGCTAAAAGGAGAAATGTTAAAAATTGGCAACTTGAAAGGGTTTGAATCACAATAGAAAACTGGCTCCCATAAGAGTTACACCCAAACAGTTCTCTCAGCTTTCTTGTGGATAAGGGATTCTAATTTCCCTACACGCTCACCAATGCTAGGCAGTGATTTAACAACTTTTATGAAATTGTTACACCCCCAAATCACTTACTGGAGTTCTTGCCAAGGGAACCTTTTCTCTGGGGACCTAAATATGAACGGGACTTTTGTGACTTAAAGTTAACCTTTCTCCTACCACCTACTCTGGGACTGACTTAATCATCATTAGATTTCCTGTCTATCTGTAGATGAGCGATATGGATAAGCCTGGCCTTCTGATTCAATCTCATGGTGATTGTCACAGATCAGTGGTCTCCCTCTCTTGATCTAGTGGCAAAAGCCTACTCCCCTTGTCTGAGCACTGTATCAGGAGCACCTAACCAGGGGAGGCTTCTACCAGCTTGACATTAGACTCTCCTTAAAACGTGCTGCTCCCCTGTGACGCAGAGTCTTTGATGCTCACTGCGAATGCACAGCATTTATCAGCCTGACCACCTGTGAAATCCTATTATTTTCTTGCTCATGTATTTCCAGCCATCATGGTCATATTTGAATTCTGACATTCCTCTTTCATACCTTGAAGAAGGGAAGAGTCATAACCATCTAACCTCTAGTTATGAATGGTCTGGACTCAAAACAGATTTGTTAGAAATGCTTTTGGAAAATTCAAACTTCATCTTATTTATGGTGGGTCATACCTTAGCACCAAAATAGGAAACTATCAGGCAGAATATGCCGTCACTTCTTACCTCTGGATGCTGACTTCTTGCCTGTGGCATGATGTGTGCCCAGATGGCAGAAGTCAGCGTGCACACCAGAGCTTGCTGTGAGCCAGAGAGGGATAAAAGCGAACGTAGGAGATCCTTTTGGGGCGGCACATGACTTTGCAGTACTCTGGAACAAAAAGCCCTCCTGGCCTTCTTAGGAACCCCAAATAAGAATTCTTAGCAAACTAAAGAGCTTCAGAGTGCTGGAAAGCTTCCTACAGAGACGTCTATTCTAAAAGTAAGTGAGGCTCCAAGTAGTTGTTCATAGCATGGAGGCTAAAAAAAAAGAAAAGAAAATGCCTTGGCTGATGGTTATGGCAGGCAGGTAGCCGTCACTGAGAGCCTAGCAAAATCTTTGGAGAGGTTCAAAAAGGCTGTTACAGGATGCCCAGCCCGCTCCAATCAGACTGTAAGTACCAGGAGAAACGGGGTGTAATGCAGGAGTAAACCAGATAACCTTTTTCCTTTTCTGGTGGTCTAAAGCTACTCTTACCTATCTTAGCTATAATACCACCAATCTTAATGCTGCTTCTTGCTCGTGTAATCAGTCCTTGATATGACTACCATTGACTAGTGAACTGACAGTGGGGTTTGTATGCATTGTTATTGGGGAGTATGTTAGTTTCCCAGGGCTGCCGTGACAAACCCCCACCAGCTAGGTGGCTCACAGCAAAAGGAATGTATTCTCCCCCAGTTCTGGAGGCCAGAAGCCCAGCTAGGTGTCAGCAAGGTGTGTTCCTTCTGGGGGCTCTGAGGGAGACGCTGTCCCATGCTTCCCTCCTGTCTCCTGCCGATGGCCGCCCGGCTTACAGCGGTGTCACTCCAATCGCTCCTTCCATCGACACCTGGCATTTTCCTGTGTGTCTATCCAAATCCCCTCTCCTTATAAGATCACGGCATTGGGTTAGGGGACCGCCCCAGCACTGTAGAAGTTCATCTGATCCCATCTTCAGAGGCTCTTTTACAAATATGTTCACATCCACAGATCCCAGGTGGACAAGAATTTTGGGGGGATGCTCTTCAAATAAGTCTAGGGAGCCACCCAGCTCCCCTTGGTTCCAGTTCCTTATAATAATCAGTTGGTTTCCTGGGTTGAGAGTGAATTCAACCACTAGATGACTTTTCAGACGGAAAAATGCCACAACGGGCTAAGTAAGCAGAACCCCTAACCTCGCCGTTATGTTGTACGTAGAAAAGGAGGTTCCTAGCTCCACTGAAGAATACTCAGCCACCTTTTATGGAACCTGGATTTTGGGACTAGACCTTTAAAACTATGGACATTGAAAGAGGCTAGAGAACACATGGTGTATACTTGGAGAATATCTCACTTTCACAGATCTTGTCAGTAAGATATACTTTTCACTTTTCAACTACTTCATGATCTCCACACTAAAACTTTCATTGCCTGACATCAAACTGTTTTTGATAAGTGTTGCCAAAATATTACTGTACTATTTGGCAATCCAATAGGCATATTTTGGCTACAAGCGAATCCCTGAGTGGCGTCCAATAACTGGTATTGGCATGGCTGTAACACAATAGCCGATTAACGACTACCTATAAGGTAGACCATACCTGCTCACCTGGGAGGTTTATGAAGTTGGCAGGTGGTGGTGCAGAATAGAGCCACCTTAGCTATAGGTTTGGCCTTTCAAGGGGGAACGTGTGTTGCTTTAGGAGAAGAATGTTATACTTACCATCCCTGCAGATTACTAAAAAGAGCTGGAAAACAACAACAGAATCAGAAAAAGGTATTTTGAATTTGTAGGTATTTTGGTTAATAACCCCATATCTGGTTCTGAGGGCTCTTCAGATTGGAGATGAAATCTTTCATCTTGATTCCATCTTGGAACTCTGAGCTCCTGGCTGAGAAGTGGACTGCAAACTCGGATCATCACCTTTCTCTTAGTAGTGGTCAGTATTATGGTGATTAGGTGTGTGATCACCAGCATCTTAAATGCCTCTGTGTAGACACTAGCACATGAAATGATCTGACCAATGATTGTTCAGAACAAAGGAAAGCCTGACAATCTATGGAGGTTGAAACAACCCCTCATGTTTGGGTCGAGTTGCCTTACAAGAAAATGTCATGTTGGAATCTGAAAGCCCACGGCCTCAGAATGGGACCTTACTTAAAGATAGGGCCTTTCCAGAGGTGAGAGTTAAAATGAGGTCATTAGTGTGAAGCCTCATCCAGTATGGGTGATGTCCTTATAACAAGGAAATTTGGACACAGAGACAGACGTGCATAATGGGCGAGTGCAGCATTAAAATGAGGGCAGAGATCAGAGTGATGCTTCCACAGGCCAAGGAACGCTCAAGGTTATCAGCCAACTACCAGAAACCAGGGGAAAGGCATGGAACAGATTTTTCTGTACAGCCTTCAGAAGGCACCAACCCTGCCAACACCTTGATCTTGATTGTCTAGTCTCCAGAACTATGAGACAATGAGTTTCTGTTGTTTAAGCCACTCAGTTTGTGGTACTTTGTTATCTAGCCCTAGCAAATGGATGCAACTGGAAATTTGATACGTGATTGTGACACTTAAAATAGCAGAGAAGGTCTGTTACTAATTGAGATATTAATGGTCTATCCTTCAGCTCTGGCTGAAGATACTGAGATGCTTGGAACCACCTTTTCCTACACAGTTTACTGTTCCATTGCTTTCATTAGCATAAGCTGACTGTTTCAGAAAACACTTGCCCAAGAAAATAAAACTTGGGAATGCTTTTATTGTTTATTCCAGGAAGTTCTCCAAAGGGCAATCAATGCTTCAACAGAAAGCATCAACCAAAGACAATTTATGACCTAAGACTCTTTGAACCCATGCCTTCAAAACTTCTGTTTTACTAAACTACTCTAATCCTATCGCCAATCCTAAAATAGTACATTGTGACTCTTACCCATTCTTAAACAAGCCCCTACCCATAGTGAAAGACCTGTATTAATTCAGATGCAAATTCTCAATAAAATCTGGCCTTGACCCTCTCTGTTTGACACACTACCAACGCCTCTGATGAGGTGGAGTTCTTTCTAACCAAGTTAGCAATAAACTCAGCTCTGCTGCATCAGCAAGTTGTGCTGGTGACAAGTGGGAGCCAACATTCCAAAGAATGAGGTAGGTTTTTCAGGACTAGAACAAGCCATGATTCTGAGAGAGGGAAGGGATAGAAGTAGAATGACAAATGGTGAGTCTGAGTCATCCAGGAACCCTTGCCCAAAGAGAATAACACCAAAGAAAACTAAGAGTTGGTAGTTGGAGGGGAGTAGGGGACGATACACATCCATTACATTAAAAATAAATATTCCATCTTGATTGCAACGCTCATTACTTACTGTCTTAGTTTGGGCTTCTAGGACAAACTACTATTGGCTGGGTGGGTGGGCTTAAGCAACTAATGTTTATTTCTCAGTTCCTGAGCTACAAGTCTGGGATCAGGGTGGCAACATGGTTAGGTCTGCTGAGGACTCTTTTCCAGTCTGCAGACAGTTAGTTGACTTCTCGTACCCTCACAGGCCAGCTCCCTGGCCCCTTTCTATGAGGGCACTAATCCCACTCACGAGGGCTCCACCCCCGTGACCTAATTATCTCCAAAGGCCCCATCTCCAAGTGCTATCATTTTGGGGATGAGATTTCAATGTATGAATTTTGAAGGGACCCAAACATTCAGTCTGTAACCCTCACGTTGGAATTAAAAAAATCCACGCAAGGGTCCTCTTGACTTGCGACTCAAAGTCTAGTCCTGTGAATGAATAGCATCGGTGTCGCCTGAGAGCCTGTTAGAAATGCAGCAACGAGGGCCACATTCAAGAACGAGTAAATGAGACTGCATTTTAACGAGACGCCCAGGGAAACTTCTATGCACATTAACGTTCGAGCAGCTCTGGAGTTCAGTGGCTCTTCAGCCGAGCTGAGCAACTGAATAGAAATAGATGCCCAGGCCCTGTGGTGGTATGGGAATTTTTGTGTGGAACGTCTCAGAAAATGGGGACCAGTTTGGGTCACTCTCGGAAAATGAAGCAAGTAAATCAACACATTTTAGGTGGGATTTGTCATTGCTGGAAGGAGGCAGCACAGTAGAACAAAATCAGAGCATTCAGAGTGTAAATTCTGTTTTTTTTTCACTTATCATCTGGTACCCTATGAGCTAGTCCTTACTCAAAATTGAGTTTCAGTTTCATCTCAATACAAGAGAAATAACATTTCTGTAAGGAAGGTCTCATAAGAGTTAAATGCAAATCTAGGTGAAAAGTGCTTTGCAAGCTATAAATTCTTATACACATGTAAATCAGCTAAATTGTTTTTGGCAAGTAATTTACCCTGGAGATGGTTTACACTTATGTTCATAATGATGGTCTGTTTTTAAATTATCCATCTGTGATCTTAAGGTGAGAAAATTATAATATGACTTATATTTTCCAGGTATTTTCTAAAAATCAGTTATTTGCTTCAGTAGATTTTCTTACAGGAATAAGACCTAATAGACTGAATTTTTTTCTTTTTTTCCTTTTCTTTCCTCTCCTTCCTTCCTTCCTTCCTTCCTTCCTTCCTTCCTTCCTTCCTTCCTTCCTTTTTTCCGGATTGCTTCCTGGAATTCAGAGGCTTTTTTCATGGATGCAGCAATTCTCAAATCCTCATTCCTTACATTACCAGTTAAAACAAGAGACCACTTCCTCCAGTAGATTGCTTAGGACATGGAGGGAGTAGAAAAGAACAGAGGAAACTTCCTTCTCAGAAATCCTAGCAAATGTCTCAAGTTCCACTGGGTTAAATTCCATCCTGGGTCCTCTTAGAATCAGCTCTGTGGCCGGTGAGATGAAGTATCCTCTTATTGGCTGAAACCCATCAAACCCACTCCTAGAGCTTAGGTAGAGTGAATCCCACACAAACCAAAGAGCACAGAAAGAGGGAAGGGAGGAGTCTCCAAAGAAAACTCTGTGTGTCTGGACAGAAAGTTGGGAGGGTGATCCATAGCTGATGGACCCCCAAAAAGTAATAGTAGACCAAGATCAGCCCAGTGACAGCCTGTGGGCCAAATGCCACCTGTCACCTGCTTAACATGGCCCTTGAGCTAAGCATGGTTTTTACATTTTTAAATGATTGAAAGAAGAATAAAAATTTGTGACACACGAAAATTATATAAAATTCAAAATTGGTGTCCGCAATAAAAACTTTTTTGGGACGCAGTTATGCTCGTTTGTTTATATATTGTCTATGTCTGCTAGCATGCTACACTGAGAGTAGCTGCAGTCAGTACAGGTGGACTGGAAACTGACCTAAGCTCTGGCTCTGAAGAAAAAGCTTGCCAATTCCAGCACTAAGCCATCTAAATTAGCTTAAGGAAAAAATAAGTAAATAAAAAGAGTTGATGGCTAGCATAATCACAGCGGGGGATATGTTTTTGGCCTGGCTAGAACTAGGGGCCTCCAGGGTTGGCATCAAGAGCTTCCTGTCTCCTTCTTTTTCTCACCCTTGCTCTTCTCTCTCTCCCTCTTTTGCAATCCCCCAGCTCCGCTTTCTTCTGCGTGAGCTCTGTTGTCAGGAATGCTCATCCCAAGTGGTAGCAAATACACCACTAGCAGCTCTAGACTTCCATTTTTGCAGCTAGTGAACCTAGGAAGCAGGTATCCTATTTCCCAAGAGCGTTAGCAAAGGCACAGAGGAAAGCTTGACAGCTCTGCCTTGAAACGATAGCTCATTGATGGAAAGGGTGGCTGGGCCTGGAGAGAGAGGGGTCCTGATTAGTCAGCCTGGGTGTAAGATGCCTTGTACCTGGGCATCCTGGGGTCCTGAGACTAGAGGACAGGTAGCCCCACTCATGGGCAGTGGGACATTCCCCAAAGAAAAAGACGCCGCAAGACACAAAGCATCCGATGTTTACCAAAGCCCACTCTTTATCATTTTAAAAGCTTATGTTTTTGTTTGGGTAACTATGAAATCACTGAATTTACTTCAATACACTTGTTTTGAAAAGTATTTCAGTAGGTGTGTCCGGTGAAAATGTGTTGAGCGATGCACCCTTCAAATTGTATATAATTATTTAGGGTCTACTCTGTGATAAGGAGTTGGCATCATAAAGTTGATCCACACACACCCCTCCCCCGCGAAAAATTCTAACCTCTTAAACTCGTGAGGACCTTCAGGATTATACTCCAATCTATTTTTCCAGATCTTTTAACATTNCCCCTGCGCAAAGTGGATTCAGGGGAATCTAAGTTTGTTTATCCAGTCGAAGCATGAAACCAAAGGGAATGTTTTCAGAGCAAACAGCCTTTCAGAGAGAACAGTTGCTTGGGCAGTTTTTCGAAGCAATGGGATTTCGATGTGGTGGAAAACACGTAAGGCCCAAATACCTGATGAAACTTGTCAACACTTTTAATTCTACATCTGTTGTTGATCACACTGTGGGACTTGTTAATATGTTTATGATCATGTTGCCACAATGGAAAACACCAAGTTAAATTGTCATGTCTAGTCAGGTAGGGCACCAGGTCCTTCATGTGTATTTGATGACAAACAATTGCGCTAAAACATGGCTGGGTTATTTCACTAGCGTAACTCACAGAATGCCTGTGTTTGGTTTTGTTATTCTTTGAGCCCCAGGCATAAGCAAGTCGAAGAATTCAGGACATTTAAGCCAAGAAAGTGGTATAATAATTAGCTCCCCCATTAACAAAACATCAGTTTTGTGTGAGGTGCTAGTTAGGTTTTCAGGGTTGTCATGTCTCATCTGGTTCACAAGTGAACAGAAAAGCTGGCTCTTTGATATGGAATGTGCTACAGTTCAGGGACTTGCTAAGCACCTCTAGTTAAAAATTGAGAAAATACTGGGGGCTTGTACTATCATAGTGCCATTAATGTTTCCTATCAACACTACAGCAAACGTTTTTAAACAGCAAATTAAAATAGAATTTTTTCCCTCATCTGTAATATGCCCGCCTTCCCCCTTCCTCCCTGCATTCTCCCTTTGAATGAGCTATGAATGAGACGTTGAGTCACCATCCAATAAAGCCTACCAGGCTGGAACACACCACACAGGAAACTTTGTAGGATGTTTCACTTAAAATATTTCATGCTTTAACCAAATAACGAAACAAGACCCAATTAAAGTAATCAAAGAAAATGGAATTTAGAGTGGCACAGCCAAGTGCCATGGGTAAGGGTGTCCAATGGACTTTGGGTGTCCAGACATCCGAGGGACCACCTTGGTACACCAGGCACCCAGCAGAGTGCCGGGCACACAGCAAGCGCCACATAGGTGAGCATGAAACACTCTGTCTCCCACAATCGTCAACTTCCATCTTGCCATCACAGTTCTACACATATCTTAACTTCCTACTAAGCGCCATGCCCCCTGGAAGCAGAATTTATCAGGAACCACAATGCTGTGCCTTCCATGTAATATGTCTTTTGAAGCAAAAACGTGACATTTATTTCACCTGAAATATTTTACCTACAGGAAATAGAACGTGTGTCTGGACAGTGGTTATTCGGATTGCCTGTCCATAATGGCTTATTTTCTCATGAGAACTTTTTTTTTCATTGTCTTCATTAATGATTTGAACAAGGTAGAGGGATTTAAGCAGATGGTACCCATAGCTGGTCTTTTAGTCTCAAACACTGAAAATAAAATGAAGCGTAGGATAAAGCTGTAAAATAGGAAGGCATGTCGAAATACTTGCTGGTGTTTTCAGCTGTGTTATTTGAGGGTGAGCTTTACCCTAATGTCTCCTGGCTGGAAGAGCGAGGGAGGAATACTCATAACTCGCTCAGAATGGTATCTAGTTAGAAAACGTGTATCCTGATGAGACAAACACTAAGGATGTATTTAGGAGCCTTGTGTAGGGGCAGAAAATCAGAATGAGAAGCCATGGGGAAAATCAAATGAACATCCGTAAAAACCATTCAGATGGTGGATATCGTAGCCCAGCGAGGACAGATCCAAACCCGAAACAAAAGTTTCATAGAATTTTATAGCAAAATGTGACACAGCAGGCTCATGTTGTTTGGGGTTGTATAACAAAGGGTTTTTAGCTTCTTGTATGCAAACTCAATGAGATTGGGGCAGAGCCCATTTTTCCTCACCGTATTACACCTATTACAATGCCTGGCACATGGTAGGTGCTTAATAAATATTTGATGAATGAATAAATGATTTATGGGGTCAATAGCTCTAGTCTCAAAGTCTGCTTAGCCTTAACCTTGGATTCTTAAAAATATGAAGACAAAGAAGTACCCAGAGTAACTAAGCACTGGGGGGAAGCTTATTACGTTTTTGTATTCTTGCCCTTTTCAATGTTTCTCTCATGTGCCGTCTTTCCCACCTTCACAGACTTCTTATTCCTTTTTACGTAAAAAGTATCTGCACATACTTGCAAAAGTATGGCTACTTTCCTTTCAAGATCCATATAGACTTTTGGTAGTATGAACACACACTTTGAATAATTATTATTTTTTTTTAATATTTGTGTAACACCTTTCCACTAGAGACTATTGTTTTGGTTTGAGGATTTCCACATTTTCTGTAAACAGAGAAAATGATTCTCCTTTGTGGCAAGGACTTGAAAAAAGAATAATTCCCAAACAGGTCTCATTAAGACAAGAAACTCTGCTTCTGTCCCAAGAGCTTCTCGCTCTGAGCATCTTGCTGCAAATCCCATCTGTTTTCGACCGTGGGTGTAACAGTTAAAAAGCAATCTTCTAAGTTAACCCAGAGCGACAAGCTAATTTAGCAGACATGTTAAAACAATATGCTTTTCTAAATGTTGGCTTGTCAGGCTTGATGGAGTTTGACTAAGAAAAATGGTAAAGGAAGATCTAGCCGTTAAAACTGATGTTTACCTTTACAGTTAATATCTGTAAGAGTAAAGAAACGAACCATCATAAACAGATGATTGAGAATGGGGAACATGCTCTTAAATGTTCATTTCACGTGGAATGGCCCAGCACTTAAATTTATCATCAGTGAAATAATAGGAGCAGGCTCACTTGTGCTCCTGGTACTATGCTGGATTCGAAGAATAATGTCTTGAACTTCCTCCTCTTTCTCTGACCTCTTCCCATAAAGCATAAGGGTGACGAAGCACCCAGAAAGTCTACAGCCATTTTTCAAGCCGACTAAGCATTTAATCTAAACAAAGCTTGCAATCCTTTGCCTGTCTTTGGGTAAAACCTTGACGGAGTATGTTATATCGGCTCGTGTTTGAACATTATCATTATTTTCTGCCTTCAGAATTATCGGAGTGAGTGCTATAAATTTAAGATATGCAGAGAACAGGGACTATCTGCAAAGTCAAGTGGAATACGACAAGTAGAATAAGATTTATTATTTGAGTCGTTTCTGGTGTCACAAAAGGATTCCAGGCAGAATGTTTGTTTACGTCATTTGAAAATAGGATAAACAATGCCCACATTGCCTGTCAGGATGGAGGGGCGTGATTAGGTGTTAAAAGTCTACGTGTCTGGTACTGTACAAATGTCAGGATGTTTCTATAATATCTGTAATTAAATAAAACAAATTAAATAACTCTAATTGTTTTTAAAGTCTTTTGTAACTGGATCATTTTAACTCCTCAATTCCAGAGCCGAAGGTGTGTCCTGGGGATGTGGGAGCCTTGGAATATTAGCTGAGACTGTATCTAGGTTGGGCGATTCTAGCTCCAAGTGTCAGGAGTGCTCAACTCAGCCTGACTTAAATAGCAGGGTGTTTATTAGTTCACAAAACAATCAGTCCCGATGGCCTTTTCCTCTGCTTACTCTCAGGTCCTCAGACATGATTCCATGCAGAGGAGAAAAAGGGACAATCTCTTCTTGTGTCTTTATAGGAAGTGACACAATCTTTCCTAGAAGTCCCCTTGCACAAGAACCATGTCACACACCCAGTCAGTGCCCATGAGACTAGGGTTCCTGTGACTGTTGTAGACAAATCAGGCTCTAGCTCTGCATTTGGGACAGGGCCTGTGAACAGAACGGGGGTTCTGCCAGAAAGAAAGAGGGTGGAGAGTGAACCCCGGGTGAAAAACAAACAACAGAACCCACTACATAGGAGTCTGCCTTCTTAGGCCCCTTTTCATCAAATTTCAATTCACTCATTTTCTCATTGCTTTAATTAACTCATGAGTTTATTATTTCTTGGAGAGTGACTCTTTCTTGAACTTGAGATTCATATTGCCAAGGTTCTGCTCAACCTCATGCTTTCGACTCCCCACTGCACACAGAGTGAGTCCTGGATCCCTCCTATGGCATTCACAACACCCACGATTCCATGTTCAGCCAGAGGAGTCGTGGGGTTCTTCTCCACGAGATACAGCCTTGTCCTGGGACCCTTCCTCGCCAGTCCCTCTCCCCAGTGTGCAGTTCCAGTCCTGTGGCCTTCCAATAAGGTCAGTAAGCCTTCCTCTATCTCCTGTAGCCCGAAGTGGGTTCATTTCCCTGGAAGCCTTCATCTGTACCACTGATAAAGGATTAATCACATCTGCCTCCCATTACAGCGATCTGTGGAAAGGTTCTGTCATCTCCCACCACATTGCAATCTCCTAAAGGCAGGAATGATGTTTTATTCATCTTAAAACTTCCTGGACCAGCAGATAGTCATTACGCAACAAACGTGTGCTAAACAAAATGGAACCATGTATTCCCTCTGTTGTCAGGGGACTCCGTTATTAGATACTAACCCTCCCATTAAACTCCTTGTATGAGTGTCCCTGGGGTGCCGTAACAGATTACCACACACTCGGCAGCTTAAAACAGCAAGGGTGCATTCTCTCCCAGTTCTGGTGCCTGATGTCTAAAATCAAGGTGTCGGCAGGGCTGCAGCCTTTGGGAGGTACAGGGGAGCTTGTTCCTTGCCTTTTCTACCTTCCGGTGGCTGCCCAGTGTTCCTTGGCTTGTGGCCACATCACTCCCGTCTCTGCCTGTCTTCACATCACGCCTCCTCTGTGATGCTGGTGTCAGCTCCCAGTGGGGTAAAAATGCAGCACATACAATTATGACCATAATACTCGGTAATGACAATAGACGACCATGCTACTGGTTTATGTATTTACTATACGATACAATTTTATCGTTCTTTGAGTGTGCTCTTCCTACTTATATATAAAAAGATGTTTGCTCCAAAACACTATCCCTGATATGCCCGCAGCAGCCTCATCCATCTCATGTTTACCGCACCCCTTGATAGCATCCTTTCTCTTGTGTTTGTTTGATTTGGTCTCGTGTTTTGTGCAGTAACATGCTGCACAGGCTTGTAGCCAAGGAGCCTAGTCTGAACCATGCAGCCTGGGTGTGCAGGAGGCTGTGCATCTGTGGTAGGTTTGTGTACATGCCTGATACTCGCACAAGGCTGAAATCGCCTAACGACACAGCTCTCAGAAGCATCCCCGTCACTAAGCGGGGCATGACTGTTACTATTCTACAGACAATTCCGCTTCCTACCACCCCCTCTCCACCGCACATACCTCCCTTTCCATCCCACGCCGCTGCTTACGAGGGTTTTTCCATTTGGACAACCCTGCTACCTTCTTTCCACCAGTAGAAGCCTCCTATGTTCACTAATCTAAGGCTAGCCTGCCTTCTCCAAGATTTTCCTTACTTTGTCTTTCTCGGCATCATGGTTGTAAGTTGTAAGTTACCACATTATCAGCTCACATTTTGTTTTTGTTGCTGTTGTCACTTCTGACTGTTTTCTATCTCTTCCCCCCCCCCACCCCCAGTCTGTGTGTCTATTCAAATGCTTGGCACTTATGTTTAAGAATCTTTTTCTTGAGACATGAATGCCTGTGAAATCTACCCAGCGCGAGGAGGTAAAAACAAAACCAGGAAAAATCTGTCTTAACACTCTGAGATCAATGGAGCAGCTGAAGAGTCTCCGGTTGTGAGTCCTCCCTGCAACCTGCCAACAGCAGGTATGTTGGAAGCAGAGGGGAGTGGACAAGAGGATAAAAAACATTTTCCCACATATTCTTGGGAAGCATCAACTCCCTTTTTTTATGACAGGTTTTGGTACTGAGTCAATGCCACCTCTTTTAGGTGGTGTTCAACACTAGAACAATAAACTGCCATAGTTTAAAAAATTTTTTTTCCTGGAGTAATGGTCATATCTGCTAAAGAAAAAAAAAATGGAATGCTGTTCCCCCGCCCTGCCCCTGCACTGCCTGTTTGGCAAAGGAGGAGATATGCTTATGCAAAGCAATGCCAATGAAAAGGGGAGAGCGCCCAGGGAGAGAGGGGTGATCAAAACGCATTTGTGTCTGAAGCCAAGAGGCCAAGGCGGAAGGTGCGTTGTGAAGCTGTCGTTCTGTGTGGGGCTCACGCCACAGGCTCCTGAACCTGGACCCAGACCTGCTATGCGAGAACATGTGGGGAGGAGAGGGGGAGAGCAGGGATCTATATGTTAAATTTTTAAGAAAAATTGGGAGGTTTTTATCCAGCAGGTCTGAAGACCATATTTTAAGAAATAGCATGAGTTTTGGAGACAAACAAACCCAGTTTAGTTACATTCTAGCAGCATGGACTTAATTATGCTAAACCTCAGTTTCTTGTCAAAGGAAAATAACATCAACTCATTTCATGGGGCTGGTAGGGAGTTTAAAGTGATCAAGTCTGTGAGGTGTCTAGCACAGGGTACCTTTGGAAGTATTTATAGTTCAGGCATTTTAGAAAAGGTGATGAATGGATCTACCTAAAATAATCCTCCATTCGAAGCGATGTGAGTTGGTGGAATCTCCCATGGACCCGCGTGCTCACTAAAAGGTTGAAACGTTTGTTCTTTTATTTCTATATTTGTGGTGATGCAAAAAGCATCTTACATTTCAAAATTACCTGGGGAGAAGATAATCTGCTTATTGTAAGCATCGCCGTCTACTGTTTTCTTCTTCTTCTTACTTTTCATGGAAATAATAGAGCTGAGAATTAGTTTTGAGCTAGACAGTAACAATTTCCAACACCATACTGGTTCAGGACAGTCATTTCTTTAACAATATAGAATTAAGGGGATACCCTGGAAGAGCATAAACATCTTCTAAGAAAGATAAATCCAAAAGTTAACAAAAAAATTGATCCCAAATCACTCTTCTCTAGAACCCATCAGGAACTCATTGTTACATGTGTTGATGTAAGCCTTTAATACTGTAAGAATGCCTCATCATGAGACCCTAACATACAAAATCCAACTCTTGGAAAATCAGTAATTTTGAAAATGGTCGAAGTTCTTTAGAAATGGAAGACAAGTTCAACTTCAGACAGTCCGTTTTCCCTAGTACATTTAAAATGACAATATTTCCCCAAATTCAATTTATAACATATTTTCATGTACATTGCTTTTATAAATATGGCATAGATATATTTAATTTTTTGGCCTATACAGTCTCTTGAATAACAAAATGCATTTTTACTGTCTGTCAGATATAGTAGTATTATCTTTTATTTTATGTCTCTTGCTGTGGTCTTCAAGTTTCAAATATTTGCCTTTTTTTTTTTTTAAATTCAGTCTTGAGTGTCATCATTAGTCATCCCAGGCTCGGGAACCACAGTATTTTCAACTCATGTTCACAGGAAGCCACTGAGTCCCTTAGCCCGTTTTAATTACTTTCCTGGATGATTTCTATTTTGATTTTTTAAAATGAAGTGACAGAATGTGACACCTTCATTTTGCTTTTTAAGGAATTTTGATAAAATCTTTATCTGACAGATTATTTCTTAAATATTAAAAAAAACCTAATTGCATTTATTTCACAAGTTAAAATATAAATAGCAAAAAATGAATTCATGCCATTCAATTATATGTTTTCAGAACTTGCTTTCTTATAAGGATATTCAGCCTGTAAAATAAACTGGATTTGAATATAGATTCATAAACTCAGAATATTAGAGTTGAAAAAAAACTTATTGGCCATCTGAGCCCTATTTTTACAGGAAAAATAATTTTAAAATGCCAGCATATCATTTTTGCCATTTATTTTCTTAAGCCTCACTGTTTATAGATATCTTCGTCAGCCCAGCTATTAATAGTAAATCCCCATCAAGAGAGCTAAGAGAGTTTTTGGCTATCTCCAAATTGTCACTTCCTTTGCATTGTTTCATATTAATCTTCAGAAATACATTTTCTCTGTTTAGTTAGATCTGATAGTTAGATATTCTGACAGCAGATGTCATTCACCTTCACCAGTATTTGCATAGCTATTTCAATGAGTAAAATATAATTTAAATAACAAATATCAAGATAGCTTAGAGATGACAAATGAAACATAATTAAAATGTCTTAAAAATAATCCTTTTCTTATAATAGAAATGGTATTTGCTCATTTTGGAAAGTTAGCATAATGCACAAAAGCAAAAAGAAGAAAATAAATTTCTAAGAATAAATTTCTAAGAATAATTTCACCATCTTGAAAACAACAAAACCTTTAGTAGCTTGATATATAATATATATGTATATATATATATATGTGTGTGTATATATATATGTGTGTGTGTGTGTATATATATATATATATATATATATATACACATCTATACATATATATAGAAAGAGATGGATATATAGAAATATATTCAATAAGCACACATTAAAAATACTTTCAACATTAAAAAGTTGATACATGTGTATCTTGAATTATTGACACTTTTTCTTTCAGTTACAATGGACTACAGTTTTAGGTACTACCATCTGTATCTAAATAATGGAAGTCAGACCTGAATTTTCCCTGTTATAGTAGGGAGTTAAATTCTTGACCAAGGGCCAGACGTCCATTTTGTTACATAAATAATTACAAGCATCATATTAAAACCAACCAGAAAAAATACATCCATACACTGGTTATCATAAAATTTTCTACTGCATCTTGGTTTAATGTGAGGAGACATTGTGGATTGATTTTGTTTAATAATACGTTATCATCTATTAGTAGGTAAAGATTTTATTTACGTACTTTTTTTTTATAGCCACAAATGAGCAGCTAAATGAAAAGAAACACCTTCATTAAGCATATAGCATTCAAGAAAAAGTTTTTAGATTTTTAAAAAGATTTCATGAGCATTAAAGATTTAGGGTCATTTGTTGTTTTTAATGAAAATCCTCGTGTAGGTTGATTTTACTCACTTACTTTTCCCATTGAAATGTTTTTCATTAAAAATAAAGTCTCCTGAAGTATTTGAGAGAGGCTTTTCCCCTCACATTGCTTGGACAACCACATTGGTTTTTGTGCCAAGATATTAGGCCAGCTTTGGAAGTGAGAACTGCGGGCCGTTTCCTAGTTCCTCTACTTGATTCTTCACTTTCGTCAACATTTTCTAGACACTTCCACCAGTTTATCTTTTACCTTCTTCTCAGCATGAGGAAATCATTTTCCTCTCAGATGGTTTTCTTGATCAATCTCCAACTTGCTTTTTCATTCTTTCTGCTATTTCTCCAGCTTTCTTCTTTGCTGGAACATAATTTAGGAATAGGTTGGCCCTGGAGGTCTCTGAAGAGGCCTCTAGAATTCCATGGCAAGATTAGACTGCTGTCATACCCACATCTAGCCACTTCGCCAACCCAATCTGGTCATTAAATACCCAGGAATGGGTAACTCAGGACTATGATGATTGGTGAGTAATGATGCCCAACTTCAGAGGGTACTCAGTGCGGGGAGATGACAATACGCTAGAAGCCATTTCTTTTCGTTCCAAGATTTCTTTTCTTGAGAGAAAAAAGCAGTATTCTTTTTGGGAAGGCAGTTGCAAACTATCTCTGAAAACAAAGCACCTGTAAGATAAAATTTCCAGCGTGATATGAAGCAGTGCTGGGGACTCCGAGTGTCCTGTTGAGAACAGAGTTCTATATACAGACATGGAAATGACGTTATAAATAAATTTAGGAAGTGAGGAATCTAGCGGACATCGGAGAAGAGCCTAATGTTCACCTAAAAGGAATTTTGGGTCATATCTCTGTAAACAGAACCCTATCGCAATGGTTATATAATTAATCATAATCTTAGGTTTAGAGGAGAATTGAAGGTCATCTAATGAGAAGAGCCAGACCCGTGGGCAGTGAAGCAATTGTCCTAATTCACGTTAAGGAGACACTTTTGCCTGGTAGTGTTGGCCTTAGAACCTGCATCTCCTGTCTCTTAGTGTGTTGCTTTCCTCACTATTAGCTTTATACATCTAAGAAAGAACATGCTCCTTGTTACTCTTCTTCAGTTTTTCTCTCTTGCATCTATTCAAATCCTCCAAGGGTTAATCCACTCCTGATTCGCCATCGTCCAAATTAATCTCTTCAGTTGTCTGCATGACATAGCCGTTAAAAATGAAGACTTCCAAGTAAGACAGACTGGTGTTCAATTCTGTCCATGCCCCTTCCTCATCGGTGGCCCTGAGGGAGTTAATTTTTGTCTCTGTACATTGCTTTCTACATCTGTGAATGGCAGAGAGTCAGAGCTACCTCATCTATAGGATGGCCTCACAGGTGCATGCATTCTGTGCTATAACCCTTACTTTGTGACTCAATGTGTTGTTATCTGTCATTGCCACATTACAACAAGAATGATTTCTTCAGTAGGTATTAAAAGCCAGGGTAATCATTAAAAGAAAAAGGGTCTGATCAAGATTGAAAAATCTGCTGTAAAAGCTTCAGTTGCCAGTAGAAATCTGCCATGACACCTTTGCATGTCAGGGGGCTACTGCTGAGGTGATTGGGCTGAAAACCTCGCAAGGACCCCTCAGCCCTCAATGTACCCAAGGAGACAAGCTCATTCATCCATAGGCACCCTGGAACCAGACTCAAGCAGTGAATCCCTGGATCCCAGCAGAGGTTTCTACAACGTGGCACTCCATGCACAGGATAGAGAATGTGATGGAAAGAACCTTCTGAGGTCCCTCCCCAGCAGCCCATGAGCAAAGTGAGGAGGAAAACAAAACAGAGAGTCTGCGTGATAACCCTCAGCAACAAATGCTTCGTGAAAGGGCTATTTGCTTCCAACGTGGGAAGCTGTGCCAAAAATGCTCCGAAGGCAGGCAGGCTGAGCCAAGTTAGAACAGAGCACAACATGTGTCATACCTTTGTAATTCACACAGCGGCACAGTCAGCGCGACCACAGGCTGTCCAGATGGCGGCCATCTGACTCTTTATAGCTGCGCTCTGTTTTTTCTTTAAAGCCCCCTTTCCTCTCTGTGCTCCCAGACACTTGGCATTCCTCTTGAAGCGGAACCCAAGCCGAATAAAGAAAAACGAGTCTTCCTCTCCATTTTTAGGACAATGGTCTTTAAAAGAAATCTTTTGAAACCTACAAAGTCCTTGGCTAAATTTACATCGCAGCAAGAAAGTTCAGCCAAACGATGGATGGCCCTGGCATCCAACAGGCCTCGAGCAGGATAGTGGCTCCAGCACTTACGGGTCCTATGAGCTCAGGCAAGAGGTTGGATCTGCCCGTGCCTCAGTTTCTTCCACAGTAAAATGGAGATAATAACAATACCTAGGTTATAGGATTAAATGAGATCACGTTTTTAAAACATTAGCCGTTGTGCTTGGTGCCTAGGAAGCCCTCCATAAATGTTAGTTGTTCCTGTGATGGTTGTATTGTATTTTAGGTTTTATTTCTGAGACTATGACTTCCTGTGAGTTCCACAGACAAAAGCTTTCAAGACAAGGTGAAGGTAGAATAATTTTGTATCAATTTTTTGGTGACTCTGCCATTTGCTAAGGATTGACGAGGACACAGCTCTACTTGTGGAATCTAAAGCACACACATGTGCATACGTATGTGCCTCAGTGTTGGGACGGGGCATCTGAGAATTGCTCACTGTCACATGGTGAGGTGAACACGTCCTCTGGTGTCACAAGCCAGTTATCTCCATTACACTCAGATTAGCCTCATCCATTCTCCATGAGGAGGAAAGTGTAAGAAAAACCCTTTTTTTTACAAAAAAAAGGCCTGAAACTCTCCCTCTTGATTAGACGGTTGAGGTAAAAGCAAAAAGTTGGGCTGACACTTAAGGCACAGGTCAGAATTCATTTATGAAGAATGTGTTGTTTTATAATTTTGAGTTTGTTTTCATTAAAAAAAATGATGCAAGTAAATCATAAAACTCAACTACTGTTTAGAACGAACGTCCCCCTCACCAAAGTAAATGGATTTCACCCTGAATGTCATGTGCCAATGGGTTGTTTTAGAGAAAGTGAGAGAGGACACTGGAGGTGTTTTCTGTGCGGTAGAAGACTCTTCCCCGTGTTAAGTGTCAACACGTTTCGGTGGGTAGCATGAGGTCTGACAGCACAAAAGATGAGGTTGGCCAGTGACACAAGGGGCAAATGACAGCTGTGATTGTTTTAGGGCGTGGAAAAATAATTAATGTAGAATACACAATGCTGAAAAACATTTGCATTTGATCCCAAAAAATATAATGTGCCTCCCTGAGTTTTTTTTTTAAGATTTTATTGGGGAATTGGGGAAGGGGAACAGACAAGTTGCTGTCGTTTTGTTCTTCAGTCTAGTTGTGGAGGGCGTCGCTTCACTGGCCCATGTTGGTACCATCATTGCACTTTTCCCAGGTGAAGCAGTCGCTCGCTGGCCATTGAACGGCCACTCATGGCAGCCCACGCTGGCTGCCAGCCACTCACAGTAGCTCACATCAGTCCACTGCAGCAGGGGCTGCAGCCTATGCCATCGCCTCATGGCAGCCCAGCTCCGGGTTGAGCTGTTGTTCACCATCTTAGCTATAGAGGGCTCAGCATCACTGGTCCTCATGTGGGATCCGAACTGGGACCCTGCTGCTCAGAGCTGGCATCCCAAGTCAACCCTTAACCAACTCACCACTAGGCTGGCCCCTGAGTTTTTAAATATAGGGGCAAACAAAAAACTGAGGTGGTCCCAAAGATAAGTAATCATCAGCATGACTTAGGGCTCTTGTACAAAATTCCAACTCCCCACAGTATCCCTGAAGGCTGTGAGTCTAAAGAGAAGCCCAGCATCTTCTAGTTTGGGGACCGCTTCCCAGGCTGTACCATGTTGTCTCCTTAATAGGTCTCATGTCTGTCCGACACGGTTCCATGTGCTCATGATGTGGAGTGAGTACAATAGGAACAGAGCTGACATTTTAGTAGAGGGAGGCGGGGCAAATAAATAAATACATAGAATGGAAGGAAATGGTGATGTGAAAAAAGTTAAGAGATGGCGAGTGCCAGAACGTGCGCGCGCATGTATGCAATACGGTTAAATAAGGTAGTTAGGGAATACCTCCTTGAGGTTTTGTTTGAGCAAAGATTTGAAGGAAGTGGGGGCGGGGGCTAGCAATACTGGTATTTGGTGAGAGGAAATTCTAGGCAGAGGGAACAACAGCAAGTGCAAAGGTCTAGAGATGAGTGGATTAGTTTCATGCAGCTGCTGTAACAAGGGGTCAGTCAGAAGGTTTTAAAAATAATCCAGACAAGCGATGATGGTGCCTTGTGCCAGGCGGATGAGAAGTGTGGGGTCCTGAACATGTTTTGAAGGTAGAACCCGCGGGATTAGGTGATGAATCATACATGGGGTCTGAGAGAAAGAGAGAACTCAAGGAGGACCCCACGATTTTGGGCTGGAGAAACTGCAAGGATGGAATTGCTAGTAACCGAGATGAGAAAGGCTGGTTTAGGGGAGATCAGGACCTAGGGTTTGGACATGTTAAATGTGAGAGGCCGATTATAGTTTTAAGAGGAAGTCTAAGGGAGAAATGTGGGCTACAGAAATAAATTTGGGGATCATCAGCTTGTATATGGTGGTGAGGAGCAGGAGACTGGTACAGTCCCCAAGCCGGTGAGAATAGGCAGTGAAGCATGTGATGCTGAGGACTGAGCCCTGGGGAGTTCCATGTTTGAAAGGTTGAGGGAAAGTAGCCAGTGAGACCAAGAAGAAGCCACTGGTGTGGTGGGAAGAAAAAGAAGAGAGCCGTGTCCAGGCAGACAAGTGGAGAAGTTTCCAGAAGGAAGTGACAACTGTGCCAAGTGCATCATATTGGTGAAGTGAGCTGAGAGCCTGCGTGGAATGATTGTGAAGGAGAATGGGCGGACAGGATTGAAGAGATGGCGACTGATGGAACTGCTGAGAAACACCTAAGGTTGTTTCCACATCTTCGCTATTTTGAATAGTACTTTAATGAAAATGGGAATGCGGATATCTCTTCAACGTCCTAATTTCAATTCCTGTGAATTTATACCCAGACGTGGGATTGCTGGGTCACATCGGCATTCTATTTTTAATTTTTTTAAAAGAGCTTCTGTATTGTTTTCGATAGTGGAAATTGGTGAATTACATTGGCCTATATTTGAGTATTAAACCAACCTTTCATCCCTGGGATAAATCACACTTGGTCATGATGTATTATCCATTTTATAAATTGTTGAATTAGATTTATAAACTTCTGTTTAGACATTTTGCATCTGTGTTCATGAGAGGTAGTGGATATTTTCTCTTGTAATGTCTTTGTCAAGTTTTGACAAAAAATAACGCTGGCCTCATAGAACAGATTGGAAAATATTGCATCCTTTATTTTCTGGAAGATATAAATTAAACATTTTTCCATTATGAAAAGTAATGTAATTATGCTATAAAATATGGGAAAGTAGATATTAGGTAAGTGATACATAATCCAAAAATAGAAATGCAACTCTGCATACGTTTTTTTCTGATAGCATTTTTAAAAATAGAGCTGCCTATATGTTATATACAACATATACCGTATTTCCCCATGTATAAGACGCACCCTTTTCTGAAAAATTTGGGGCCTAAAAACTGGGTGTGTCTTATACAGTGGTTGTATGAGCACAAAAACAATCGCGAAAAAAGTGGGAAATGCAAGTAAAAAAAATCTACAACCACTGTATGTGCCTTTCTAAGTGCATCGGGGAACTATCTTTAGTTAAGCTTTCTTTTGTTATGTGTGGAAGACTTGCTGAAAAATCTTTTTATTCTCTAGCTCCTTTAAAAATGAAACTGAAAATAGATTACTCATCACCAAGGGTTTGGGTAAGATGTTTTAATACTGTTATTGCTTTCCTCTGAAGGATGGTTTCTAGGGACATCACATTCTTCCATGGCATTTAAGGAAGTTTATCTTGCTTTTAGGGAAAACAAAATTCATGGGTTTTCTGGAAAAGCAAATGAAATAAGGGAGGTCATTAATTAAAATAATAGATTTTAAAGAAAAGGCTATGTAATTTTGATCCCATTGTATCATTTTTCTTCTTATCTGCGCTTACAAAACCCTCAGCAATAATGTTTTAAATGTATGTATCTCAGCCATATTGTTTAAAATCAAGACAGGCCTTTTGAGCTCCTTTTGCTCACCCCTCTTGGAGTGTACTTTTTCTCCTAATAATGATGCCCTTGGCTCTTTGGGGCCTGGCCCTTGCCCTTGGCCTTGCTCCTTTGAGCCTTTGCCGTGCTGTCGCTTGGGCCCGCTCCTAACCCTTTGGAAAATACTTTCTCTTCTAATAACGGCCCTTGAGTCACTGCCTTCTGCTCGGGCCCGCTTCTGTTTCTTCGAAGTGTACCTTTTCCTCTAATAAACTGCTCTTTCACTACTTTCAAAAAAATAAAATAAAATCAAGACATGTTTTGAAAACTCACCACGTAAGAGTTTGAAGTAACATGTTGTTATTGTAGTATTTAGTATTATAAATTGATTCACTATCACACTGATAGATGAGACATAAGCTCCTATTACAACCTTGAGAGATTTTTACAAATTTGGCACCACATGTTTTTCCCTAATCAAAAAGGTGGCCCTTTGAAAGACGGTTGTAATAATCATTTTGCCAAAATCATGTATCTCCTCACTGTGGGAAAATATCTTTCCAGAGGTTTAATAGTTGGCAATTGTGACAGCTACGAGAACGCGCCTTGCTGACCTCCCACGATGGGGATAACTGACCAAGAGCCCCAGCTGCTGCCCTCTGGGTGCCATGTTTGTGCTGCTTGGCTGATGACAGGATATGACAGGGTTATGAAGGCATGCCTTCCAGTGAGAGATACAGGGCTCTTCTGATGGACAGCTTTGGCTCAAGACTTCCAACCTTTCATGCCAAACCTTCATTAGATTGCGTGGCAACCTAGGATGCGTTCATGCAGTCAACCCTTCCTCCTCTCTCCTCCTTCACTGCTTCACCTGGGCTCAGGTTTGAATCACTGTCTGTCAGCTCGTTTAGCTCCTCCCATTTTTCTCTCACACAGGCGTTTTCCTTATGAAACCCTGGCACCATTCGTCTCTTCTTTCTGTTGCTTCTCAGAAGATCCTGACTAGGACATCAATATATTGGGTTGTTGGAAAAGTCATGACATATTTTTTCTGTTTTTCATTGCAAAAATGTGTCATGACTTTTCCGACAACCCAATAGAAAAATCTGTATTAAAACCATAACCAAATTTAATTTCTATTGTTTACTAAAAAAATAAAATACCAGCCTTAATGTTAAATCTAGGTTTGATCATATAGAGTGCGTGATTCTAGGGCTTGCCTCTGGTCTCAGTGTGACAGATAATACTGCATCCAACATTATCTACCAATTAGATATCTTGTGCTTCTGACTGAAAGCACACACTGAATGTCAGGATCTACAGAAGGAATTAAAATAAAACAACACATAAAAATTAGCAAAGTCAATGAAGTTTTTCAAAGCTTGTTTTTTTTTCCTCTCTCTTAGAGCATAGGGTGCAGATAGATGCATTTAAATATTTTTCATAAAATAATCATTGTTTTTGTGATGCAATGCCATTGACACATAAGGGGAGTCACACAACAGGATGTGGCAAGTTATTGAGGAAATAATAGCAATTATCATAAGAAGGCTATTGTTTCTGACAGAGCAATGCCGCAGCTCAGCCAGCAAGGATTGGTGCTGAGTTCTCTGATCCCGATGATGGCTTACCCCGAGCCATTTGAATCTCCTACCCGATTCTCTTGATAACCAGCCTCAGTGATTGTCAAGATGGCTGAACAGGGTTTGGCTGCAGAGTGTGGTCATGGATTTTTTTTTCTCTTTACATCTCTGTCTTGCTTCGTGAGTGCTCACACTATGACTTCCTTGTCATTGATACTGGCTCTAAGCAGCTAATGAAAAAGCTCACACAAAAGGACTATAATACAAAGACCGATAACGTTTGTCTGGGAGGCTTTGGCAGGACAGGTTCCCGCTGCCCCACCCTTGAAATTCCCTTGCATTGGCCTTGAGGCTAGCAAGAGTTTCAGAAAGGTAGTCCCAGGTGATAACAAAATCAAACTGAATTTTTTTTTTAAAGAACAAAGTGATTTTGAGTATATAGAGTATTTAAGTTTTTAGTTAGTTTCATAAACATTAATCTAACCATTGGGCCTTTCACTGAAAGGTATGATACAATTTTAGTTTGAATTTTAAGCAGTGTGTGGAAATACACTTTAAAAGCAATGTATGATTTTTACTTCAGAAACTCACTTTTCATTTATAATTGTATTCTAGAATGGTTATTAGTCAATATTACTATTATTCATTGATTGTAATGTTAATGAGCCATAAAAAAGTCTGACATTTTCCTTAATATATAATAGAATAAAAGGTAAAATGGGAGGTCCCTTAACCTAGAAGTGCCGCAAAGGTGGTTGTTTCTCATCTTTTGTGCTCAAAATAAAGAAGAATGATTAGAGCCCGCTCAAGAGTGCGAGCTCTGAGCAGCTAGTGGTTTGATTCCTGGCCCGAGCTGAGCTGCCACTGAGCTGCCAACAGGTGGCAGGATGGCTCAGCTAAAAAAAAAAATATATATATATATATATATATATATATAATAAAAAAATAAAGAAGAACGATTTACAATTCTAGGGACAATTCTGAAAATAAAAGTCAATTAAGCGTTTTTGAAAGCTTTGTCTTGAGCACTTCTGTTGGCGCTCGTCTCCGTTTTCCGTTATACCTGGCTTTCTTGGTGTCTTCTAATTGTCACGTATCTCCTTTCCTCTGGCCCCTAGCACTCAGAGCTTGCAGTGGCATGGGAGGGGTCTCTGAAGCGTCAGAATGGCTTGTGGGAGGCCCTGGTGCCCTCATGTCTGCACTGCCAGTTGCTTAATTGGCTCGGCTAGAATAACTCAAGGCAACGTCTCCCAGAGCCGGGACTCAAGCTGCATTAGCCTCAGTGACACCTTTTCATGTTTATGCTATTTTTCTCCCTGTATTTCAAAAGTGCTCAGGGATTTGCAGGATTGTGCATAGCACGCAATTCCAACCATATACATAAACTTATTTTAAAAAGACAATGCAAAACAGTTAAAAGCACGGCACATTGCACTCTGTAATTTATTTGCAAATTTATTTCTTCTTCTGAAATATATGTATTGCCTTTCTGGGACAAATCACACTCGGCCGTGATCTATTTTCTGAATTGTTGAATTAGATTTGCAAAATTCTGTTTAGACATTTTGTACCTGTGTTCAGGAGGGGTCTTGTCTAGAGTTATTTTTTCATGGGTATATATGTATAAGAGTATATATACCTAATTAGAGAAATTGCATTCTTTTCTAGAACAGAGTATCTTTTGAGTATTTTCAAGGCTCTTTATAACTTAAACCATTTGACTTATAATTAAGCAGGGCGTTAAAGGACCCATGAGTGAACTTTATGCTTGTCCCGAGAAGCAGCACCTGCCATTCCAAACAAGAAATACCTGTTATAGTCACCAAACAAGTGTTTATCACCTTGCAGCTTCGTATTATTTATTACTGAATTGTTTATTGCCAATGTCCCCAGTGTGCATGCTGGTTCCAAGACTGGGGCTTCATTTCTCTTTTTATTACTATACCTTGGGAGCCTGGGATGGTGCCTGGCACTTTTGTTGAAAGAATAAATAAAAGAATGAATTTTTTAAAATGTCAGTTACCATATTTTGCCATGTATAATGTGTACTCCCAGTTTTGGCCCAAACTTTCAGGGGGAAAAAAATCTTTTGTTTTAATTTTTTAGTACAAATTTTTATTTGTTTACATTCAGGTACTTGGTTTTTTTGTTTTTTGTTTGTTTTTTTTTGTATTATAAAGGAATTTTAGCATTTATTTTGAAATATATTATGGTACAAGAAATTTTATGGAACAAATAATTACAAAACACCAGAACAGATACAAGGTACAAGAAATTTTATGTACCAGTAACAAAATTAGATATTTACGCATCATAGAAGACCAAGAACTCTTCATCGTTGCAACTTCATCATAAGGTCAACAAAACCGATAATGGTATTCCAGGGTATTATTTTGCATGTGTATATCGTTATTGATTTCTAGAGTTACACTTGTAACTCATAAGCATAAATAAAAAATTAAAAACATTTATATAATATAGAATTAGTACTACCCATGTGTAATGCACACCCTTGTTTTTTCCTCACAAATTTGGGCAAAAATGTGTGCATTATACATGGCAAAATATGGTGTATAAGATCTCATTTTTCTCATCTTTTGAACAAGGAAAATAATATCTCCCTTACAAGACTGCTGTGAAGATTAGGTGATAAAGGACAGGTAAACTCTCATTTAATTCTTGAAAAAATATTGGTTCCCTTTTCTCTCCTGGAAAAAGTGCTTCTCCAAGTAGAAGAGATCCACCCTGTTGAGGACATTTTGGAATTTGTTGGGGGTAGTTTGGGTTATTATAGGGAGAAGACATTGGCGTTTGTTGGGAAGTGTCAGAAATGCTAGTTGTCTTGTAATGCATGGGAGAACTCCAATCAGTAAAAATTTGCCGTGTATTATATGACTTTTGATTTTCCCACTGGACATCCATGTAGGTAAAAAACCAATTTACAATTATTCAAGCTAGAGTCTAATTCTGCTTTACATATAGAAACAAAACATTTCTACTGAAACCAGTATGGTCAGGAATGCAATGAAAGTCAAAGGAAGACTGAATATTTTTCAATAAAGACTTTCAGTGGAGTATTCCGAAGTTGCTGTTGTGGAATTTTACTGGAAACTGGTTTAAAAAATTCTAATTATATGGAAGGATCAAAAATGAAAAACTAAAATCTCCCTTCTCCTACATCTATCCTTAGCCCCACTCCTAAAAGTAACTGTTTTTGAACAATTTCTGCTTTTTGGACTCTTTGTAATTATCATTTAACATAAAATAAACTCAACTAAACTAAAAATTTTTTTTTAAATTATTTTCTTTCTTTCTTTTTTTTTTTTAAGATTTTTATTGGGGAATTGGGGGGATGGGAACAGTGCTGGGAAATTAGGGGAAGGGGAGCAGACAAGTTGCTGTCGTTTTGTTCTTCAGTCTAGTTGTGGAGGACGTTGCTTCACTGGCCCAAGTTGGCACCATCATTGCGCTCTTCCCGGGCGAGGCAGATCAGTCGCTGGCGTCTGGACGGCCGCTCACTGCGGCTGCTGGCCGCTCAAGCTGGCCACTGGCTACACACGGTAGCCCATGGCAACCCACTGCCACAGGGGCTGCAGCCCATGCCGTCACCGGCGACTCATGGCAGCCCAGCTCCAGGTTGAGCTGTTGTTCAGCATCTTAGCTGTGGAGGACAGTGTCACTGGCCCTCATATATGGGATCCAAACCGGGGCCCTCTGGCATCCCAAGCCAGTTCTTAACCATCGTGCCACTTGGCCGGCCCTAAACTAAAATTTATACTAATATTTCTTGGTCCATCAACCTCAGACAATATTTATTACTGTATTTTACACGATGTTTTTTTCCTCTCCCTCTATCTTTTATTTCAGTAGTTTTAACTTTTACATTAACCAACTTTATAATAGATATTCTGCATTGTGTGAATCTTCTGAGCTTTTTTTCTGTAGGCTTATTATTAAAATAAAATAAAAGCATTTGAAGTGCATTTATATTGTGACATAAATATACAGTAGAGAAATAACTGATGGGATGGACTCATGAAAAAAGGGAAAACAATTTTATATTACCAGTCCTCTAATATTTAAGGCTACTTACTCAATCTCACAGTCCATTGGGATCCTTTATTTTTGTCAGCTTTTCTTACTGCCTGTTTTCCTTGTACGTCAGTCTTCCTTTGTGGCATTTCCTTTACGTTTTCCCGGGGTATCTACTCACACACTTTCTCTATGGATGCATGGAAGGTTGTTTTCTTTTAGTTGGCCTTGCATGTCCCCCAAATAGCTTTATGTCTTTCCCTCTTTCTGTCTTCTCTTACAATTGATACAATAATTTCCTCTGAAAATGTGAGGCGGAAATTATCTCGCAGTGTTGTAGCACTCGTCGATTCTAGAGAGAAGCTCTAGATCCACTTCTTTGTAAGACACCAGATTCCTCGCCCTGGAAGCTTTCTTGATGTTTCTCTTTATTTTTGGAATTGAGACCGTTCACAAGCATGGACAATTTTTTTCCTTTTGGTTAGAATGTACATGTATTTTTAACTCAGATAATTTTGTTTTAATTAAAAAAATGACAATGTCACCCCGATAAACTTAATTTTTTTTAAAAAATAGTAATGACAATGTCTGTTATTTAATTATTTCTTACCTTCTATTGTCTCTGATTTTTGCTTCTGGACCTCCCATTCCTACGTGTTTGAAGTTTGGGATCATTCTCCTATATTTCTGAAATTTTCTTTGATTTTGGGCACATTTCTTTCTTTCTTTGTTTTTAGCTGAGCCATCCTGCCACCTGTTGGCAGCTCAGCAGCAGCTCAGCTAAGACTGGGAATTGAACCGGCTCACACTCTTGAGCGAGCTCTTAATCAACTGAGCCACTTGGTTTGCCCATGGGCACATTTCTTCATCATTCTGTACACAGTTTTCTCATCTATAAAATGGGCATAGTAGCAGTATCTTAATACATCTATAAAAGTCCATGATTGGGCTGACCAAGTGGCACGATGGTTAAGAACTGGCTTGGGATGCCGGAGGGCCCCGGTTTGGATCCCACATATGAGGGCCAGTGACACTGCCCTCCACAGCTAAGATGCTGAACAACAGCTCAACCTGGAGCTGGGCTGCCCTGAGTCACCGGCGGCGTTGTAGGCTGCAGTGCACCCCCGTAAACTACCGTGAGTAGCTCGCAGCCAGCGTTAGTGGCTGTGACACGCCATAAGTGGCCATTCAATAGCCGGTGATCAACTGCCTCACCCGGGAAAAGCGCAATGATAATACCAACTTGGGCCAGTGAAGCAACGTCCTCCACAACTAGACTGAAGAACAAAACAACAGCAACTTGTCTGTTCCCCTTCCCCAATTCCCCAGTGCTGTGCCCCTCCCCCAATTCCCCAATAAAATCTTTAAAAAAAAAAGTCCATGATTACTCTCATATTATGTCTCTCTGTTGCTAATCTAAAAAGGATCCAAGCATATTTTAAAATTAACTAAATAAATGTTATTAGAAATAATGGGAATACTTTGTAATGACAAAAATACAACTTACGAAGAAAAACGAAAAGAATCCAAACATAAATGAGACATTTATAGTCTATGGAATGTAACATACATTTTTTAATGGCCTTTATTCGAAATCTAGGGTTACCCTTTCTTCCCCCACCACCCAACTCCCTCTTTTCCTTCTTTCCTTCATTTCTTGTTTCTTTCCTTCCAAGATGAAAGAATTGCTAGTTTTCATCAATATGAGCTGGTTTATCTTCGTTTGGAAGAATGAAGAAAAAAACCCTAACGTGGCCTTAAAATGACTCAAGACACAGAGGGAGCTGAATGGAATCTGAGGACATAACTCATCCATAAGACTCGATAATTTGATGCTTTTGTGTGTATGATTTGTGTGCAAGTTGTGTTAATTATACATGATGTTTGGAAAAACACTTTGTGTTGAACAGTGTAAATGTCAGTCTCATTAGCCATCATCATTACCTGTCAGGAAGAAGATGCTTTCAATGAATGACAATTGCCCTGCCTAGTTCTCTGGATACGTACAAGCATAAAAATAATTTGGGGGTTAATCTTATTTTTCAGAGCCAGTGATGCTTCTCTCTTTCCAAGGGTTTTCAAACCAACCTCTAAACTTGGAAAAATTGGCCTGATTATAAAACACTAATTAGAATGAGTTCACATTGATTCATGGACAAAAAAGATAGCAGACTCGTGGACGGGCCACTCTTTTAGGCAACTAGATTCTAATAATGGTAACAAGGTAGTTCAAAACGTGAGGGTGGGGGAGGTACAATTCCTGATTTAATATCGGTTATCTAAAATATCCAATTTTAGTGTGACCAATGCAAATGACTCCATCTTTACCCCAGAGCTTCCCCTAATCCTTTGTGGAGTCTTTTGTATACATTTACTCCTCTAATGGCTTTCCATGTTCTGTTTTCTGATCTTCAGAATTAAAAAAAAAATTATATGTTTTTTAATATCTGGAAAAAATAATGGAATGACTAGTATTTTGCTTAAGAATTTGTAGCATTTTGAAATAATTATGTGTAATAAACTATTAAATTTTAGCAGCAGTTAAATTTTGTATTGATGAATTTTCCATAGTAAAAAATAACAACTGCTTTGCTTATTAGATTATTATATAATAATGCCCAACTTATGTCCAAATAATGCTTTGTGAGTTATTATTGGTGACTCTTGGCTATTACATGGAGATGTGATGCATAATGACTAATTTAAATGCATTTTTAAATTGAAAACTTAGAAATACTCTTCTAGCTTAGTAAACAACAGACAGATGATATAAATTGTAATTTGAAACATCCATTTACCCAGTCTACTCATACCCTAACAAGAGGCTTTTAAAAAATTGAGATATTTACCAGCCAATACATGGATCCAAGGAATGAAAAAACTGCATTTTGTTCAGAAGCATGGGTTTTTCTAGATCTTGTTAGTCCAACTAAGGTTTTGATTATTAAGTTAATTCCATTTTTGTAAGTCAAAGCAGAATGACGTATATTTACCATCTTAGAATAGGATACTTCTGCGTTTGCCCCAAGTTGTCATAATAAATATAAAAATCACTCATCTGTAGAGTCAATAAAACTGTAACCATGGAAATAAGGAGTCTATGATGTGACTAATGTCCCTTTATATTTGGTGTCCTTGTGCAGTGCAAAACCTGAACAATCATACATGGCAGCTTTGTCCCAGCCCCACGGAGAACACCTGTCAGCGCCTGAGTTTCTCCAGCAGTCACCACAGGTGAGCTAAAGGTGACCTTTCTGTTGAGACTCTCTCCACTGTGGCATGATTTTGTATGATGGAAAGCAGTGTCATTCTTGTCAGCATGACTTACTGGAAGCTGTGTCCACTCAGTGAGACTTTGGGAACACAAAGCCCACAGCCTGGCAAGTCTTATTTTAATCATTTTAGCCTGAAAGAGTTTGAAGTTTTTTGTCTGTTGCGAGAGAAATTCTTTCCTCTTTTTTTTTTTCCACTTGTGAACAACTTGGAGGAGGTGGTTTGGAGTTGGAAAAATGTCTGCTCTTTGCTTGGGTGTGTCACAGAGACCAGCGTTCGGACAGCTGTCCTTCTGCACGTGGCTGTTAGATGAATGTCACTTGACTTCATTTGAAGCCAGGGGTAAGCACAGAACGATACTCAAGAGGCCCCGTCCTGGGTGACGGTCCTACTTAGGAAAAACCGAACTGATAGTGAAGAGAGAGCTACCCAAGTCAGTTTCCTACCAGTGTCACAATTCATAATACGTTTGTTGACTGCAATGTGTTGACTGTTTATTGCTCAAATGAGATGCTATGTAAATTATATGTGTATATATGTTAACATGCATGCAAATCATATGTATGCACTTTGAGAAATAGAAAGCAAGAAGGTATCATTTATAGCACACTGGGCTAGGAAAAGAAAGGTTAGGTATGAGACCAGTGGTTCTTGTTCTCAGCGGCAGGTGAAAATCACCAGGAACCCACATTAAAGGTAGGCATTCCTAGGCCTTAGTGCAGAGACGTGGACTCAGTGGGTCTGAGGTTGTGCCCAGGAACCTGTATATTTTGAAATAGACAGAGGTGATACTGATACTCATCCGGGCTTTTGGACGTTCCTGTTCTTTTCCTAGCCTGATGGTGCCAACTCTCTTTTGTTCCGTGTCACGGGACCGTCCTGCCTCTCAAAGCTCTCACTGAAATCATCAAATGCCTACTGTGCACATAGCCTCGTCAGGAGCATGATAGGAAACACAAATACAAAAGACCCAGTTTTTCAGGAGGTTAGACTCTAGTAGGGACATAAGAGATGTCTTGAAAACGGAAGGCTGTGGGCAGACTCATCACTGCCTGCTCCTTTCACGAGAAACCCAAGGCGCTTCTCCAGGTCTTGGAGGTTTGACTGAGCTCAGTGTCCTTGGCGGGGCTCCCTGGCTGACGTTCAGAGAGGAAGGAGCAAACGAACCATTATACGCAGCTTAGGGAAATTGAATACAACAGTTCTTTGTCTTATGGAAAAGGTGGGAAGAATTCCTACCTCGACTTAATATGCGTAGAGGGCTGTATTTTAGGGTTTGAGATTTCACCGAGGCTTCCTAGGTGCCCTTTTCGTTGCTGTTGTGGATATACTGTCTACGTTTATTTAAAAATATGAAAGCGCTATTTTCTGAATTGATCTATAATTTATAAGGAACATCATTATAATTACAAATGCGGCATTACCATGCTGCACCCATTGCGTTGGAAGGGGGCTGCATGCTTATGATGGTTTCTTCCCTGTTGCCCACAACTGATTTATCACTTGTCTGCCCCACCTTGCGAGCTTACTGTCGTTCCTAGCTCTCCACACCCCTCCCTCCAGAGGAATGTGAATCATGGAACATGTTACTCAATTTTTTTTTTTGTTTACCTGCTTCTGAGGTGCCATACGCGATAATTAATCACCATCACAAATATTCTCATGGAAATGCTTTATATAGCCACACTTTTACTGGGTCACTGAACTAGTAAAACAGCTTATTCGAAGCATCGCTGCAAACCACAGCCTTTGGTTCCCAGGTAGTTACTAAAATGCATCAAGTAAGCAGAGATTTGCATGATATCTTGTCAGGTGACCATGTTAGAAATCTTTTGTTTTTAATTAGTGCTCACAGTGGCGAAAGTAACCGGTCTGTGTTATGTTGAATACATAGTATTGTTTTCATAACTTTTACATATTTATCAAGTAGTGTTAAAATAAAATTGGAGAAAAGATGGGACTCACTTCATGTCCTTTTCCTCCACAAAACAAAGTTGGTAGCATATATTACCTCGAAATAGAAATTTTCATCTGTCTGGTATCTTTCACTGAGGTCTGTAAACCTACTAGATATTAGGCCGTTGAGAGAGCTCCGGTGTAAAGATTTTAAGTGAGGTGTCTTCCCCCCTCAAGTGCGTGTCTCTTGATCTGCAGGGCAGATGGATTTCTCAAAAGGTACGGGTCACAATGCAACCACGTTCTTACACTTCATTTGAGGAGAGTTGTATCTAGGGTACAACCCCAGAGAGGGCGACCCTCTAATCCTTCCCCCTGCCCATCAGTTTCATGGCACTGACCTTGACATGGGAAATGGTTTATTTTCTCCCACTTCAGAGGAAAGCGCTGTCTGTATGATACTCAGGATCCAACCCAGGTCCAAAAATGCCAGCACCAAAAAACACGACATAGTCAGAGATCAGGATCGAAGTCAAGTAATCAGACCGGGATCAGAAACAGTGGAGTCAGAATCTCAGGAACTGATGTTAGAAAAAGCTTGTTTGAGTGGGATTTGCTCATCCATCTGTTCACTGGCTCATCCATTGAGTGAGTCATTCATTCATTCAGCAAACAATCTGTGGGTCACCTACTCTGTGCAGGGTTCTTCCCTTTATGGGACTTGAACTGAGGGGTATAGGAGGTGGGGGTGGAGGCAGGCAACACCCAATCACATACCTTTTCATTTGATTAGCATTCTGACAGGAGTCATAATGGGACATGGAGCTGTATAAACTGGGAACTTGGGGGCTAAGGGAGGGCTGCCTCGAAGAAGCTGAGACTGAGATGAGCTTAAAGGACCAGCAGGAATTATTAGAACGGAAAAATGCACAAAAACAGGAGGGTTAAGCTAGGCTTCTAAGCTGGTGTCAGTACAGGTACTGTTGGGGTTGGGGGGACACCAGACAGCGGCGGGAGGGGGGAGATGAATGCTAGGTCACAACAGTGCCACATGGGGCTCCAAGACTGGGAAACCAGACAGGCCAGCTTCACAGGCCAGGTTCACCTTTTACGAGCTACAATATCTTGAACACATCAACTTTTCTGAGCCTCAGTTTCTTTACCTGTCATAAATAAGTAAAACATAGTAAAATAAATAATGGCTGATTATATCTACCTAGTAAGAGTGTTGGGAGAACTAATTTTAAAATTTTGCAGTTATGAAATTCATGACTTCATCCCCATAACTAGCTACCAGTAATTCAGACCTCTTTGGGGTTATGTTTGGGAGTTTATTATGATGTATGCTGAAGTGGTGATATTGATTTGCTGTGTAATCAAGATTCCCATGAAAAATGTTCTATATGTGCATTCCATTCCACCGCATTTTAATAAAGAGTGTGGCCTAGGTTTCATGTCCTGGAACACATGTACCTCCTGCACTTTATGAAATAATCAAATATGAAAACAACAATAATGTATCTCAGAAGAAATGAATTGACTTTGTCACTAGGGGGAGACCTAGCCAGGTTTTGCGACTTGCCCTACCTTTCACAGAGCAGAGAGTTGCTTTCTTTCCTCTATGTTCTCAGGAGATAAGAGAAATGATGATATTGGAAAAGGCATTGAGAAAACTCGGCATTCCCGACGGGAGAATCGGAGAGGTTTTTTGTTTTCTTTTTGCTTTTTAGTGTGTTCTACATGGTAGATTAGAAACCTTAGGGGATACTGAGGCAACCAAGGTGATTGACAAGTGGTTTGAACTGAGTTCCCTTGGCTGAGTTCCTGGTAGTATTGTACGGGGGTGGGGGTGGGGGGTGANGAGGGGGGGCCTGCAGGCATCACGAGGGGCCAAGACTTCCAAGGGGACCAGATAAAGGAGATTGAGTGTCCTCTCCCGGCAGCCACCTGAGAGGGTATGGACATTTAATAAACACCACGTTTTGTCACTGGAATTTTCAGTGACCGGAGTCCGGGTGCAAGCATGTATACTTGTTTCTGTTATATATTTTCTCTTAATTACATTTCTCTGTAATCTTGAATCATAAGAAGTAGGGGAGCAGGCACTCTGTGGACCATTCTAGAGAAGGAAAAAGCCAAGGGGTGACAGGAGAGAAAATGCCTCTCGGAGGTGATGGTCCATGAACCACTTACCTGAGGAACTGACTCCTAGAAGGGTCTGCTGACACAGGTGTTAGAATTCCACTCCGTTAGTTATTCTTCTTTGTCAAACAGAGATTCAAGCTTAGAACTGAGTTAAGGGCAAAGCTCTGTATCATCTTAGTTCTTTTAAATCTAGCAGTGCATATATTTTATTTTATAGAGGACACAGAATAAAACAGTAGACTTTCATTTCAGAAAATTTAGAATATAAACATGAAATGCAATTGGTCATGAAGCGGTTTTAAAAAATAATTTCAAGGGTACAATGGATATTAAATACCTCTAAGTGTTCAGTTTATAACTATCAAATTTGAAACTACTTCCTTACCCAAGTGTGAATTATATTTAACAACTTGGCTATTGCCTTGCTAAGCATCTTAAGTCCACATGAATTGCATTAACATGAAGTTCAGAAGATTCAAATTGTATTATGTATGGTTGAATTAGGTGTCTCTAGAAAACACATGGAAATATTTTGAAAGACTATTTTTTTTAATTATGAAAATGAATGTTTGGTAAAGGAATTTATATTCATCTGTAATTTCTTCCCTAAGTGATAACTACTATTGAAATGTTGGGTTATTTCTTTTTGGCTCTCATTCTGTGAATTTATTTATTTTTTTACAAAGCTGAGATCATGCTGTGTGTATGATTTTCTATTCATATTTCTTTTTCCCAGAGAACAATGCTTTGTTGCTTCCATATCATTGCGTTTATGTAAATGGAGCACATTGGCTCCATTGAAAAGGTTCCCCTTTTTAGCACAGAATCAGTATGTATTGTTTTTTTAAACTATATATTTATTCAACCTTTTATCATTAAAAGTCTTTGTAAATATCATTTTAATGGTTGCAAGATATTTCATCACATGGATGTATGACAATTTAATCTGCAAATTCCTTATTGTTAGATATTCAGTTGTCTCTGATAAATACTCCTGTAATTAATGTTTCTGTTCAGAAAATTTTAGGCCCCATTTCACTCTCATAAATATCTTTTGCAGTGAAACCAAAAAGCTATCTTTAACTATCATGAGATTAGATTGTTGCATTTTAAAATAAAAACTGTAAACCACTAATAGTAGAACTACTAAAAGTATAAGAATTACTCTGACATATCATCATTTCTTAGGATATTTTTTTAAAAAGCCATCATCTCAGGAATTGAAGATAGGCTGGAGATGCCCCCTGTAATTCTTCTACCTCAGTAATTTTCTTTGCAAATTGGGTTAAGGTTTCCCAGAGTCTATAAAGGAATTATATGTTTTTTTCCTTTATGAGTTTGAGGTTTTGTATACTTCTTAGAAATGCCAACCTTTCGTATCACTCGGGACTCTGAAAAAAAATATCACGTCCTATGAGGATTTTTCTAATTGCCTACCTAACAGAGGTAGTATCTCCCTCACCAGAATGGTAAGGAAACTGTGGGTCAGAAAGAGTAGATAACTGGCCCAACGCCACATAGCAAGTAGGTAGTTGAAGCCTGGAGCCAGAATTCAGGCAAAACATCATTTGGCCCCAAAGCCAATATTACTTATTATCTTAGCCCATCCTGGCCTTTTTCACCTCTCCCCACCGCAGGGGTGGGAATATAGCATTTTAAGATTGGAAGAGAGTTTCCATGCAGGGTCCTAAAAGATAGATCAGTAAGGACACATAGATTCCTGGTGGTAGATACTCCATGTTCATCAGTCTGCCGAGCAGCCCCTTCTAGGAGAGAAGTTCTCGGAATTATTTTACTATGAAGTACAGAACCTCTGGTATTGACTATTTCCACATGCATTTATTTATGCACTCCCGTTTTCAGTACCCATCATAGATGTTAAACATTATTATGTGCAATTATTATTATGATTTGTCTTAAGAAGGCTGTGATTCCTAGCTGTATTTAATAATTAATACCCATCAGTCGAGTATTTATTATTCAAAACCTTATGTAGTAGCAGAACCATGATTTTCAGTAATTAAGAGTTTCTGTGAAACTCTTTTGGAATGAATTTTCAGATTTAGGAAAAACAAAAGGCTGATTAATGGTGTAGCCCTCTTAAATGTCATGAAAACAAAACATATGCTCTCTGTCAATGCTTCAAAATTCCTGGTTGTCCTGGAAGAATGCATAATTAGACGAGTGGGTAATATAGTGTTGACTAATTTTTTATGTTTGAGTCATTTAAGATGAATTATTAATCTTTACTGACCATAGGAATTATACAAATTGAGTTGAAATGTTGGGGCTTAAGGATTCTACTCAGCTCATCTAATTTGTATTCCTGTAACTTAACAGTTAACTATTGAGTATGGATGAGCCTGTCATAACACTATAGCATCTCTTATTTTGAATAAAATCATATTAATGAGGATTTGCTTAGTTAGGACAAGGAAAAATATATTTATTGCTGTTAGTCATCAAGTGGCAGTTCTAAATGACACTCCTTCAAAATAGTTAGGGTACAATTTTTGGGTAGACGCATGTCAATTATTATGGCATACAAATTTACTATATTATTACTCAAGTCAACAAACATTTATTGAACCCCAATTCAGTGCGAAACACTGGACTAAACGTTGAGGGGGATGTGGGATGGTGAAGAGCACATGGCCCTTGTAGGGGGTGGGAGAGATCTTAACCCCGGTGTCAGCTGTCACCTCATCTTTTTGTTCCTGCACCTCTAAAATTTATCTGCCTTTGCCCCTCGATACCTGAATACAAAATCCAGCATCTTTCTGGATTGTTTACCCAGAAACAACTTGGCAAAAAGCGCTGTGAAAAATGTACATTCTGCTGATGCTCCCACCAAAAGGCAAGACAGAATAACAGTTAAGAGTGCGGTTGAAATCTGGCTTTGTAGCTTCCTAGCTGTGAGGTGTTGGACAAATCATTTAACTTCTCTGCGCCTTAGCGTCCTTGTCTATAAAATAGGGATGATGATGGTCTTGATCTCAGAGGGCTGTGGTAAGTTTTAAATAAGTTAATGTGTGCAGAGTACGCGCGTAAGGAAGCACTCCAGAGAGAAGTATTAGCTATGATTATTATGATAGGGGTGGCAGAGTTTTCGTTACATGCCACATAGGAAGGAAAAACGTCCTCTTAGAGTTCAGTGAGATGTTTCTGTGCTCTCCACCATCTGGTACCAGCATTGGGTTAGGGATGGAGGTGAGTCCCCATAGAAATTCAGTACATTTATAATCTTACCCAAATCGACCCATTTTCTGCCTTCAGGAGAAAAAAAATTCTTAAGAATTTTCTTCCACTGACTTATTTGAAAAATTAGTAAAGAAAATAAAATGGAAACACATAGAATATATTTAAAATGTATTAACCTGCTGAGCAATTCTAATTGGAATCACTGACTATTTCTACTGTGATTATTTTAGATGCAGGCCTGTATATAGTTCATAAGATATGAGAGGAAGGAACGGATTGTGATGTTTTTGTATTTTCCGCTGTTTTCTAACTACAAAACTAACAGTGACTCTTTATGACAGGAAGTATTTGGCCATAACCCTGTGGCAATCTGGTCAGGACAAATGGAGGCTGGGGATTGGATGGTAATTATACTAGAAAATTCTGGCAGTTTTCCTCTCTAACAAAAAAGAGTAATCTCAGAGATATTACCAGGGCTGCTGAAATGGGTTCAGGCTCTGATGAAAAATTTTTTCAGGTCCCTGCAGTGTTTGGTTGCACCTCTTCGGGCCCCGGCTATGTGTCCTGAATCCCCCAACCTGCTCAGCTATGAACATCCAAAGGAATCTAAGTGTAGCCCAAATAGAGACATGATGCCATCATTGCAAATCCACTTGCCAGCTTTCTCTTATATCCTTTCTTCATACTCTCCTGCCTCTTTACAGAGCTTAAAAAATAAAGCACAGAATTTTTTTAAATAGTCAAGCAGGTTCTAGTATCACTCATGCTCAAATGGCCCCTGCAAAACTTCGAGAAGCCAAAGTGTCCTGAAGACACGCCTTTGGAAATCACGTCACCTCCCAATTCAGGCTCATGTCAGTGTCACCGAGGACTCTGTGTCAACATAAGATGAGTGATGCTCTCTGTACCATATCCTTTCTGGTCGTAAGACATGATGACAGAAACTGCTGAGTAGCTTTTCTAAGAGAATGACCTAAGTGACTCAGGGCTACCAGGCAAGTGACAGGCCTCCCTCGTCTTTCTCAATGTGTCAAACCCATCCAAATAGCGGTACACTTGGGCGGGGCTGGGGTGAGGGTGGCCTTGATTCTTCCTCTTCCTCTTCCTCTTCCGAAGAGGTGACAAGCACCAGAGCCATGGCAAAGCGCTGGGCGTCCTTCCCATATTGAAGGAATCCCAAATGCATGGGACGCTGGTGGTACCTAGGATTTGGGAGTGGAAGAACATCAACAATGTTCCATGAAAGATGAAAGAAGAAAATCTAAGCCTGAGCAACCTGGGTACAGGGGTGGCATCTTTGCAGTCTCTAGAGTGATCACTCAGCCACTGTTTCATAAAAGCTTAAATGGGAATTTGTGAAAGCATTATTTGGGTAATTAGTGTTAGCACATTCCTAAATTTGAGAACTAGGTCATATGCCACTAGTCCAACCATCCATCTGTCCCAGTTTCACATTATGGTTTTAAAGTGACATGCTCGACCTGGTAGTACAGATGATAAAATTAAAATGTTTTTTAAGCTGGAGGGGACTTATAATTTGATTCTAAAATCAAGCATTGCTTGACTCATCAAGCTATTACAAGCATCTGTGAATTCAGTGAGAGATCTCAAAGGAGCTTAAAGATATAGGCAAAGAAAAGGTTGAGTAGCCTCTAAGCCCTGAAAATTAGTCACGTGGGTGAAATTCTTCTTTGAGCTTTGGGCCTGTGCTGTGTCTTCTCTTTTCTTTGTTAAGCACCTTCCCAAACTCTTGACCTTCTGCTGTAACTTTCAATCCACTTGGAAGCCCAGTAATGCCGGAAGTAGGGGAGGCTGTCTAAAACTCTAACTGTGGTCCGGAAGTTGATAGTAAAAGAAAGATAACCAAGAAAACACCCGTGATGCACTTCAGCTAAGTTAAGTGCACAAACACTTCCTCTGGAAAGATAAAAAATGTGTTCAGTGCTTCCACGTAACAGTGATGGAATCCATGAGATGGTTTCCAGCTCCAGTTCTGCTGCTGGGGGAATGGCTTTGCCCCCAAGTGGTGCTCGACCAAACTGAACCTGGAGGTTTGGCCATTTAACTTCTGTGACCCTGGACATGTGCAGTTGGGGTTGCTAAGTGATGATACGACAGGGCAACTGTGTCCCCACCGACCTCATAACCAGCAGGGGGGCTCCCTGGAGATTGTCTAAAGCCAGCCCCCACCGTTGAATGCCTTCCTCTCACTTAGGGGTGGCTTTTCTACTAAAATTATGGTTCTGCCCATTTCTCCTGTAGTCTGAGAGTTTTTGCTTTGTGTATTTTGATGCCATGTCATTTGTCCAACAAAAACCTAGGGTGCTGCTCTGAGAGCTGTGAATGGTGTCGTTTAGTTGATAACCGCCTGCATGATGTAAAGATTAGAGGACAGAGACCCAAAGAAGTTCAGTAACCAGCCCAGAATCAGAGAGGGAGTGATGGATGCAAAACTTCATACAATCTTGCTTTCCTAGCTGTCACCCGGAGCTTTTTCATTCTTGTGCCACATCAATTTGTTTTGGTTTTATGTCGCCACTGTCTGGAGACACAGCCTTGATGGGTGTCATTTTACTGTGAAGTACCGTAATTCTATAAATAGTGAGAGGTGAAGATGGAGAATTTCTGAGTGCTCTCAGGTTCTGGAACAGTCGTGATTAAATCTTTTAGAAGACAGAAGGCAAGCCTCACCTTGGTTTCCTAAGAATGGCATAAAGGGTGAGCAACTAAATGATTCTAACAAAAATGCAATTATGGAAGAGAAAACACACAGCTTGGCATGAGAGGACCTGGGTTCAATTCCTGGCTCTGTCATTCCACACAAGGCCACCACAGGAGTAGCCTGGCTAGACTCCGCCAGATGCAATGACTTTGAAGAACCTAACAGTGGGCACCCCTGATCAGTGACAGTTTCTCCTTGTCAACCAGAGTCCAGAGCTGGTGCTAGGGCACAGAAGACCAAATGTTATCTTGCTAAATGACCTTAGAAAAACCCTCTTTCAAACCACGAGTAGGTGGGATTCCTTAGAACAATCTGGCCTTTGTTTCTGCCCATTGGGTTCCAAGAGACTGTGACTATTGTGCTTCATTTTATCCTGTAAAATCCTAATGAAAACACCCCCACCTGTGCTGACTCCAAGCAGTGAAGCTTAATTAAAAGGAGAGTAAGAGTAAGTCTATCACGTACACAGTGACTAATTTTTCCAGGCATTAAAAAAATACATGGTGATATTTAGGCGTCACAAAAATTGTTGGGGTTGAGGATCATTTTGTCTATTTTACTGATGCAGACATTGAAACACAGAGAGATAAAGCAACTTGCTAATAGTACAGGCAGAATTCAAACCATTTCTGTTTGATTTCCAAAAGCTAGTCTCTTTTCACTGTATTGTGCTGTATCTCATTCTATCCCACTGAAATGTGTAGCTTATTGGATCCTGCCAATGAAAACTACTGTGAGATATTTCATATTCTTTTTACTGAAGCCACCTATGTTGGATTTTAGAAGTCTGAAGGATACATTTGTATGTATTTACTAAGGAAAATAGCAATGATTATTCTTTTGGCCTTCGGTTAGAGTCTGTTTGGAAACTACTCATTAAGGCGAGGGAAATGATTTTCATTTTGCATAATGAAAAGAAAAAAAAGCTAAAATTTTATAGGTACAATTATTAAAGAAAAAAAAACAACCTTAAGGAACATCCAAAATAGCATTTTGCACTCAATATTAGTATTTTATTTTGCAATCTCAAAATAGAACACACTAACATATTTTTTATGGTAGCCTCTTAAAATATGTAAATATGTGGCATTAAAATTCTTCCCATTTTATGGTTAGAAAATATGAGAGAAAGGAAAGGACTTGTATGAGGTCACCAGGTCAGCAACCTTGGTTCCCATTAAACTGCGGTTTTAGCTGAGGGCAGACAGATTATTAAAAATTAATTATTTTTAAGCGAGAAGAGAATTGGGTATATAGTATAGAAAGTTATAGTTATTCTATATAGTATAGACGGTTATATTTGTTATATAAGCAGACAGGCTTTGGTATGATCTGTTTTTCCTCTTTGTAAAATATCAAAAAGGAGTAAAAATAAATTTAAGAAAATAAAGCAGCAAGTGCTAATTTCCTCTGGCATTCTCTTTCTTCCCTTCTCTTCACTCATCAAATTTTCCTTGTCCTTCATTTTCAAAGATAGAATTGATATTAGAGATGGGAACACAGTGGAATTATTTTTAGATGGTGGCTCTTTTGACTTTGTCTCTCCTTGGATATTCTGGGACCATCATCATCATAGCTGGCTGGGACCTGGTGGAAGCTTCCGAGAGCTCTTGTTGGTCAGTCAGTCACCCAGTTGGCCTGGGATTCCAAGGCTGGGAATGTGACACACGTAGCACCCAAGACCCCAGCAGCAATCTGCTCCCGATTCATCTTAGTGATCATCACTCAAAATAGGCTTCGGTCTTCAATTCCATCAGAAGACACCTCTGCTTTTAGTTTCAGAAAGACACACTTCACTTTTAATCCTAGGGGCCCACGGCAACTTTAAAATGAACGGACAACACAAGAAACCATTTGCGTGACATGTGAAGAAATTAAGAGGAAACCAAGGAGAGTTGTATATATTTAGAAGTTGACCCACCCTCTAACCATCCCTGTCTGCTTCTGAAACCTTCTACAAACTGCTCTTGCGACTCTGCCACGTAGTGGATGGTCCCCACATAAGTAAACAAAATGCTCAATACTTGACCTGCATTTGGGAGTTAGGGTTCACCTCAAGCCCTGGGACAAAAATGTCTAGGAGACATAGACATCATTTATATCGATCACTTAGGTAGTTGCTGTTGGTGTGGCTCTGCTTCTGGGATCACATATTTTGGAACCTGAGTCCCTTTCTCCAATGTATGCCTCTAAACCTAAAACCCCGCTTGGCATCCTGACAAAGTTCCCTGATGTCAAATGCGTTCCCTCACCCCCTGCCGTTTTCTGCCATTGGACCACCTGCTGCCATGGCATCCCTGTGTGGTAGGCAGAACAGGTGGTCCCCAAAGATACCAACCCCCAGAACCTGTGACTATGTCGTTCCATGACAAAGGAGAATTAAGGTTGCAGATGGAGTTAAGGTTGACAATCCCTTGACCTTCAAATAGGGAAATTGTTCTGGATTATCTAGATAAACCCAGTGTAATCGCAAGAATCCTTCAATCCGGAAGAAGAAAGCAGAAATGTCATTGTCAGGTAATAGCAGAGTGACTGGCTATTGCTGGCTTTGAAGGGAGAAAGGAGGTTATGAGCTAAGGAATGCGGGCAGCCTCTACAGGGTGGAAAAGGCCAGGAAACAGATTCTTTCCTAGAGACTCCAGAACGAATACACACCACATTTTAGTTCAGTGAGACCCGTTCCTGATCTTTGACCTCCAGAAATGTAAGATAATAAATCTGTATTGTTTTAAGCCACCAAATTTGTGGCGACTTGTTATAGCAGCAACACAAAACTGATATACTGATAGACCCTGTATGTCTTTCCATCTTTTTTGTTTGTTTAACTCCACTGAACTGGCTATGTTGCTGAACCGTATTTATTTGTTTTTTGTTACCATTATTGAAATGATGTCTGTTGGTAAATCAGGGTCACAGGAAGCCTCCTCTGCCCTTTTAAGGTTGACCTTTTCATGCCCAGGCCACAATAGTTGTTGATACTCAGAAGTCCAGGAAATGGAACCTAAGATTCAAGGCCCCTAATGAAACTATATAGCACAGGGAATATAATGAATAATGTTGTAATAACTCTGTACACTGACAGATGGTTACTAGGCTTGTTGTGGTGATTACTTCGTAAGTTATATAAATATTGATTCACTATGATGTATACCAGAAACTAATATAATATTATATGTCAACTATACTCTAATAAAAAAATAAAGAGGCATACTCTATGGCTACACGCCTTGTCTAGGAACCTCATATTCATACCAACCCAAACAGAGGTTGTGTCTACTCAATAAGCATCTCTAAGTGGAAAAATAATGTATTGAACACACACTGGCATGGCAGTCAATATTTACTCTAGAGTACCAAATATATTTCCTGGTTCACTTCATCTCATCCAGGTCTTCGTGGTATAAGCCCATTCTGCCAGAGGTTTATGACCCTGAATAAATTAATTACTGAGATTTAACATAGGGTGGAGTGGAGAATCAAATCTTGACCTATAGAACTATATCAACCATCCCATGTCTTTGCCCTAATGTCATTTCTTCGTGATTATCCAACCTGCTCCTTTCTCCAGCACAATTCAGTACTATTTAGTTAAGAGGCTGGCCAAGGATTGGAGATGACACTGGGACCGGGTGACACAGAGCCTAGTGTGTGTCATGTGACAAGGCTTGGAGGGGATGTGAGGACTTTGCTGTCAACCTGAAGTGCCTCATAGAAATGAGGAGCCTTGTAGCTCCCCCAACATCAGGGGTTAATCATGTGAACCCCTCTTTTGGGCCCCAGAGGGTGTTGTGTTGTAAGAATGGGAACTGTGATTTCCTGGCTCAGGGCTGAGGTGTGTGAACCTTTCATTTATGGGGAGGAGAAAGTAGGCAGAGAAAATGTGCAGCGTAACATCCCCTGGGACCTCAAGGCTGGAGTTCCCGACCGGCGTGCTAAGCTGGCGTCATGAGAGCCAGCCCACTGGTGGCTAGGAAAAGTCGAATCCCTTTTGATACATTCCAAGATGAAAATCCTATGTATATACCTTAAAAGAGCTCATAAAACAGTGTCCTCATTTTGGCCTTATAATTAAGTAATAATAGACGGGCTGCACTGTTTTACAAGGCAATATCCTAGTTCCTGAGTGGGTAAGAGACACAGACGCTTGCCAAAAATTGTAATTTATTCTGACAAGTACCCCCTACTCCCGCCCCATTCTTGATGAGAAAAGCAGGTCTAGGCACGCTTGGAAAGGGTTAAAATAAAGATTCTTAAGTGGAGTTTTTTTTTTAAAAAAAGGAGCAGTACGAGCTGTTGACTAGAGCAAAATTAAGTTGGAGTTGCCTCTAAGGCAGGCTTTTTGATAATTTTGAAGAGGCATTCAGGCCTAGAAAATGAAGGTTTTCTGGCTGTTGTCTCTTGGTGTGTGTAAGAGACCAAGCAGAAGTTGTGTGTGATCCACTCGTGGTCCCTGGCAAACAGCGGGAGTTGTGGGAAGGTGCGCCGTCTCACATACAGAAAAGTGAAATGTGTTTTCATTTTTTCCCCCATAAAAATAATTTTTAAAGCACGGTTAGGTTTCCAGACAGTTTTAAGAGCTAAAAGGCTTGGGATGGGGGCGGGGAGAGTCAGGAATGGTAGTAACATTGAAATGTGCAAAAAATTACCTTAATTTGGGTGACTTTCAGCAGTGGTATGTTTGATAGCAATTTCTTTTCAGATCCGCGGTTGAATTCTTAAAATATTCATGTTCTGCCGAGTATGGATACCACTAAATGATAAAATGAGATGTTTGAAAAGCATTTGTTTCCAGAAAATAAGATCCCAAAGGCCCCCATTTTAGTAAACTTGCCTTTAGAAGACCTGCCCCAGGCAATTAAATCTATGTAACTTAACAAAGCCCAGGAGTGAGGCTGCCTTCTGCAATGCACCCCCTGAGAAAAGGCTTCCTGAAAAATTTGCTTCCTCTTATTCTAGTCTTGAAAATTATTCTTTGAATATTATTCTGCATTAGAGATGCGTGAAGTAAAATGATTCTCAAATGAGCTCAAATGCATGTAAAAGATAATGAGTCCACCATTATTTGCATCCTGGAAGGAAGGAAAAGGTCACACGAAAACTGAAGGCATAGTGATCAGCTGAATTCATTCCTTGGCCCTTCAGAAATTATGTCCATTTCCCAACAGCCTTTTCACTGCCAAAACGCACAATCCTAAGTCATGCACATTTTTCCCATTTGGAAAAAAAAAAAAGAGGCATAATTGAAATGTTTCCAAAAGCAAAATATTTGATTGCACCTTTGAAAGTGGCTTTCAGAAAAGACCAATACATCTAAGGACAAATGATATGGAGAAAGAATCTAAAAATGTCACCTTATTTGTGGCCTTCCAAGTATCTGAAAGGCCCCATTAGACTGAGGAAATGATGGGCACCTTTGCAGATACCCCGACATCTCCCTCGAGTTCTTGATCAGTTACCTACTACGCATAACAAACACCCCCAAACATAGAGATGTAGAAGAGTAGCCCCGATTTCTCACAATTCTGTGGGTTGGCTGGTTTCGCCTGGACTCATTCATTCTACTCCATCCATTTTCAGTTCCCAGCTGTGATAGTTGGGCCTCCTGTCCGGGGTCGTCTCTTGTCCTGGAAACCTCTAAGCCATGGCGGCCTCCGGGAGCTCCCCAAGAGGCTCAAGATGGAAACCGCAAGGCCTTTTAAGATCTAGATGCTGGAATTTGGCAACTTCCCTTCTGCCATATTCTATTGGTCAAAGCAGGTCACAAATATAGCCCAGATTCAAGAGGGTAGAGAAATAGACTCCACCCCTGGACAAGACAAAGTCACATGGCAAGGGGACGAGTACACTGGGACGGGAGGAATTTGTGTTCACCCGTTCAGGCTGCTGTACAAAATACCACAGACTAGTAGCTTATAACATTTCTCTGGAAACCGAGAAGTCCAAGATCAAGACGCTGGCACATTCGGCGAATCTGGTTGAAGGCTTGCCTTCCTGCTGTGTCCTCAAATGAAGGCAGGGACAAGGGACCTGTCTCAGGCCTCTTTTTTTAGGAATCTAATCCCATTCATGAAGGCTTTGCCCTCATCACCTGATTATCTCCACAGGCCCCACCTCCTAATATCACATTGAGCATCAGATTTTCAACATGTGAATTTTTTTTGCAGGGGAGGGGGTCACAGACATTCAGCCTATAGCAACCATGTACCACGGGTGATTTGTAAGATTGGCCACTCAGGTCAGGCATGATGAGTGGGCATCTTTTTTGGCTCAACAGTGCTAATGGACGAGGGAACACATTCACTGGTGCTTTCCCACCCGTGCCCATTGATCCCATGGTTTTCTCGAAGCGGCAGTGGGGTGAAGTGGAACTGCTTCCACGCTGGCACTTGGATTTGGGTCCCCTCTGTCACATTTTCCTGTCACAGCACAGTAAAAAATGGCCGCTGTGGTCCATAGTGGAAGCTGCCCCCTGCAGGTGTGTGTGTGGAGTGGGGTGCAGAGCTGTAAGAAGTCCTGTTGCCCGAGGGCCGTGGGGTACGTACTGCTCAGCTGCCCCTACTTGCAGAAAACCTGGGCTGAGAAGCTCGGAATTCCTGAATATGTGGCTGAGTCATCTCGTTATCTCGGGAGTGATAAGAATTAGGCCAACGCCCTCCCCTGCATCCTCATGGGTTAGCAGAAGCATAAAATACCAGTATGGAAAATTTGGCTGGTGGTGCCTTTTATCTCCCAAACTCCAGAGCTGGGACCGCCGCTGGCAGAATACTACGCCTTTTCTCTACAATGACCAAAACTGGGTGTGGAAAGAAAAACGGTCATCTCTCCATCTTACACCAAAGTATTTACTATTTTGTGGTTTGTAACCTCAAAGTCCATCTGCAAGATGGTGCCTGATACAGTAGATGGGTGTTCAACAGTTACGACCATTACCCCCCTGCTGCCTGGTACACACCCAACCCCAGAAAGACGAAGCCAAGGACGTTGGAATGAAAGAGCCAAGAGCTGACCATTATGAAGACATGTGGCCGATGCAGTGGAGTCCCAGAAATAATTTCTGTGAACTACATGGTTATATGGCATGGCAAAGAAAATCTGTTTTGCATGTTATTTTACCCATAGGACTTCTCTTTTCTGTTCTTATTTTAATACACGTAAGAAGGTGGCTGGAAAAATACATATGTTCACGGGTGAGTACACCCTCTGAGAAAAGTTAAAGTTAGCCTGAGGAGCAATTCCAGAACCTTCCCTGTCATCCCAGGAATGCCATCCCCAGATGTCACCCGCTTCCATGCTTTCACGTTCTTAGCACAACCTGCTGCTGGCAACGACCCAGCTTGGAAACACAGTCCTTCACTAACACACATTAACACAAAACAAAAACTACTCTTTCAAATCCTTTCTAAAGTTTAGAGATCTCGCTAAAGTTGTGAAGATCACATAAAAAAGAGTGCAGTCTTTTCTTAGTCTGCTGTCTTCATTGTACTCTTTTTTCTTTCTTTCTCAGTTTCTTCCTCACTCTTCAAAAAAAAACCCAACAAAAAATAACCATTCTCCTTGTCTTCTGTGGATCAGCTCCATGCACTTGGGAGACATCAGAGGTCTCAGAATCCCAAGTGAATTTATTAATCATTTTCCCAACAAAGATTTCTCACTAAAATAATCCCCATGTGAGCCAGTAAGCGGATGAAAACATCTCCATACTTATGCATAATTTTATCCCAAGTTTCCACTGTATGAGCTGATGTCTGTGTTCTGTTTTATTCATTCTAATCGCCTTATAATAAAAGAAAATTATATTACAAATATTAAAATCGGGAATTATGTTCTGTTACAATGCATTGTGATCATCCAGCACAGTGTCTGCGTGTGTCCAAACTGCCATCGCACTGCTCCGCCAGCTAACCCTTCCTTCTCAGCCTCTGCACCTGATCTTCCTTCCAAAATCACAGATACAACAGAGGCCAGTTTAGGCAGAAATTCCTAAACTTGCTGCTCCTCCATCTAAAACCTTACCTGTGTTGGAACTCAAGCTTCTGTCTGGTCTCAGAGGAAGGGGTGTCCTTACTCCTGCGCCCTCGGTGGTTTGTTTCACCATCTCCCCCTCCTGACATCGTCAGCCCCTCTGTCAACTGTCTCTCCTAACACTCACGTTCAACTACACTCTAACCTGAGTTCTCTCTTTCTTGGTCCTCTGCAACCAAACTTCCTAGATGACCGTTCCTGATACTAATTACTGACTGTTGCTTTTGCTGCTGGTACCCTTTCTTCCTTCTTCTGATAATCAGTGCCCAATCTCCCTCCCAGGAACCACTGCCTCCTGCCTCCTTGTGATTTAAGCCTTTCCTGACCAGTCCCTCGATGTCTGCAGGGAAATGCTGATAGAATCAGAGATGGACACATGGCCCAAGTCAGACCCATGAGGACAAATTAGGCTCAACACTGGGCATTTTCTTCGAGTTATTGAGAAAGTAAGTTTTCTCTTCCAAGGGCTTGGAGCCTGGGAACACATTGCTGAAGCAACCACAGGCTGTCTGCCAACACCCAGGGAGGGGCCCCCAGGAGACGGGGGCCAGCACGGAAGAGGAGCGGAGAGATGGAGGGAAACAGGATCCAGATGACATCATCTGAGCTGCTCAGTCCAGCGGTGACTACAGCCACAAAACTCCTTGGATATTTGAGTTACGTGAGCCGATAGATAGCTTTTTGCATAAGTCATTTCAGTTGTATCATTTTGCCTGCTATTTTCAAGCAAAAAACAAAGTCTTTCATGAGGCTCCTTACTGTTTGCAAGTTCTCGCGTCTCATCCATTCCTCAATCCACTGTGACCTGTCTTCTAACCTCAGCACGCCACTAAAGGTCTGTCACTAAGCTCCCCTCCTCTTTCCCAGAAATGGTTTTACTTGTCCTTCCTGGAGAATTTGAAAAAATTGGACAATCTCTCCTTTTTTGGGGGGTGGGGGGTGAGGGGGCAGGGAAACTGCCTAATCCCTTGAGTTTGTTTATTTTGCTTTTTATTGCTTTTCCTCCTTTCTCTCTGTGTTTTCTTCTCTCCTTCTTTCCTCAGATCTTAAATCTTATCACAGCTCTCTAAATCGGCATTCTTTTCCTGTGTGGTTTCATCAATGTCAAGGTTCTAACTGTCATTTATATTCCGGTAGTTTCCAAGTTTCTCTGTCCAGCTGCAAGTCCTCCTTGAACTCTAGACTCACAGCCAAACGCTCTTTGGCACCTTCGCCCACACGTCCAAAGCTATGAGTGCCATCTTGCACCCAAACCTAATTTCTTCTTTTCTTACAGTTCCTCTTTTCTTATGTTCTCATGCTTATTCTGTCAGGCATTGACACCACGAACACCCAAAACTTACAAGTTCGCCACCGCCAATGGCTCGCTCACCTTCAGCCCTCCGTTTCTTACCCAATGCCGAATTCATTCATCACCAATGAGTTGTAGGACCTTAGGAAAATGTCCTAGGTTTCAGTTTTCTCATAACTACAGCAGAGATATTCGTAATATTAGTTAAGAAGACTAAATGAAATATACATAAAGCGCTTTGAACAGCATTTGGCACATACAACACCTTCAATAAAATTAGCTTTTGTATCTATTGGTGTGTGACAAACCACTGCATGACTTAGTAGCTTAAAACAAGCCACCTATGACTGTATGTAGCTCACGTATCTGTAACTTCTTTAGGGCTTGGAATGGGCATCTTATCTTCCCCGGGGGGCATCATTTGGGGTGACTGGACTAGGGGCTGGAGGGTCCACTTCAAGATGCTTCACTCGGGTGGTTGAGAAGGTGGCATTGACTTTGGCTGAGCTCAGCTGGGACTGGGGCTGGGCCCAGAAACAGAGGTTCTTCTCCATTTGGGCCTCTCAGCTGGTTAGCTTTCCTCACCGTATGAAGAATGAGTGCCCACGAGACAGGAAGTAAATCCCAAAAACAAGCACCTGTAGACAGGAAGTAGACGCTGTCAGTTTCTTAAGGCCCTGGGCCAGAGACTGGCTCGCCGTCACTTCCACCGTGTTTGATTGTTTAAGCAGTTGCAGAACCCAGATTGAAGGAGAAGGGACATAATGCTTTTCGATGGGAATATTGACAAAGAACTGAGGGGCCAAGTTAGAAAAGCACCGTAGCTCTCCCCACCCCTGCACCCTCCGTCTCTCCATAGCCACTCCCAGTGCTCGGCTGTAGCTTTTAGTGTATTTTCTGAATGTTTGTCACCTCCTATTAACTTGTCTCCTTGCCTCTTACTCTCCTCCAATCTCTTCCCCACACTAATATGTCTAAGACTATGCTACTCACGTATTTTAAAACCCTTTGATGGCTCCCCATAGTATGAATAATACCCAAATTCTTGGGCATAGTACTGCAGTTCCCAAACTGTGCAGCAAGGTACCCTGGGACACCACATCGAACTCACAGGGATATGGAGGGGTACTTAGAAATTCCAAGACACACACAGAGATGTCTGCCAGATCCTGCACAAAATTCTAGCTCGAGGTCAACAACAGTTGGGACATCAGCTCGAGCTACTTTTCTTTTGATGATGTCATACCTTTGCAAAGCTTGGTGTGGGGTGATTTCTGTGATAGGAAAACAAGAGCTTTGTGAAAAATCAATGTGGAGCAGGAAATGAGGGTGGTTTCAGGCATTACTCAGGGCCCAATAGATATGTACATCCCGTTCATAAATGATTACTGCAGAATGATACAAAAATTACCTTTTAACTTCTTTTTTTTGTGTGTTTTCAAATAGGTGGTAAGCTGTTAAGTAATTAGGTCCAACCTAAATCGTTTGGACCTAATTACTTAATAAATAGAACTGTTAAGTATCTCATGTATCCTTGGACCACTGTGAAAAATGAGAGTCACGAAGGGCAATGTCAACTGAGAAATTTTTGGAACATCACACATAACGTATGAGACAGAAATTTAAGAACAGGTATTTAAAACCTGTTTGGGCCTCTTCCCTTTTTAAAACGTCCTCCCTAGCCACCAAGGTTCCTAGTAAGGAGGAACGGTGCTTGTTTGCTGGAGTGTGTCTGCATGACATCACTGTGTGCCTCATGCCCTATTTCCTGTTGCTGCCCAACATGTCAACCCCTCTGGCCAACTTTATTCTTCCAAATTATCAATCCCATAATGCTTTGGGCTTCCTCTCCTCTAATCTGGGTTCCCACGTCTCACTTCTTGTCAGTGTACCCTCTGGGACTTTTGCCATCATCTAAGAACTCTTCCATATCCGGAGTTGCTTCCTAGCATGTAGCCTACGCTTCCACTAAAACCAGTTTCTCCCCGAGTCCACGGCTTGTCCAGCAGCCTTCTTAAATGGAAGCGTCTCATTCTCTCCTATTACAAATAGTCCCTTACACGTTCTCGTGGTGACTCACTTGCTTTACAAAGCCATACCAGACTTTGATTTCCTTTCTAGTCCTGCCCCTCTGAGATTCTTGCCATCAGGTTCTATCTCTTACCATCACCCCAACTCCTCTCTGACACGAAGAGCCATTTTGTTCTTCACCCCTCGCTGCACCTCCCCCCATTTCTCGAGGACCTTGCCTCTGGCTCATGGTCCTTTTCTCCACCCTGTCTAACGTCCATCCTGAGTGACCTCAGCCACCATGCGGATGAGTCACCCCCCAGCCAGGCCCCAGTCACCTACCCTCTCTTCTATTCCACATCAACCAGCCGGAGTCATAGCCCAAGCCCCAAGCCAGAGCTCTCAAGGTGTGGTCCAGGGACTGCTGCGTCAGGGTTGCTTAGGATGGTCAATGAGATATAAATTCCAAGGCCAGTTGCCCAGCTCTGTTGAATCACATTTTTTGAGAACAGGAGCTGGAAATCTGCATTTTAACAATCTGGTCAGGTGATTCTTAGACAAAGTAAACTTTAAGATCTGCTGTGCTAAACTTGGTTCTCATAAACAGACAAACAAACAAACCATTCCACAATTTAATTGGATAACTCAGAAATCATGTTCTCTAACCAGAATCTCCTGTCTTTCCGGGTAGTTTCCTCATTCATTCCAACTACAACTGATCTTGATAACAAGGCCTCTCCCTTTACATTCTTTCTCTTCATGTGCTGTCTTCTGATTTCATTTCCCTCTTTCTTTAGCTTAGATTTTTAAAATTATCACTAATAATGATGAACTTTTCCTGCGCATTTACTAGATGGCAGGCCCTGTTCTAAGTCCTCTACTATATTAATGCACTTAGCCCCCTCACCACAACCTAATGAGCTAATTTTTTAAAAAATTAAAGTGTATTGGGGTGACAATGGTTAGTAAAGTTACATAGGTTTCAGGTGTATAATGCTGTAATACATCATCTATATGTCACATTGGGTGTTCACCACCCAGAGTCAGTTTTCCTTCTATCACTATATGTTGGGTTGTCAGAAAAGTCATGATGTATTTTTTCTATGTTTTTCATTGCAAAAATGCATCACGACTTTTCCGACAACCTAATATTTGATTCTGTTTACCCTCATCTACCACCCTCCTCCACCCTTACCCTTTGGTAACCACTGAACTATTGTCTGCATCTATGAGTTTTTGTTTCTTTGTTTGTCTTGTTCCTTCGTTGTTTTCAGTTTTATATCCCACATATCAGTGAAATCATATGGTTCTCGACTTGTTCTGTCTGACGTATTTTCCTCACTTTTTCATGCCCCAATTTGGAGTTCCCTTTTCCTCTGTGGACTTTCCGTGCTTCCATCTGGCAATCCCCCAACCAGGGTCCTCCCTCCAACGCTTGCTGAATTCCTGAGCACTGAGGAAGGATTGATACACTGTGAGTCATGGTCACCTGTCCTAACGGGCCCTGAACACCACATTCCTGGAGTAGGCACATGCTCTCTCACCTTCTAATGGGCCAGTTTATACCCCTCACCCCAACCCTTTACTTCCTTTCAGCAGAAAACTTTGACCCCAATGCTCCTATAAAATGGAAGCTCTCAGGAAAAGTCAACCTAAGCTGCTTGCCACCAAATCTAAAACTTCTGCATTGGCACTCATGCTTCTTTCATTCACTTGCATATTTAACAAGTGTTTATAGTTCTTATCAGGTAACGGGCTTCTGGTATACCATTTCTACGCCTATACCTAGTTTATAATGTGAAAACTCACTGAGAAACCACCAGGCTACCCTCAGTGCCCCAGGAGCCCTTGTGGGCAAGGGATGGAGACACCTGGCAGGTGAGGCTCTGCCCAGAGCCTTGGTTCAATGAGCGGCTGCATCCTTATCTGTTTTATACATGGGACTGTGTCATTAGATGTCCTTCAATGAGAAATCATAAAAGAAAAATATTTCATCTTCTTAAAAAAGTTTGAAAAAAAAAAGTTTGAGAAACCACGATCCCCCATTGCTCCTGGTCCCTTCATGAAAAGCCACTCGCAGTCTATTTCTCCTGACAACAGAGCTAGAGGTTAGAGACAGCGGTGTGGACGCTGGCAAATCCATTTGATTTCTCCTCCGGATGCTGGAGAACCACATAACTGGTCACGGAAAACTTGCTTTGGCACCCTGGGAGCTTCGGGTCAGATCCCAGTTCAGTTAGGATCTGGTGGTTTATCGATCTATAGTCTTTCCTCTCGGACCTTAACCACCCATCTATGTTTTCCCCTATATTGTTTCAGACGTTTCAATTTCACATATGTTTTCAGTAAGTTGTAAGATCCTTTTTGGAGCTAGATTTGACACAATCAGAGATGGTGTGTGTGAAGCATTTTTAAAACTAAGTAAATGTACAAACATAAGGAGATAAATGTAAGACATTTCGTGTTCTCCACAACTGCCTCACAGCCCCGCCCGCCATGTGTCTCAGATATGGTGAACTAGAGGTTTGGAGAACTAGAAGAACCTGCACCTGTGTACAGTTGACTACCTATAATTTTGAAAGGGCCATGTACAGAATTATATGTTTACTTAAATCATACAGTCACAGAGCTCTCTAAAAAAAAAAAAGCATATAATAATATTTTAGAAAATAACACACACACACACAGATTTAAAGAGGAAATCAATCAATTATCAAATTTATTTGATAAAATAAGGTATTTAGTAATTTTAAACTAGGGGCTAATGTGTCACCTTTAATTCTCTCTACTGATTTTAACTATATTCATATGGATCAGTCTAGTTTTTCTTTTCTTTTTTTAAATAAGAGTCAGTTACTTTGAACAGCAAACAAACAAAAACGCTCCACATTACAATTTTGCTAAAATGATGAAAATGATGGCTGATAGATAGCTACGCTTATCAACCAACTAAAAGTATATGTAATATTCACATTCAACATCAATGAGAGATACTTCATATGTGAATGTCAGGAGTTTGTCTTTGCAGCAGGGACCGTCCTGGGCACTCAGGACCCAGTGAAAATAAGCACAGGCAAGGTCTCTGTGACCCTATCAGCTGGACTAAAATTTTGCTCAACCCCAAATGCATTCCTGTTTTAGAAGGATGCATCCCATTTGAAAATGAACTTGTGTACATATTTAAAGAATATATCCAGTCAGTATACCCAGGACAAGAAAATGCTCTTATTAAATATTAGTATTATTATAGTATAACTCTTTCAATGACACATGAGATACTTTAATAATATTCATACTGAGTAGTTCACTGCAGTGATCCACACAGATCTTGAGAGTTCTTTGGGTTATTTCTTTTTATTTTTTCCAGAGGCATACTGGGTAGCTTATTGAAATCAATCTATTTTAGAAAATAAATAAATATTTAAAGAGAAAACACAGAAGGCTGTTTTTTTTTTCTTTTTCTTTTCTTTTTTTTTTTGGACTGAAGTTTTCTTTTTAAATGATTTATATGGATAATGGAATATGTAATGTAGTCTTGTAAACTCCGGAGAGTTGAGGGATCAGGCAGGCTATTAGTGCTGTCACTACAAGCTAGCTGCAAAAAAAGGGAGGCATCATGCCCAAAAATATTTTGGGTGTCAGACGAGGGAGAGGACGTGTCCTTTAAATACAGAATAAAGAATGTAAGTGTGAGTCAGCCGCTTCTATCTGAACCATGAGGTTTACTCCTTAGAAGCTCTGCTATTCTACCTCATTTTTCTAATTTGACTACATAGTCTATTCTCTTTTCAGTTTTTAGAACATGTTTCCCAACAAAATAAATAATTAAACGAGAGATGAACTGTCAAAAGGGAACGTTATTTTAATGCAACATTAACATTTTGGTAATTAACATGGAAGTTAATGCATTTAGCAGATATAACAACATTAGACTTGTAAATGTTAATTAAATTAATGGTTCATGATAGCTGTAGGAGCAGGCATTCTCTCTAGATACTGAAAACATATCTAATGTGATTACGAATACTAAAGGGAGGAAAAAAGGATCATATTGGCGACGACTAGTCTTCATTTCTTACAAACTCGGCAACTTGAAAGTCTTTTGAGATGAGGAAACTGGTAAGCAAATAGAAGTTTATAGAAGGGGTGATAATAATATTTAAGGGACTGGATCAAAACACGCAAACCCTTCTTGTAGGCTTCCCTTTCTCTATGAAGCTACTTGAGATAATTCTAGGAAAAACCATGAAGGTAGTTTGTAATTTTAAACTAGGAACTAATGTGTCATTTTTAATTCTCTCTGCTGTTTCTAATGGAGTGTTGTCACCAAAACTATATTCACACGGCTCAGTCTAGTTTTTTTTTTTTTAAAGACAAGAGTCAATTATTTTGAATGGCAAACAAACAAAAATCCTCCACATTACAACTTATCTAAAATGATGAAAATGGTGGCTGATGGGCAGCCACACTTATCAGCCAACTAAAAGTATATGTAATATTCACATGCAATGCCAACGACAGACGCTTCATATGTGGATGTCAAGAGTTTGTCTATTTATAAATGGGGGTCAAGATTCTTTTAATATTTTCCCAAGTATCTTCCTTTCCACTAAGGCCTAATTAAGGCTATGAGTTCTAAACAATTCACTTAGTACTGTATATCTTGAATTCTAAGACATATCTTTTTTACTCATAAGAATGGAAGTTCCATAGCACGTGGCAAAAGTAGGAACACAATAAATGGTACTTAGATGAAAGAATAAATTTCAGTTTAAATCAGAATATTACACAGTTTAATATTTTATAGACATTTAAATGTATAAATTAGAAAAAATTGCAATTCATATCTACACTTACTGTTGGTTATTAATTATATATTTTATACATTATAATCTACATACAATCAACATTGCCTTTTTGTTTTGTTCCCCAAAGCTGTCTTAAAATCCATTGTGTCCTACAATGGGTGGTGGGGTGGAATGAAAACGTAGATAGTTAAATGTTTCCATCAAGTAGATAACCTGTTAAGAATAAACTGAATTCGCCAAGTAGTAAATTATGCCAGCTATCCAAGCTGCTCTGAGTGAAAATTTTTCATGAATCTTCACCAAGAGTTCAAAATACAGAAGGCTCAATCGGGATAAGCTTTAAATACCAGGGACTTTAGCTGCTGGCACTCCACCAAAGAAATCACAGTCCCCATCAGAGATCACTTGTCACTGTCACATTCCTCCGAGTGGAAGGCATTGAATCCGTCAGCACTAAAATCGCTCTTGTCCTGTACGCAGAGCAGTGGTGTGGTCTGCGTGGCAGAAATTACAGATTAAACAGAGTCCATTTTGCCTTCTTTTCACACTCACTTCTTGGCGTGGATTCCAACCTCGGGGTAGACAGGCTAATTTGCAGAGCTAGTGAAAGACGGTAGCCCTGAGGTTTATTGTAGATTATAAATCTGGTGGAATGCTGAGGATTAAAACTCGCTTTCCAATTGGTTGCTCTAGTACTCTTTAAACTACTTTTTAAAAAAAATAACGAGAACTACAAGCAGGACTGAGTCTGTTGGCAAATGACCATTCAACTTCTCGCATTTCAACACATAAAACATTGATTATGTAATATTTTCGTTCTGAATTTTAAGCCACTTTCAATAATAAGTCACCCTTAGGTCAGGCCTTTTCTGGTAATTAGTCACTAACTGGGTTAGGAATCCAAATCTCATAAAATATTGTTAAGATGATTTTATGTTTTTATAATTTAGAAAGGTCAACCAGTGAAGTTAGGTAGCTCTCTGTTTTTTTTGTAATGGTGAATAAAAGCTTACATCTCAATATCACTTCTCATTTTACAAAACATAGACGCTTAATCTCATTAGGGGCAGAAAAATATAATGACAAAGATTTACATATTTGAAAACACAGTGAAGATAAATAATACATTTACTGGTAAGCAGAAAATCAAAACACAATCCATGACCAAGCCCTGACAGACACAATAATGTTGCCAGCCACCAATATTTAGGTCTCCCATAACTTTAAAAGAGCGACAACAATATGTTAGTCTGACAAATAGTTTTACACTGGAGTTGCCAGATCTAGTAAATAAAACATAGATGCCCAGTTAGATTTGAATTTCAGGTAAATACAGAACAATTTTTTTAGTAGAAGCATAGCATAAGACATACTTACACTAAAATATTGGGTGCTGTTTTTCTGAAAGGTAAATTTAACTGAGCATCCTATATTTTTCCTGGCAACTTTACCTCCTTATCCATATTCTGGCTTCTTCTCTCCTCAGCACCTCCCACTTTCCAAGGGTTGGAGCTCAGGGAGAGCGGCTTGTGTGTGAGGTGTTTGTCTTCTGTGTGGGATCTCAACGTCTCTCTCCCCAGACCTTGCCACACCACTGTTGACACTTTGCTGGGTTTGTCCCATGTTAGCATGGCCTTTGAGGTCCTCTCTTTCCAGAGCTCCAGGCAGGAAGTAGGAATAAACCCCCTGAGGACCCAAAATCTATCCAGTGGCCTCTGATACCCAGTTTCAGCATTTTCAACCTCTGGAAAGAAGGCAGTTTAGAGTCCCTGATCCCCAGGGGCGCTCACCTCCAACCGGTTCCTTTCTTTCTCCTTTATCTCCAGACTCTGGCCCCAACTCTGAGGATCCCCACCCTTTTTGTGGGTCAATAAACCACCCCTTGTCTCTCCCCTCACTCTGTGGCCTCACTGCCTTGTTTTGAGTTGGAAAACCTGGTTTTTCTATCTATTGCTTCTCACAGGCCTTCAAAGATCTAGTTTTGCATTTGAAAAGCTGAATTTTGAGCTTTTGCTTGTTTCTTTGTTTTTACTTCGAATCTACCTTGAGGCAAAGGTTGTCTGGTTGAATGGTGGGGAAAGCGACCATACCACAAAGGGCAAACAAAGAAAAGAATAAATGTACTATTGTGCTATTTCACTTGGTTGTGGGGCTACTCTTAGAATGTCATTTTTTTGGGAAATGTGTTGCCGAAAATGGCTTCTGTAGTTTCAGATTGAACGCGTGGTCATATTTACAGGCTGTTCAATGATGTGAATGACTTTGTCATCCTTTCTAGTTCTCAGATTTTCTTCTTCATTTACAGAATAGAATATGTTGGGGGAGAGTTTAATATTGTATAAGGGGACTATCATGTGTTAGGCAATGTCACATATTTAATATCATATACAGTTCCTAACCTACAAAGAATAAAATGCAGGACAAGGCATATATTTGAAATATAATGAGTGAATGCAGGGTCTCCAAGGTCCTTTTTTTAATTATAAAGTGGGTGATTCTGTGTGCTGATGTGATCACATTACGTTGGGAACAGATCACAGAATTTTGGAGTTTCAAGGACACAGATTGCTGATTTAGTCAAATTCCCTCCTTTCAAAAGTGCACAGCTGTGTTTCTCAATTAAGAGAGCCGGTCAGGAAGTTTCAGAAATATTCATAGTTGTAGTGTCCTTTACAAATGTTTAATTTTATACTTTGCATGCATCACACCATTTCACATTTATCTTGTCAGTGGAATTTGTTACCTTTATGGATTGGTAAATCTAAGTCAAATATATTCATTTATCTAAGATTGAATTTTTCTCTCCTGGGTGTACTCACACCCATATATATTTCCCTCTTAGCTCATAAAAACCTTATATAACAATTTAAAAACCAAGACAGAAGCAGGTGATTCTAAGGTGAAAATATGTATCAGTTATTGATAAAAGTGGAAAAGAATATGTATAAGTTTATAAGTAATCCAAGAACTATGAATTAAGACAATAAGATGATGGTTTTATTTGTTTTTTTCTTCCCAGCCAACAAAGATGAAAACAATTAGGGTACCCCACGTAGGTGGAAAATATTAAAGTGAATCAGAAAAGCAAAGTTTGCTCTAAAAATTGGCATACTTTACTGACAGTGTGCAGATCCTGCTTCTGTTTCTGCCTTAGCAACGACATCCATGCTCCTGCTGCATTTACCATCTTTACACCTATGTTTCAAAAATAACTACCACCTACATGATCAGACCTGTATAATCTACTGGCTACTTGATACCACTTGGATAACTCACAGTTACCTGGATCTTCATACCACGGTGGGGTCAGACCATATATATTCTTCTACAGTTTTCTTTTATATACCTTTTCTTGTGGGTGTTTTTTTTTCGTGGTGGTACCTATAGAGCATTAAAAAAATATATCTCTCAATATGTCCATTTTCTATCTCCATTCTGATGTACTCTGAGTGCCTGCTCAGGCCATCATCACAGGGAGGCTGGGGTTTTGCAAACCCTTCCTCGCTGGTCTCCTTGTATCCACTCTTGGCCACTTTCAACCTATTTTCCCCAAATTAGCCAAAGTCATCTTCCAAGTATTAGCTGTATGACCTGAAGGGTCCATGAAAAGAAGTTTGAATTTTATTCTAAATGAAAAGGAAAATCATTAAAGAGTGTTGGGGATGGGAAAGGTTCATGCAATGACTCACCTGTTCTGCTAGAAGATCTGATGGCCACGTGGAGAATGGATTGTAGGGAACACACGTGGAGTCAGAGATGAACGAGAGGGTTTGAGCAGTGGTACAGATGGGAGGTGGCAGAGGCTGGGGCTCAGGGAAGAGCCACAATGAGAGGTGGACGGATTCTTAAAATACCTTGTAGGTTCAACTGACAAGATTTACCAATGGAGCAGATGTGAGAAGAAGAGAAAGAGAGTAACTGAGAACTATGGAAGCTAGGGAGAGGAATCAGTTTAAGGAAGCCCTCAGAGATTTCGTTTAGTGTATATTAATTTTGAGATGCCTCCAATGTATCCAGTAGAGAGCCAAGTCGGCACTTGTGACTATAAATTTGGAGCTCCGTGGAGGAGCTTGGGCTAATCAAATACACTTGGGACTCATCAGTATAAGATGGTCTATATAGACATGAAAATGGAAGGACAATATAGTTAGAGAAATGGGTGCAGGAATGAGAGTAAGGGACTGCTACCTCCAGAGATGGAATAACGGAGGTGGAGCCAGCACAGGAGACTCAGAAGGCTGTGAGAGAGAGAGGAGAAAAGGCAGGAGAGAAAGGTATTATCGAAGCCGAGAAATGAGCGTGTTTTAAGAAAAGAGGAAGTGCTGATAAAAGGTGGAGTAAGCTGAGGACAGAAAGGTACCCAATGGACTTGGCAGCACAGAGGTCAGAGATAGTTTGGATAGAAGGTATTATTACCATTATTTGCCAATCATAACTCGTGAGTCTCCTGCTTACAACCTTTCAGTGGCTTCTCTTGGCCTTGTGATGGAGTTCAAAATACGTACCGCGTCTGCTAAGTCACTCCACCTCCCGCCCAGAGCCTTGTCTTCTAACAGCTGTCTCTGCAGCCCTATTGGATTTCTCAGTCGTGGTTCTGGAAACATGCTATGTGCTCTCTCCCCTCAAGGTCCTCACCCAGGTTTGAACCAATATGAATTTCTAGACTGTATGATGTATAAGAAGTGGCCTGACATGGAGGTTGAGAAAGCAGGCTTGAGAGGCGGGATGCTGGGATTTGAAGTCTGGCTCTGGTTTTTTGTCTGCATGATCTTAGAACATTCTTATCGTCCTTTCTGTGAAATGGGGACAATAAGAATATCTACTTCATGTAGTTATTGTTGGGGGGCGGGGCGGGGGGAGGTCACATTCAAAAGAATGAGAATTACAAGGCATCAGGCTAGAGATGCTAAAAATGTCGTCAAATAATGACTTCAGTATCTCAAAGGAAAATTGTTTATAATCCATAGTCCTAAACCCAGAAATAAAAATCAACCAACTATAAAGGCAAATTAAAAACATCTTTTCAGGGATGCAAGGATTTGGAAAATCACCTCCTATATTACGTTTCTTAGGAAATCATTTGAGTATGTACTACTAAAAATCAGGGAATTAAACAAAAAAAGGGGGGGGTTGAAGAGACAGAGGCTATAAGAATTAGTGACTGTAATGAAGGAAAGTGATGAAAGAAAATCTGAAAACAGCTGTAGAAGAGGCTTAGATAGCAAATAACCCTGATTGGAGCAAGCAGATGGAGAATTTTGAGAAGCTCCTAAGGAAAAAAATGCAGGAGCCAGAGATTTTATCATATTTCTAGATTTAAGGTGTTGGATGATCTTAAGAAAGAAAGAAATGCTGATAATACAAGAAGGAAGCACAGGCAGTGAGACTCTCCAGGATAAATAAAAAAAGCCGTTGAATACAGTGATTGGGTTTGAAATCAACAAGACTTATGATTAAACCATAAAGTTGAAGCTTCATTGATTTTTTTTTTTTAACCTCTGGAATTAAGTTGTAGACAAAGCATAGGAGATTTCTTTATGGTTATAGAACCCAATGTCAGCATTAACCCTGATTCTCTAAAAGTTCAAGTTTAGATGACTGACATTGGAAGGTAGAAGATGGGAGAGACAAAGCCACCAGAATCCTCATCGGACAACATGGGGAATGGAAAGAGAATGTCTCTGGTTGCTGGCATCCATCAAACCGTTAGCGGCAAGCAAGGGAAGGAAGATGACTTTGCAGAAAGGGCATCATTAACATTGATTGGAAAGCTAATAATAAGAGTTTAGCTTTGGGAGAGCTAAAAAAAAAAAAAAAAACCACAGGCTCCAGGCTGTTTCTGAGAGTAATATTCAAAAGCATATTGCAGAATAGCCTGATGATAAATGTCCCCAGTGCTGTCCACTGAACTGCCTCTGCCGCCCAGCCGGTCAAGGTTCTGTGCCAGGAACTCGGCCCTGCAATGCTGGGAATCCACTGCCACTGTCATTGCCACGGCCATCAACACACTCACACCAGTGGGCGCTCCAGAGACGCCTGTTTCTTTTCCCTGCTGGGGAAGGTCAGCAGCAGGCTGTGACCACAGGTTTGACCCCTCCCCTCTGCTTGGAACGTGTGCTCTGCTCACCCTCCCTGCTTCCAGAAGCTGGCCCGAGGGTACAGCCCTGGGACAGCAATGTGTGTGAGGCCGTCTGGACTGGCTATGTGACTGACCCCAGGTCAGGCTCCCTGAGTACGTGACTGACCCCTGCTAAGGTCTCTATATAAACTTTGAAGATTTGGAGTACAGAAATCTACTCACCTTGTGGATGCACAAGACAAGCCTCGTAGGTAAGTGCTCACGCTTATTAGAACTGCCACCTACGAATTAGGAGTGGCCTGCCTTTTGCTATGGTCTCTCCCTGCCCTCCACCTGTGGGGGCCGGTTTCAGATTATACTTAGGAAGCTCCCCAAGAGCATGCAACTCAACATTTGCTCTCATTGTTCACATATACATTAAACTTCGAATAGGTGCGTCTGACTGGCAGAAACTAGGTCACCTGATTCGGTCATGGGTGGAAGGGCAATGGGACTTTGAGTTTGACTCTTATATTGGAGAGGAAGAAGTCCCAACATTGTTTTTTTTTTACCCCCCCCCCAAATATGATATTCAAAATGTTGTAGAGGTTATAACAGATGTCTAATACATTGATGGAACAATTCATAAAAGTATATTATTTTAAAGTTATGAGAATAATTTAGAGAGCCTAAATTTGTTGCAGTATCGTTTACTCATCTTTTTCTTACAATCCAAATCCAATTCACTAGAACATTCTGTTGGCGCTCCTTTCAGAATACATACAGATAAGGACTCCTTAATGCCTTTACCGCTCATACCTTCCTCCCATCCATAGCAGTCTCTGCCCTAAATCACTAAAATAGCTTCCCAGCTGGTCCCCCCACTTCGTTCTTTGTCCCTTTACAGAATATTTGAACTCAGCAGCCAGAGAATTCCTTTCAAGATATAAGACTTTGCAGATGGCTCAGAGTCGATGCTGAAGGCTTCCAAGAGCCTGGCAGCCCATTCGGATCTGCTGCTCGCCCCCACCCCACTGCGACCTCATCTGTCGCTACTCCTGCCCTCTCTGTTCTCACCACGGTGGTCGCTCGCCCTTCGTGAAGCTTGGAGACAAGCTCCTTAGCACCTGCACTGGGCCTGAGTCCTCTTTCCCAGGCATCTGTGTGGCCAACTCATATCTTACGGACCACCCAGCCCTCAGAACGCCAAGCCTCTCACCCTTTCTGCTTTCTCACGTCTCATGTTGGCTAGGGCTCTGTAACCTCTAACACACTGTTATGTGATGATGGTTATATTCTGTCTCAAGAAAGGCAGGCTTTTTGTCTCCTTTATTAGCTGATCTATCCAGGCACCTAAAAAAGCTCCCTAGGATAGAAAAATAATATAAAATTAACTTGACTATTCCTTTGAGCAAAATACCTTGCTAAATTTACTTATTTTTATTATGACAACGTTCAAGTAAAGAATGAATGTACATGTGCTTACCTCTTAGCTTGGGTTAATCTTAACATTACAATTGTTTTTTGGTTCCTGTTCTTTGGTTTGACTGATGTATGTCCCAAATATGGGTATAGATGACTCATGAGCTGATGAGTTTGTCTTTGAAACATTGACAGATGATTCTGGAAATCCTTAATAATAAAGGTAATAGCACATAGTACCCTGAAGGGAATTTTATGAATTACAAATAGAGTAATGTTGGTGAGTTTGCATAGGCCAAATAACCATTCAAATTGCATTTCTAAATATTTTTACATTGTAAGATATAACCAGTCAAATCCTAAAAACAATTTTGTTTTCCTGGCAACTCAGAAATATGCGTAGGGTGTATAAGACATGCGTGTTTGTGGGACAGCAGGATGTAACAGTTATGCTCTGAAGAGGTTACATACTACGGTCCGTCACTGAAACGCAACGTATGACTCCAGAAACCTGATTGTTGGGTGTGAATCCATCCTTTCAATAATAATAGCAGTTAATCTCAGTTGCTGCCACTGAAATTTGCAAGCCTCTTGCCAATCTGGTATGTAGGATATCATTTTGATAAGAAATGTGTAATAATGCCATCCCCGTGTCCTCACAGTGCTTCCAATTGCTCTCGAATGATGTTTTAAAACCTTTCTCTTAGCTGGTTATAACCTACCGCTTCGTGCATCAGCTGGCTAAGTGGCAGAACCAAGAAGCCACATCACCCCTCAGCCTGTCCGACTTGCCTAATTAATGCACTGTTTTACCTCCTGCCTCAGGGGAGGGTGTGTGATCAGTTCTCCTAGTTCTGAAAATGCTATCATGATGATGAATGGCGGAGAGATAGGTTTTGGAGAAAGAAGCCCAGTGTAGTTAAAAAAGAAAAAGGGGATAGCCTATTTTTAGTAGGAGCAAAATTAGTATTAGCACCCTTTACCATTTTGACCAACTGCAATTCTCAAAAACAGGTAAAGGAAAAGCGTAACAAGTTGACCCTTGCAACTTGGTTTCCTCTCCTTCCTAATGAATGGTTCAGAGACTCCTACGCTATAAGGCGCCTGTCAGCTCTAAATTTCCATGAGCAGAGGTAGTAGTTACTATGTGCAGTCATCCTGCAGGCTCTCTGGTGAGTTTTCAGCAGCAAAATATTAACACAATATCCCTGGGAATTGTAATATCTGACTCAAGATTTTACTAAACATGAAGAACCAAAAATTTGGTGAGTGATACGAGGAAGCATTTATTTCCTTTTCGTGGACTTTTAATGCTTAATCATCATCTTAATGCGACCTTCGCCTTTTTAAGAGCTTGCTTCACTTCATTTACATTTTTGTCAGTTACAAAATGCACACTTCACAATTTTATTTATTTTTATTGAGAGAGATATAAGGACTCCACAGAGCTCTAAAAATGCTTTTCTTTCTAAGTGTCTCATTTTTATGGGAGCACACCACCCAAACCCAGATTTATATGAACTAGCACATGTGCAGATATACATTCAAAGCTACGAAATTGAAAAGAGCTATCAGAGTTTCCTATAAAATGTAACTAGATGTAGGTAAAAGGCCAGCTAAGCTCAGATTTAATAACTAACCTTCACCCTAAATGGGGCATATCTCAAAAAACACTCCACTTGTTAAATGAGCAGAGAAAGTAACACACCACTGGATTTCCAGAGTGCTGTTTCATAGTTTTAAAACAAAAGCAACCTTAGATTCAATTTTATTCCTCTTCCAAAATTTTATCCAGCACTCTTATCAATGAAGACGGAACATTTTTATAGTCATTCTTCAAACACCATGGCCCATTTTAGTTTCTATAAAAAGAGAGCTGAGCCTGCTTTATTATTTTTTTTAAAGGCTTCTATAACAGACCAAAAAATGGTTCAACAATATTCTTGTAAGATTTCAGATACACTCCAGTTATAAGATGCCGTATGAGTGTGCTAGGCTGCCATAACAGAATACCACGGACTGGATGGAGGAAGCAACAGAAATTGATTTTCTCATAGTTCTGGAGGCTGGAAGTCCAAGATCGAGACGCCTGCAGGGTTGATGTCATCCGAGGCCTGTCTCCTTGGCGTGCAGATGGCCTCCCGCTCACCCTGTCCTCACATGGCCCTTTCTCTGTGTGGGTGCATCCCTGGTGTCTTTCTCTGTGGGTGCAAATTTCCTCTTACAGGACACCAGTCATGTTGGATTAGGCCCCACCCTCACAGCCTCATTTTAACCTTATCACCTCTTTAAAGGCCTTATCTCCAAACACAGCCCCATTCTGAGGTGCTGGAATGGGGGCGGGGCAGGGGAAGGGTCACAATTCATCCCACAGCAGATGCCAAGCCGGCTGCGTATTTCAGAATGTAAGTAATAGCTTTGCACATAGCCTTCGCTATGCCCACCCCCACAAAACACCTACCTACTCCCTATGCATGCCACTTAAATAGAAAAGAGGGCCAATGGACCTTAGGAAGTTGTATAGATAAATGTCTATACACATTTTCAATGGTTAGCAGCTAAAATTTCCCATGTGAATCCACACCTTTAACTGATACTCAGGTTTACAAAATAGGTAACCCACCAGCATATAGTTAGTGGGGAAAGAACCCCTTTTCTACCTGACGGATGAAGAATTTCAGGAATGCTGACATAAATACTGGAGTTGTGGGGCACACCCAGAGGAGCAAAGGCCAGTGATGAAGACAGTGTGTCACATCACTTTCCTCACTTAGGCTGTTGGTGGGGAAGTCCTCCATTCTATGTGGCCAGTCTTTTTTTTTTCTTTTTAAAGATTTTTATTGGGGAATTGGGGGATGGGAACAGTGCTGGGGAATTGGGGGAAGGGGAACAGACAAGTTGCTGTCCTTTCGTTCTTCAATCTAGTTGTGGAGGACGTTGCTTCACTGGCCCAAGTTGGCACCATCATTGCGCTCTTCCCGGGCGAGGCAGATCAGTCGCCGGCTTCTGGACGGCCGCTCACGGTGGCTGCTGGCTGCACACGGTAGCCCACGGCAACCCACATCAGCAGGGGCTGCAGCCTAGTTGTCGCTGGTGACTCATGGCAGCCCAGCTCCATGTTGTTCAGCATCTTAGCTGTGGAGGGCAGTGTCACTGGCCCTCATATGTGGGATCTGAACCGGGGCCCTCTGGCATCCCAAGCCAGTTCTTAACCAACGCGCCACTCGGCTGGCCCAATGTGGGCCAGTCTTATCTGCAAGTCTCTTTATCAGAGAGGACTTAGGTAGAATGAGGTGTTCTCTTTCTTCAAAGTTAGATAGAGAAGGATGGTAATGGCCCCTGATGGGAACTCTTTGGCATAAGGGCAAATTTTCCAATGTCAGGTCCAATTAGCAGCTAGATTAATGATCATGCATTTTGCTTATTCCATTTCTCTTATAGTTATACTTATGTATTTCTCCTCCCTCCCGTCTCCCTCTCCCTCTCCCTCTCCCCTTTCCTCCTTTTGACATTTTCTTGATAATTCAATAATTTGAAATCTAGTTCAGGAATAGTGGAAGAAAACAGGAGAGAATATTTTAAAACTTAAGTATTTTTTTCCAATGTTTTTCTCTAAGTCCGTAAGTCATTGAAAGACGTCACAATAAATGTGGGAATCAGAGAGAACGCTCAGTGAGGAACTCTGAAGTATTTGAGGGCCTGAATTGTTTCAGTACCCACTAGGTACCCACCGGCTATGACATAAAATGTAAAATAATCCTTTAATCACCTAAACATTTTCTGGTTTTATTAAATTTTCATCACTTTACTTTGCATTTTGGAGCCTCCCTCTTTAAAATACCAGCAGTATTATTCAGTTTTAAAGAGGAAGAAAAAATAACGAGTAGAACTTTCTCAAGAGTGTTTATCCTGTGAGATAAGATCCTTTCTGAAGTTAGAATCCTCCTCCTGTGTTCCCCAGCACACCCAGCAGGAGCCATCTTAAGCGTGGAGTGACTAGGTTTCCACCGCTGAAGGGTCAGGACGTGTTACTGATGCTGAGCGTCTTCCAGTTCCTTAGCCACAAATGTCATCTTGCTCCTTTGTCTAAAGCTATTGCTCTGACAGCTTCAGACTGTCTAGTACATCGCCCAGGAAGTTTCCTTGAATTATTGATAAATCTGCATAATTTGGGGAAGTAGAAAATGGTAGAATTAATGCTTGTTCTAATTCTTTCTTGGGTGATACAGCATTTCACATGTGTTGCACAGAAGGAGGCCCTTCTAACAAAATAGTTCCTTTTGTAGGAGGCATATTTGTGTAGGAAGATATGCAGGGCAGGCCTCATATCATTCATCAGTGGGTGCTCCTCAGTACTTGACAGCAAGTTTCCACAGTTGGTTAAATACATAGAGAGACTTAGATGGGAAGAAAGCCAATTCAGATATAGTTAGTAAAATCCAGATTGTCGAGAGCTCTAATTCTCAGTTCTGGTGCTGCAATCAGATACATCGTGAGAGAGGCTTCTAGGTGTTCTTAGTCCATGGTGCCCTTAGTGGAAGTCATTTTTATTTATTGATTTTTTTTTTTTTACAGAGCCTCTTGTCAAAAAAATAAAAAACAAAAACCACCTAGCGGTTCAGTTCACTAAGTAGTTAAATCTAAACCACTTAGTATTTATGTCCTAACAACTTGGTAGCCATTTGGGGAAAAAAAAATGCATCATTTGAAAGAAGAAATGATAATTTTATTTCGTTCTTAAATAATCACCCTTACATGCTAATAGGCTCTGTCTGTCTGTTGGGCATGGTACAGCTTCTCAAACCTCAGAGTCAGGGTGGTCACGCTCATATCGGTTTTGGTTCTACGTTGATTTTTCTCATGATAATGCTTTTTAATGTCAGTAACCTCCCCAAACTCAGCTTCCCAAAGATATGACATCATCAGAGGGCTCCCAGCCGACGTGATGCCCAAACAGAGAACTACCTCGCTCTAGTAGGTAGTTCTGACAAACGTTCAGTATCACTATGATTCCTTCAAATACTTAAAATATTCCCCGATATTTCCGTGAGTCCATTGGGGGCGGGGGACTTCCACGCAGTCTGAGCAGCAATAGTTAGAATACTGAGGATACCAGTCGTTTTCTTAAAAATAAGAGTGTATTTAACAGATAAGAACTGTCCATAGCCAACATGCGATTTAATCTACACCGCCTGCACCTGACAAGGACTGCTACTGATGTATTGTTAGTACAGTTGCCAATTATGACTTAAGGCAGTTTTTGATTACAGGCAAAATTTCTTTCACTATCTGGATATCATGTCACTGCCTGAAACCACCAAATTGACATCTTTGTAACCTCAGGCTTATGGGCTCCTGCATTCTTCCATGTGGAATGGGGGAAAACAGAGGGAGCTGCACTTCAGATCTTACTTTCAATGTCACCTCCTCAGAGAAGCTTTCCTGGACTACCCTCTTGGTATTCCCTCTAAGAGCATCTTATCCCTAATTCCCTTCAGACTGTTTGCTCATCCCCACAGAGCAGCCTTGATGTGTAACCCATTTACAAAAGTGTATACACTTTGACGGAGGTATGTATCAAAGATCAAAAAACGTGGAGGAACCAAAGGAATGAAAGCCTATATATTCATTACACAATTCAGATTGAAAAATAAACACAGTGACAGGCACTCACGCTTATTAACCTTGCAACTACAAAACTAAAAATTCATAGTTAATCCACGATGGTAACTGTGAGAACAAAGCTCTGTGCTGAGGGAAATGAGATTGAAGCAAGGACAGATTTGACTTGCACGTTTTCCTGGAGCTGGACTGCCAACTAGATAGTGGCAAGGTGACTGTCATTCATGTGAACTGATAGATAAGCTGACATGATTTTAGCTCATCTTCCTGCTTTGGGGCAGGTTGCGTTGAAATCAGGCCTGAGAGATGAGCTAAATTCCATTTTATTGGAGAAAGATATTTGACAGCCTCTTCTGCCAGGCTAGGAATGCTTTCTTAGAGTCAGTTGTAGGCCACATGTTTTGTAATGTTTCAGGTTTCACTTGAGGACATTTTATGAGTGTCTTTACTGGTCTATGAGCTGCAACACATCACAGGTGTGCAAATCTCTTCATATAGCAGCTGGTTATCTCAATATACGCTAAGAAACAGATCAGGGGACTGTTTGGATTTTTGTATAGTTTATGTACATATGATTTTAAATAATCATGAAACAGGAAAATACATAGCATATTCATGAAAGGAAAATATTAAATTCTAAAAGTGATAAAAGTAAATTCCAGCCTTCTGGGTCTAAACCATCCACAGGAAAGATTCAGACAATGTGGTTCCTGACTGAATATAATCTTTCTGTATATTTAGGTTTCAAGGCATAATAATCTCCTGTAATATCACTATCTAGGTATTAGCAATAAAGATTTGGTTATCTAATAACTACAGAAAGATATGTTAAAAATGTTATACAGGATATTAAAAGTAATCATCAATATGATTACTTTTCATGTCTATTAATTTTTTCTAATCATCTCTAATTTACACTGTGACCTTTCTCCAAACTTCCTATCATAAAATTCTAAAATACACCAAACTACTTAGAGAGGGGTTACAGGATGTAGGACTGATGAAGCATTAATTTCACTTAATTTAGAAAAGAAAGAAGTAATGTTTATATTATTGACTTGTCTTTGGAAAAAAGTGATTATTTTTATCTTTCAATTTGAGCCAAGAAACAACAAATAAAAAACAAGACAGAATTTTAAATAGTTGTATACTTTGGTTGCCCAAACTAGACATGTGTGTGTATATTTATATACTTTAAAATAATGTTGAAAAGGTGTTTACACTTAAACAACTCTAAAAATAATTTATATTTTAAAAATAACAAATATTTAATAATAATGAATATTATATCAAGTAATGACACACTTATATGAATAATGTAAAAGTTCTGCAAATTAAATAAACCTACTAGTTACATAGCATTAAGTCACAATGATGTGACACTTTTGTCCAATTGGGACAGTTCCAGTTTCCATGGCTGACATTTTACTGTTTGTCTTCTCCCATTCTTTCAAAGAACGGCTTATCCCATAAACCTACAAACAAATATTGACTTCCCTTCTCCAAGGCTTGAATGGCTTATGAATTTAAAGGTCCCTGCCTCACTTTTAAGGATGGTCACTTTATCAAGTTTCTGGCACACCTCTGATTTTTACCCTCCAATGCTCAAGCTTTAGAAATGACACTGTTTTAGTCTGGAAAGTGTTGTTTTAAGATGCCCCTTCTGCTACATAATGCTACCTTTTGCATGGAAAAGCTGACATGACAGCATGAGTCAAGAAATACAGCGTCTCCATAATTTGAATTGTACCCAACAGTGAATTCAGGAGGACACCCAGGCCCTTTGTGACTAACTAGGATTCTTGTCATGAAGATGGAAGAGCCTGCCTGCAGTATATCTTCGGGTTTGATGTGGCGTGACTCCAAATCTGGTTTTACTCATCACATCCTGTATTTCCAAATAGGTTGAACATTAACAGTGCAATTGAACTGCTGAGGAAATAATTACGGAGGCGTCTTAATGTGCACTTCTGCCAGTAAGTAGAACAGTTGGGAGAAAAAAAACCAAAAACATTTTGAAGTCTTGTATGTTTTAAGCATACATATAGCAGTGAAGCTTAAGTATGAGCCAAGAGTGGAGGGAAAGCTGAGAACAAAACTGAATGCAACTTTTCACCTCTTGTGTGGATTGTTAGAGATGTCCTTTGCGATCTGCAGCCCAAGAGTAGAACTCTCTCTCTTAACTACGTGGAAATACTAAAAGTAAGCAAAATACTTATGATTTTCCATTTTCTTTCCTATTTAGGAAGCAGATAATTGCTTTGGTTGCTCACACCTGAGTGGAGCTTGTGCACCCCAAGACTGAAGTGAGGCGCTCAGAAAAGGACTTGACGAGTAAGGAGAGGTGGAGGGAGACAGAGTGGGAGGGTCTCTAGGGGGTGGTCCCATTGGGTTTTGTGAAACCACAGGATATTGGTAACAACATCCTCTTTTCAGGGTAGATGCATGCACACAGAACATTCCAGAGAAACCTGCATTTTTAAAAATTATCTTTGGGATTTGATTATTGTGTCATCATCACACTCTTTTAGCGTCAAGTAATGGAGAGGTGATCAGGAACCCGCAGTGAAAATGCCACCATTGTGGAGGACACTGTGTCCTGTGAAATGGCCTCCCTGTTTGGCTCCACATCAAGGATGGAGTGTCCAAGTGTGAAAAGGGAAATCATTTCTGAGTATATTTCCTTCATTGCTTTGACTTACTGCCCATCACGTACTGGCCCTCTGGCATTTATACTAAGAAACAAAAAGCATAAATTCAGTTGGATTCCGTTCACCAAAGGAAATCATAATATAAACCTAAACTGCTAGCTGTACTCTTTCTTTCCTGTTGTGCAACCGATATAAAGTATCGCATTTCCCTAGATTAAAAGAAAAACAACAACAGCATATATAGTGAATTGAAATGTTTCCTCAGTTTTATAACTGCTACAGAAATAGCCGGGGGACCAGCTACCATCAGGTTGCCACTATTTTTATCTGTGAACTGACTGTATCCTCAAAATACCATAACGAGATAATTGAGACATAGCAGAGTTGTCTTTCTGTGATTTTGGATTCTAGGCATTTTGATGTGAGGATACAATTCAGGCTGATTTGACTGTTTTAGTAAGAGGCTGATCTGCATGATGTCTTAACGCTTAAGTGAAAAAGTAGCTCTCGAATATTTTGCACGAGTGTTTTCAAAGCAAGATGAAGATTTCTTTCCTGACATGGCGCAGTGACCACAGCCACGGCCAGACGAAAGGGATCTCCCTTGAGTCATGTGCAGTCTGCACTTTCACTTCCTCCATTTGGCCCAGTTCAGTCCAGACATTTCAACAGCTTGACTAACCCTCATCATCCTTTAGCTGCCAAAGTCCGTGGCTGCCAATATCACTGGTAGCTTTTGAAGTACACGTGTTGCCAGCACTATGCTTGAGTCAGGAAGGCGAGACCTTTCTGGTCTTACCCTCAGTGGCTAGGATCTTTTTCAAAGGAGAATTATTTTTAATACTACTTCATCATCCTGCATCAGGAAAAATGTTTTCTGGCAAGCTTCCCTCCTTCCAGAGAAATTGCATTCACACTGAACCTGGTATGTAACATCTGGTCTGGGTTAGCCTGCGGACAAAAAAATAGTTTTGATAATCAGTGCTACCTCTAATTTTTATTTTTAATTGGGTGGGGCCGGCAAAGTGATATGAATAACAAAGCAGGATGACTTGGTGTACACGGATAGGTTTTCAGCTTAACAACTGACTACCATTTACAGCAAAGCTAATCTGATAGTGAACGGTATGCATCACATGATAATTAGGTATGAACAGTAAGCAGCTCATATAAAGGACTGTAATTACCGTGTGTCACGGAGCCAAGCAAGCATTTTGGAGCAAGCTTGGTCGGGAGATGAACAGAAAAGAGTTCAAGCTGGACTCTGTGCTGATGCTCCCTGGGACCAGAGGAGCCTGTTTTCCCATTAGCATTTGCTCCAGGCCAGAGGCCAGTGGCTGGCACAGGACTCCCAATTTACCATACAGGTAACAAAAAGTCACAGAGAGAAAGTACAGTGGATTCCGTTCTGACAGTCTTCACAACCTCTCAAACATGATAGTACTCTTTAGTTGTAACTTTGTAGTTTTTCTAGGGGAAGAAATAGGACACATACAAGTGATTTCAACAGGTTGGGCACCAGGTAGCCACTGATAGGATACGTCCTAGACAGTCTGCGGCCACTAGGGCTTCATGAGTTTGTTTTGATCCATTTGCCTATCAGTCAGTGTTATAGGGATATAAGTTTTCCTTATACCAGTGAAATATCTGATCCTCAGATGAATCTGAAGTTTATTCCAACTGGGCTGTTTTATTGATCATCTATCTACCTACATTTTCTAAAAGGTAGTGCAATAGGACACCATGCCTTGTGTATTAGGCTGAAATGGCGTCACCCTGGGACTACCTGGTTATTTTTCCTGCAAGGTGTGCCTGTGTCTGACTCAATGACACTGTTCTTATTTGACTGACTGCTTTTGATTTGCTGTGACCTGACAGAATGATCTGGCTTAAATGCCAACGTCACTGGCTTCACCCTCGCCTTTCTTATCCCACATTCAGTCCACTGGCAAATCTTGTTGGCTGTATCATCTTAGAAATGTATCTGGAACCTGACCTTGCTTATCACCTCCACTGTCATCAGTATCTTTACCTGACCATTTGAATACAACCCCTGACTGTGGTAGGGTCTCCACAGTGCAGCTGTGCCTCCCAGCCTAAGTCCGATTTGGTCACGACTCCAATGGCTTTCCATTTCATTCAGAATAAATGCTAAGTTTCAAGGGTCTATATTTGCCCGGCTCCCCATCCCCTCTGCCCATGTGATCTTCTAGTGCTTACCTATTGTTCTCTGGATTTTAGCTACACTGACCTCTGACCTCTTGGCCATTCCTCAAAGAAGCCAAGCTCACTTTTGGGGTGGGGGGAGGTGTCTTTGAATTTCCCTGCTTCATTTTTGTATGAATGGACCATCTGACATAGTGTGCATTTCTAGGCTTATTATTATTATTGCTTTTTCTACTGCAGTGTAAGCGGAGGAGAGCAGCGATTTTGTGTCTTGCTAACATGCCTTGCTGGTACATTGATGAAAACTTCTTGCGCCACTGGGATCAACATTCCTGAGATCTTGAATTATTTTCTTTCTAAAAATAAACTTTCCGAATCTTACTTCCGTAGTAGTTGTAACATTTTAAGTACTTGATCTATAATCTGCTCATTCTTGGCCGGAATCCCTTTGGTGGGGAAGTCAAACTAGTAAAAGACGTAGGAGTAATAACTATTTAATGAGTACTTCTTACATGCCAGGCTCTTGTGCCGAAGCACTTTGCTTTATCTCCTCCAATTCTAACCGCAGGCCTAAAGATAGGTATTTATTAGCGCTGTGTTCTCCTTTTATAGGCAAAGGGACTGATACTTGGTAGAGGTGAAATAGCGTGCCGCCAGGTCGCAGAGTTACTAACCACGGAGCCGAGGTTAGAATCAAGGTGCGGTTGACTCCACACTGCCTCCTAGCTGTCTCCTGCAGTAATGCGTGTCCAGTTGAGGTAGGGAAGCAGCTAGAATTAAAGCAATGCCCTTTGCAGCTCTTGTGCTAGGGTTCCGGGGTACGTATGTATGTGTGTATATATTATAATATATATAACCTCCCCCCTCTAAGATTCCAGGTACCGAAACAGAGGTTGTTCACCTTTCGGAAATGTCCTAAGGGCTACTGTCGGCTAGGCTGGGACTCTTACTTTAAATGCAAGGTTCGCTCAGCGCTGAGGTGGTTTAAAGCACCTAGTAGGAGAAGATGTGACCTAAAGAAGAAAGGAGACGTCACCAAGTCGGCGTACTGCTAGCAAGGTGGGGTATTTAAATATGACTGAACAAAATGCAAGTTCTCCAAAGGCGGTCGACCCCCGTAGTGGGCCCGAAGGAGGGGAATAGGGCTGGGGGGGGGCAGGACGCAGCGCCCCGCACCGCTAGGCCCGACAGCAGGAAGCTAAGTGCCGGGAGTCTCGGCTCCAGCGGGGAAGCAGCGGGACTCCCTCCGCTCCGCAGGGCACCGCGCTGGGGCCAGCGGGGACCCCCGCGGAGTCTGCGCGCCGAAGCGGCTGGACCAGCGGCGCGAGGAGGTGGGCGTGGCCGGCGGCGCGTGGGCGTGGCCGGCGGCCGCCCCGCCCTCTCCTCGGGGATGCCGGGATGTTTACACTCCTGACAGCGCCGTCCGCGAGAGGAGGAGCGGGAGCCTGGGGAGGATGGGCCGCCGCTAGCCTCACACTCGGGACGCGCCTCGCCGTGCGCAGGGTGGGAGGCCGCGCCTGCACCGTCCGCGGGGGCGGCGCGGCGCGAGGTGGCGATCGGCTCCGGGCCTCGCAGCCACAGCCCCCGGCCCAGCGGGCCTCTCCGCGGCGCCGCCTGCACCGGCCGCCCCGCGGGCAGAACTGACAACTCCCAACTTCCTGGTGAGTCGCTGCGGGGTCGCGGGCGCCGGGCCGGGCGGGGCTCCGGCGGGGACCCGGGTGGGAGGGTGAGGCGGGAGGGTGAGTCGGGGCCGCGCGGGCGGCCTCCGGGTCCCGCGGCCTGGGCGGTGGGGCGGGGCGCGCCGCGCTGGAACCCGACGCTCCGGTCCCGGTCGTGGGCAGCGGCAGGCACTTCACGCCGGGCACAGGCTCTGGCGGCGGTGGCCGCGGTTACTAAGAAGATCCGCGGACACGGTGGTGGCGGCAACAGGTCTTTGGTTTCAGGACCCGAGGAACTTGGGTGAGGTCCCGCCTCCCGCCGCCCGGCGGGCGCTCATTGGCGGCGCGGGTTATTTATTGCTCGCCGATTGGTTAGGCCCAGCTGTCAGAATTCGGCCGCAGCCAGACTTGGAAGAGGAAAAAGTTCAGCGGGAGAGCGAGTGGGTGGGCGGTGGGAAAGGCTCCAGGGGCTGGAGAAGGACCGGGAGGATGACCGGCCTGCTGGAGAGGGAGCGTTAGTGGGGCCCGGACAGGATCGGGAAGCGTCCGAGAGACGGATTGCAAGGCAGCAGCGAGCATCGGTGCTGATGGAGGGTGGCAGTGGGAAAGGAAGACGCTGAACATCGAGGCCGAAGCCAGAGAGACGAAGGGTAGCCCAGAGGGGACGGGAGAACTTTGGGGACCACGGTGCCCCAGGACAGTGTCAGGGAGCGAGGACTGAAGGACTCCGGCTGCCGCCTTCCTGCGCACCGTGGGCCCGGGGACGTGCTGGGTCCAGCAGGTGAGCCGTGTTCTCGCAGAGCGGGAGGGGTCAACCCTAAACATGCACTTATTGTTACAGTAAGATGTGCTCCCCGTCCCGGGGACGGAACTGAAAGTCAGAGATGTAGTAACAGAAACGACATGACTTTAGTCCTCCCCTGAGACTGGTGATCTTAAGGATGCGGCTGAAAACAGTCAGGCGCCCCTGGTTTGTAAAACGTTGCGTGCCTGTCATGATGAGAACCAGGGTTTCTAAGTCCCTCCTGCAGGGAATTTTGAGTTTCCAGAAGTGTGCGCACGCGCCCCGCAGGCGACAGCAGTGTGTCTTGTCAGGTTGCCTTACAGAATAAAGCACCGACTGTGTGTGTGTGTGTGTGTGTGTGTGTGTGTGTGTGTGTGCGCGCGCGCGCGTGCGCGTGCGGTAAATCCGTTCAGAACAGGAGCTTGAAGAGTGGCCAAGCACATACTTCCACTCCGAAAGTTTTATGGTACTTTTGGGGCCACCGGACAAACACTGAAAACGGTGAATCATTGATGCCATTAACCCTGTAGCTGAATGGACGCTCAGTATTTTGGGCCGTGACACTTGGTGAAGGCCAGTGCACGTAAGACGGTTAACGTAAAAGTTAAACAGCGTTTTCGTTTTCCGAGAAAGGAGTCTTCTGCAGCCCTCGGGGAGATCCAGTCCACAGCTGGCTTCACTCCTAAGACCGCAGCATCCTCTGTTTGGAACGGGAGCTTGCAGGGTGGGGGAGAAGAGATGGAGCCTAAAAGGTTTGCTTCTGGGAGGAGTCAAAGGGACAGAAACTGTATGTGGGAGAAGGGCTGGTGAAATAGGGCGAATGACGCCCCTGTGGAGGCAGGCTGTTTTCTCGCCGGCTGGGGAAGTGGGGGGACCCCGTGAGGTGCTGGCCTGACATTCCGCTCCAACGTGGGGGGCCCCGCCTCTCGCATCACTGACAGGCTCCACAGCCAATGAGCGGCGAGGACAGCGCGGTTCCCGCTCGGGGGGCGGTACTTCCGAGCCCAGCCGGGAGGGAGAGAGAGTTCCTGCTGGAGGGATGTCTGCGGGCTGTGGGATGCGGGGCCGAGGCACGCGGGGCCGAGGGAAGGCCTCATGAAATAAATGCGGGAAAGTAAGGGCGAGGAGGCTCCAGTTTCCTCTCACCCCTCGCGCACGTCTCGTTTCCTAGTTAAGCTGCACCTTCAACTTACCACTGCAACTGAAACTTTATAGTCGACGAGAAACGAAGCTGGTCAGCAAACTAAATATCGGCCCTGTAACTGATCAGGATTTTACTCTGAAATCATCTGAAAACGAAAACCAAGAAATGTCAGAACCTAAATTGTTAAGCGTGTTCACAGTGACTTGGGAATCTTTCTGCCGTTAAAAATCTTTATCAGCTTATAAAATAAAGACGGTAACTTGAGTGCAGACAGGTTCATTTTATAATCAGAATTCAGGTGTATTTATTTTGGTCATACCTGTGGCACCCTCCATGCCCTTTCCCGCTTACACATTTTGCTGGTGGGACAATCCCAAGAGCTTTTCCCAGGCCCAATAAAACAGTACTTACTCCAAGAATGAGGGGAGCACGTCTGGTATGACCGCTACATACCAGTGGAGGAGGGGAGAGGAGGCCAGTCTGATGAGCATACCCGAATAGTGAAAATGAGTAAATGTTTCAGATGACCAGAAATGCAGTTATAGTTTGCACATGCGTATTGAACCTACTCCTCTCCCTTCATCTTCTGGTGGTTGCAGTTGACAGCCTGGGCATCTGATTTACTGCAAACATTTCAGTATTCTTTTCAGCTCCTGTGCATTTACAGAAATGTAGATTTCATTTTTCAATAAAAGCATGTAGCATTACAGACTTCTACAGTGTATCTAGAACCAAACACTGTTTTCCTAGGAACCAGATCTCATGTTTTAAAATGTATCTCTATAGTATTACTAATGTAGCCACCATTCAATGCCTCTGGGTGGAGAGAATAGTGATTATCTAATGCAGTTTTGGAACAGAAGCTGCTTAATTAGATAATAAGTTCAAAATTCCTTTCAGGTTTTGTTTACTTTGATTTTTTTAAAAATAGGTTTTGGTATTTTAAAAATGTACAGTGTAGCTGCAGCGGCACAAAGCAGTGCTCTGTCCACATTCCTGGTTTCATTAAAATGAAAATATTTGTCCTTTCAAGTGTTTGCTCAAGAGTTAACGTGGGTAGGTATTTTAGTACATTATATACAAAACATGGAGGCAAACTTAAATACTTTAGGGTGTTTCGGAAATGACATACATGATAAGTTTGCTCTGAATTACTTTCTCAGCAATTACTTTATCGGCATTTCTATAAATATATAGGAAGATGTTTTAAGAAACATTTCCTTATGCTTTTGAATGTTTCAATTTAATTCCTTCTCCCTCATTTTTATAGGGCATATGGATGAATAACATTATATAATTGTAATCAAATATATTTATTTGCAGGATATAATGGCAGTTGAGACTCTTTAAACTTATACATAAAACTAAAGTAGAACCATTCACTCAGGGTTATAAAACTTCTGATCTGCTGATTCCTTTTTTGGTGATTAATAGTTTGATTATCCCTATGTGTTATGTATCTTGATCAAATATTTAGTCGTTCTAGTGGAAACACTTAGAAAATGTATTTCATGGTTTTTAGTGAGCAGTGGGAACAAGGACAGATGGTGATAAAGCATTCCTTGATTTTTTTTTTTTTAGCAAGATAACTTCTTTTTTTAACCTTTGTCAAAAAAAACAGCTCTTTCACACTATACATATTTTTTTGTAATGAGCATATACAATGAGCTATTTAGTAATAACTATATAAAGAGTTAATCAGAACAGTGTATAAATGAATGAAACTTATTTAATTGGTCTATAAAAATTTAGAAATATGTTTTCTGTTACTTAATGGAAATAGATCTTGCTGTTGGTCTTCAGTTGATAATCAGGACAAGTTGGTAGGTAAGGGCAACTTTTTCATTCTGGGTTGTTTTGTATAGAAAAGGGGTTTGCACACTTCTCTGTAAAGGGCCACATAGTACCCTAAATACTTCTGGCCTTGTGAGCCACGTGGTCTCTGTCACAGCTGCTGCCACTGTAGCCATTCACACTCTCCAAACAGGTGGGTGTGGCTGTGTTCCACTAAAACTTTATTTATACAGACCGGCTGGAGGCCCACCCGCGCTCTAGAAGATAATACCAAAGATCTAAATATGATCCTAGGCCAATGCAATTTGGGGTAATGAGGATTTTCCACAGCAGTGTTTTGTAGCCTGTTTTGGTCCTTAGACCCTGTGACAATCTCTTGATCTTCCCTGATCCCCTCAGACTAATTCCTGGTTATTCATTCCCAAATTTTGTGTTTTGTCTCAGACTTCATAAATATATGAACCTCTTAGATTTTGAGGGTTTCCCACCCATTTTTTGCCTCTGGGGGGATCCCACACCCAGTCCTCTCTCCAGCTTCCTTCTCACTAAACCAACATGGAGTCTGATGTCAGACATTTATCTTTGCTTGATTGACTGATGATAACACTTTAATAGGAATGCGTTTTGGTGTGTTTCTTTAGTAGTTTTCATTTTAAGCCTCCTGCAGTGATTGCATTTGTTAGGTTTAGAAGGAATTTCTGGAATGAGCAAGAGGGTGGGCAGATTTTTTTCTTTTTAACCATCCGTCGGGCACAACTCATCTCACAGATTCGCTGCACACAGAGCTGCCGCTATGAAATACGTCTTTACTGTACTAAGTCACAAACACGACTGGCGATAGGTTATGGTAGAGGGGGAAGATACGGAAGCGATGAGTCACGATACTTAACTGTTAGATAGTTGAAAATTTGTGTGCAATGAATCTGTGAGCTCAGTTGTGCCTGACGGAGGGTTAAGAAAAATGGACTTAGTCTTTTATAAAAGACCTTTTTCCAGTTAAAAAACAGTACTACAAAGGGCCGTGTTTATGGGGCTGTGCACACACAGGGCACACAGCATCCTCTTCAGCTGCCACTGCAGCCCCAATATTATCATTTTCTGTGTTTTCCATGATGTGGGAAGGCTGAGCCCCAGGTTTGCTTCCTATTTTGTGATGGCCCTTGAGTTCATTTGTTCACACCGTAGCTGTCTCAGCTCAGGTAAGATTGCTTCGAGGAGTGCATGAAAGTGTCTTTGTAAATGTGTGGCAGTAGGCTCGGCTCGGCAAGTGTGAATTTCAGTTCACCTATTTCTGTCCTCAGGACCTTTAGCTGTGGGAACACATTCCCGTTTCTCCATGACTGGCCAGGCTTGGTCTGAACAGGCTCCTGCCTAGGTCTACTGCCACCTGAGTTCTCTGCCTTCCCTTTGCTTGAGATTTCCATATGCAAATGGACTGGTTTCCACAGCTTGAGTTAGTGGTTTTCCTTTTTGGGGGTGGGGCAGGGAGAGGCAGTGATCCTTAGTTCCTCAGGTAGGGAAAACCCACAGAGGCTTAGGGGGCGATATTTTGGACAGGAAAAAATGGGAGTTGCAAAAAGATCCTTAAATATTGATTCTAAAATGGCAAAATTAAAAATATTCTTTCTAGTATTCTGGCATTTTATTATTAAAATCTTTTTCTTATATGCTCATATTTATCTGGCAAATTGCTCTAATTTTTGTTACAGTTGTAACCATAACAAAGCCACATATCCTTTGTTATATTTGGGAAAATTTAATAGATATGTTTATGAAAAATTATTATACTTGTAAAATGTAAGGAATTGCAAGTCTTCCATTGCCTTTTATATCTAACTGCTGGAACCTCTAGTAAAATAATGTGATATGTTTGCATACTGCCATAAAGACACCCAGAGCTGTGCAATAGATAATGTACGTTAGGCAAATAGTATGTCTTTATTCCAAACAGTCTATTTCTAGGCATAGCTTGTTATTCAACAAATACAGGTAAATTGAAAGATGTACAAGAAGAATGCATACTGATAAAATGATTTTACGGAAACAAATTCATATTGTATTCTCAATTTTTCAACCCACCAATTCACCTCTTTTATTTTCTTCACAGTCTTTGGTATTAGAATGCATTTAAAATAGTATGGTGAAAGGCGAGGAATTTGGTGAAAACTGACATCTTAAAAACATTTTTACCATCTAAAAATAAAGTCGTGTGGTTGGCAGGGAGTGTGAGCTTCCTGCAGTTTCCCATTACCAGGCCACGGAAGGGGCACTGCGTCGACCGACCCGACTGCATAGCCACTGCCCTGGTCAGGGCACAGCCAGGAAGATGCTGCTGTGGGGGACCCCGCAGCCATGCCCTGACTGCCCTGGGCCCTGGCTCTTAACGCCTGTGTTAGCCTCCTACGGCTGCCCCAACACGTGACCGCGAAGTGGGTGGGCTTACCACAACAGCAATATATTCTGTCACAATTCTCGAAGGCCAGAAATTAGAAATCAAGGTGGCCATGGGCCCTGCTCCCTGTGAAGGTTCTGGGGAGACTGCCTCCTGTGCCTTTCTTTCCCTTAGCTTCTGGGCTTGGCGACGGCCCCTGAAGTTCCTTATCACTCTCATCTCTGCCTCTGCCACACACAGTTCTTCCTGTGTGTCTCTCCTCTTATAAGCACACCGGTCATTCGGGATTAGAACCATCTAATGACCTCATCTTCATCTCTGATCATGTTCCACCTAAAGCTTAACAAGCAAAATCTTTTCTTTTCAGATCTTGACCATACCACAGATTTTTAGATTTCTGATCATTTTGTTCTGAACAGAACGTTTTAAGGTTGTGCCGAGATTGTACCTGAGAGATAAAGGCACCTGAGTGACCCTGTACCCCTGTAATCGCAGTGGGTCTTCTATTGCTACCGCAGACCAGCTGGTCCAAAGTTGACACTTCCCTTCACCGTTACCTGGCGGTTTCCTTGGGAGGCCGTAAGTGCACGATTCACTAAATCAAATCCTTTCAGAGCTGGGAAGAAACTCTGAACTGGCCTTTTCACTGACTGTGAGAATCAGCCGTAACCCAAGGAAGTAAACTTGCCGGCCCGCGTTCCCCTGGATCCATCCCAGTCAGCATTGCCTCGCGTGCCACCGGTAATGCCCTTGCGAGCAGGCCCCGTGTTGTCCCGCTGCCCCGGAAGCAGCAAACCTTGTCTGTTCATGGTACGTGCTCAGCTCAGACCTGCCGGTAGCGTGATGGATGGCACTGTGCCTCCTGCCGCCATGCCAGGGCCGGCTGCAAGTCGGCAAGTGCCTGAGCGCCCGACTGCAGTGGGGAAGCCCTCCTGCTGCCTCTAAAGGGAGGGTGGTTCGGGTGTGCTTTGTGTCCTCACCGCGACACACGATCGAAGAGCTGCAATTCCCGCCGTGGAGGAAGGAGGCCTTCCTCAGCGGCAGTAGAGAGGCGAGCCGAGGCGGAAAGCGATGGGTGCGCACAGGGCTGCCTGGGCAGCGTTTCTTAGACGAAGGACGTCCTTCATGACACGAGACGCCTCGATCCGTAAGAGCCAGCTTTCATTGCTGTTTGTCACGTTGGTATGTTGAAAATAACTTATGTGCCCCGTTGCCTCTTGTGTTGTTCCTGAAATGCTCGGCAACCCTCTGAGCAGCTTCTCTCTCTGATTCCTTCTCTTCTCTCTCTGATTCCAATATCACAGTTGGCTGTCTCCTCTGCCTCTGTAGCCATGCCCCTCTGAGTGAGAAGCATACCTTACAAAGAGGAACGATTAGAGACGAGTCACACTAACCCTAAAGGACCTGTTTTATGATGCCTTGAAATGGTTAGGTCTGCTTGTACATTGAAAATAATTTTTACAGAATTTGTATGGCTATTCAAGACCATCTGGTGACCTCTTTGCCTTCACCAAGAGAGATTGTGTTTTTGAAGCATTTGTCCCACTATGAGGTTTCTCAAACTCTGGTCCTCAGAATGCCTATGTCACACTCTGACTTGACAGGTACGAGCACTGGCTTTTCAAAGCCAGCACCCCCGATGATGTTTAGACTCAGATTTGGGAAGTGAGTGGTCTGTGATGGGAGCCTGCCTTTGAAAGAGCAGCACGGGCGATTCTAATACAGGCGTCCCTCAGGCCACACCAAGAAACGCCACCAGGTCCTTTAAAAGTACATTTTTTAATTGGAAAAATTATTGATTTGTTTATAAAGAGAGCCCATTCCTCCAGCTGCTGTCCTTTGTGCTCAGGAGCAGTGTAGGCCAGAGATCAGCCTCTCCCAGCATTTACCACCCAGCATCAGTGTGTCAGCTCAGATGCTGGGTAGGTGTTCTTGAAATCGGTTACAAATCCATGAAAGTAAATTAGATAAAGAAGTATAAGTATTTTATAAGTAACAACTGAGTAATAACCGAAGAGAACACTCTACTTGAACAAGTGAAAGAAAATCGCACCTCTACGTGCTCCTCCCAACCCAGCAGCCCTGGTTAGCGTCCCACATACTCTGGGTGCTGCTGTCGCCAGTGTTGGTGTTTCTGCAGCGTTGGTGTTTCTGCAGCGTTTCTCTTGGCGGGTGTGGAAGCTCACCACTTCCCTTCCCTCGATGGCTTGCAGTCCCCGTCGCCCGAGCTCTCCCGGGAGCCGTCTTGGCTCCCGGGCCTGGCTGCACCCAAGCTTTTCCTTCCGCCCTGTGTATCTGGCCGTGTGAACCATGTTCAGGAACATCCTGGTGAGTAACCGGTTCCTTTTTCCATGACCGCCTTCTTTCCACTGGTAACAAGCGCCTGGTACTCCGGCCGGGGCTGCCCTCCTTGTCAGCACACACAGGCCTTTGCTTGTAAGCTCTGCGCTCTGTTCCGGGAAGCCTACCTGCTCATTTCAGAACTGCTTCCTACCAGTGATTCTTTCTAGCCTTTTTCTTTAATTTGGAGTTTATGCATCACTCCAGGCTCTCCTTGTTTATGAACATTTCTACCTGCCCCCGCCCCCCTTTTTTTAACATAATAAGAAGAGGCACTTGACAAAGAAGGCTTTGAAGCGCTGGGTGAAGTCCAGGTTCATTTTTATATTTTTTCAAATGCCAGCCCCAGGGCCTGAGTCTCAGTGTGAGCTACATTAACGCCCACGGAACTCAGTGTGAGAGTGTGTGTCTGGCCCAGGAGAGAGCATTGCTGTCGTGATGAATGGTTCCGGGAATGACCAGGAGCCTGTGCTGTCACGATGGACTGAGGATGTTGAGGTGGGAAACGTTGGGACCCTTGTCAGTGTGTGGTCCCTGACGAGGCAGCATGGCCACTGCTGGGCCTCTCTGTTCGTGTGTTGGGTCGCCGTCCCCTGAATATCAGTACTTCCCTAGTAGGACACGAACACCCATTTTCTTCCTTGTGGACTGTCAGGTGTTTGCATACACCCTTCAAAGGATGCTCCAGCTGATTGCACAGCACCGACGTTCAAGTTAGTTTCAGGTCAAGGCCAGCTTTCTCTGCACTTGGAAGGCATGCTTACCTGAAAGCACAGGACAGACCATTTGATCCGTGGAGATCTCCAGCAGCTGTGAGATGAATGGGTCTGCGATCCTCGTCACTTTACATTCCTCCTTTTCCCATTCGATCCTTTATTCTCTTCCCTTTCCTCCTGGATCCCACCAATTCACAGGTTGAAGAAAAAGAAATTTGGGGTTTGTGGTAGGTAGCAGAAAGTGAGTAGACAAGTATTCTAAATAAGACCTAGCCTTATGCTTTTAAAACTATTTCAGTTTTTATGAATTGCAGAATGTGGGCGCGTGAGAATGACCAGACGCGCCGTATTGCCTGGCTCACCGGTTCGTAAGGCTCTGCACTGGCCTCTTGCATTCAGCCTGACCCTGACCTGCCTTTCTAGAGTCATTTCTTTGTATTCTCCTACATTTTAGTCACCTCTGACCACTTACCATTTTTTGGTAAATGTTGTACCCTTTCTGGCTTCCCTGTTTTGTCTTTATGCTTTTTCTCACTGTTTTTAATGTCTATTTTCTGCACTTCAACTCTTCAACCTGTGTATGGAAATGACCTGCATTCTTCAAGGCTCTGCCCAGATGTTATACAGAAGACGTACAGTGATGTTTCCTTGGCTTCTTCAGGCCTTCAGTACTTGCTGACCCTCCCTGTAGCTGTATTTGTCTCAGCTTCCTTCCTGGAATATAAGCTTCTGGAAGCTGTGAATCATACTCTGTACATCTTCGTGTTTCCTATAAGGCCATTCTTGTCTGAACTGGCCATGCCAGGGGTGGCACATGACTCCATCCCAGTGACGAGATGGGGCAGAAGGTCTGGGCAGATCTTAGCAGTGTGAGAGAATGTCCAGGACAGTTGAGCAACTGGTTTAGGGCAAGTCTAGGCTGACTGCCAGGCACAGGTGCCTGTGAGGCCCGTGGGAAGGACATGCTGTGAGGGAGGGCTTGCATGTGACACAGGTGAAGGTCTGATAGTCAGAGGCCAGTCTGAGAGCCTCGGCTTGGTAGCTGGTGTCTGAATCTTAAGCTCTGAAAGATCTTAGAGTGGGTGAGATGGGGCATACCAGGGGTACACCAGACGTGAACTTGGGAATGGGGAGGGGTGTGGAGTCGACAAGTTTGGCGATTAGGCGTAAATTAGAGAGGCTTGGGCAATAAGGAGCCGAGAGCCGAGTTCTTGGAATTAGGACAGGAGGTTAAAACAGGATGAGCAGTCAGAGTAAATTGGTTTGAAGCTGATTTATTAAACTGTTCAGTAAGTATCCCTTATGTTTCCTTCCTGAGAGGCCGGCCCATTCCTAGGTCAAGTTAAAGGGTCTGGCTTTCTGTCTGCCTGAAGCAGATACTTATATACATTTGCCATATTAATTCCATTTTGATGTGCTAATAATCCCCTCATGGCGAAAACATCAAACTGAGTTACATAAGGAAATGACTAGCTTAATACTTGAAATTGTTCCCTTCTTAGGAATAATTACTAATTGCGAATTGATGGAAGATTTATCATTTGTACGCTGACATAGAGAAAGGTTGTTCTACTTCAAAATAGATACATTTTATTTTGTAGCTTTTCATAGTATTCAATTTAGGAAGTTTAAAAGAACAATCCCAATGTCAGTAATTTTCTGTAAAAACAAGTAAAGTACTTATAAAGGGACTATGCCAAATAGACCAAAGATACAATGTGTATTCATGAATTAATGAAGAAGCAGATGGGAAGTTACCCTGGATAGGTGCCAGAGAGTGCATTTTGAAGGCCTTGAATGCCGTGCTAAGAAGATCAAGCTTTTTATGGTCTCTCCTATGAGATGACTTGGAAGAGTTCCTTGGACTTTTACGTTTTTAAAATTTGAATTTAATAACAATAAAAGCTGTATTACTTTGAAAGCTCTTCATTTGGTTCCTAGTTCATGGCAGATCAGGAACTACCATCAAAATAGAATCAAGATTATTATAAAGGGGACCTCTGGTAGATTTGCTAAAAAATGGAATACAATAAATTTGGATTATGAGATGTATGAAGAAATTAAGTTTAGACTTGAAAATCCAGACTACAGTGATACTATAGTATAGTTTAAAATGACCTGGACTCATTCATTATATAATTCTGCTTCGGTGACTGTAAGACTATAGTTACTATTAACTAGATTCTCAACTTTTTTGTGAGTCCTTTCAAATCTGTCACATAAAATTCTAAGTAGCATCATCACCATGACATTTTTTGTCATTCCTGCTATTAATTTAAAATAATAATTCTTATTCTTTGGATAGTGTCTCCATAAACTCGTAGGTTCACATGGTCAGTGTGCCAGAGAAAGTACATTTGTTTCCAGTATACTGTGTGTGTCTGTATGTTAAAAGATACATGCACACAGTTTGACGTGGTTTTGTGGTCTGTGTACAAAGGAACAGAGAGGGGTAGCAAGATGGTGAGTCTGGTTGAAATAATTTGGCGGGGTTTGGTGAGAAAGTTTGCTTAGCAGCTGTTTTGGTGAACTTTGCATAATCCATGCAAAGATCCAAGGACTAGCTCAGTACTGTGATGTCAAGAAGAATATAACAGCAATTTAATTTAGTTTCTCAGAGGTAAATTTTAAAAAATGCAATGTGACCATGATTTACCTTATAAGTAAGTACATTGAAAAATCTTTTTCTTAAAAGCTAGGCCAGTTTTTGGGTAACTATGAGTCGGTGGCTTTTACGTACTTGCTTTTTTTCCTCCTTTCTCAAGTTTCTCTTAATTTTAATTTGCACTGCAAGTTTCTGCACAGTGGAAAGGAAATCAAGCCAAACCAGAAATCGGTTATTATTCCTCTTTCTTTTTTTGAGGGGAGAGGGTGGGTAGGAGGAGGGAGAAGGCAGACGTTGTAGCAGCAGAAAGGTAATGCACTAGATTAGCTTTGTTAAGCATGGTTTATGTCCTGCTAACCTCATGGTCCGTTCCGTGGACTGCTGTCCTGACCAGCAAGGTCTTCGGAATGCCGGGAGGCTTAGAGAAGAGCTCTGGGGTGGAGGCCTTGCTTCACCACTTTGGGCTGGGCCTCAGCTCCCTTGCCTGCTGCTCAGGAGCATCAAGAGAAGTATTGATAGGAAACCTTTTAAAACCGCCTAATGGTGTACTGTAAACTCTTATGTAAAGAAAAGAGGATTTGGGGAGGAATAATTAGTGCATCAGTCAGTGTCTGTAATAGAGTAGGTATGCAAAATGAATAAACAGCATTAATAAGCTTTTCTAATAAGGATAACGTAAAATCGTGTTAATTCAGAAAAAAATTTTAATTTTTTCCTTTATTTTATTTAAATGAGAGATTTTTTTCTGTGATTTTTTTGTTAGCAAGCACTTGTAACAGACCAGAGGCTGTTAAACACATGACCTCACAATAAATAATTCATCCTAATGAAACTTTTCCATGTACTTGCCTGTATCCCACAGGGTCTTATCAGCTCTGTTATGAGGAAATTATATGAACTCCTATGAACTACTCAGCACAGTGAGTTTAGTGGAATGTTTTATAACCGTGTTTGGAAGATGGGTCCACGCTGTGTGTCTTAGCTCCTTATGTATGTCCGTCTTGCTCTGGATGGTTTTTGTTTGCTTGCCATGATTTGTCTAGTGTTACAGCTTAGTAATCATGTTTTTTCCAGGCTTAATTGTTGCTATGTGAGTAACTGAATGACATGGCAGACATATAAGGGACATTTATTGTTTGTCACAGCATCCTTGGCCCAAAGTTAACCTAAAAAAATAGAAAGTCTGTCAAAGGCTTACTGGACAGACTTCTTTGAAGGGCTGAATAGGGATCACTCATCTTTTACACCTTCATGGGTAAATTGTTCTGTAAAAGTAAGCAGAAGGAGTAATAATACCTTGAGGAGTATTAGTACTTTATTCTTCCAGCCGTTTGTTTCAGTAGAAAGCTCCCTGTATTTGTTACTCTGAGATGAGGATTTGAACCTTGCTCTGCCATCCCAGATTATGTGCTCATGGTGGGCTTCCCCTTAGAGGGGAGAGAGCTGAGATGCAGGGGCGTCGCTTGTCTTTACTCATTCAGAAGCAGATGTGCGTGTGAATTTGAACTAGGACCTGATGGGTGAACCTGTGTTCTCTAAATTTGGTTATTTAACAAGTATTTATTGGACCTTAACATGCACTGGAGGAAAAAAATATGAGGATGAAACAGATTCTGCCCACAGTAGTGGCTGCTATTATAGTTAATGGTTAGGACCCCCGATGGACAGGGACCCGATTCATTACAATACACCGAGACCAATACTTAGAGCGGTGTTTTACAGAGGGTACCTGGGTACGAAGCAAGGTTGTCCAGCAGACTCGCTGGGAAGGGCATTTCAGTAAGATGGCACAGCCTGTGTCGGAGCATGGGCGTGAAATAGCCTGGCATTTGGAGGGAGTACAAATGGTTCATTAAGGTCAGAGTATAGGATTCATAAGGGGGAGTGCTGGTGTGCCAGGAGTGAGGCTCAGAAAACTGTTTCACTCCTTAGAGAGTTTTAAGCAGGAGTAAGTCACAATTAGATTTGCATTTTAGACAGACCATTATGGTGTATAAAGTAGGAATTAAATTGTCAAAGTGAGGAATAACAGCTACTAGCTTGTAATAGTAGCAAGATTCGTGAGGGTCTGGGATAAGGAAGGAGATGATTGGGAGGTCGAATTAATAGGAGTTGGGGACTTCTGTGGCGGTGAAGGGAGTAAAACGGACTGGTGTGGCCCACGAACTCTATGGGATGACTGGGCGGCCATGCCATTCACTAAGAAAGGGATGTAGAGTAGAATGAATTTGAGGTGTGGAAGATGTTAGACATTTGTGGTTTGGCTCTCAGGCCGAGAGGTCCAGCAATGGTCGGGATGAAATTCTGGACCTACTGGTCCTGAAATCCCCAGTGTGTGGGGGCAGACACATGCCTGGTGAAAATGTGTGGTCATCGGTTTACATAATCAAGGGAGTAGCCATTCAGCGAAAGCTGAGCACGAAAATCAACAGAATTGCTGATAGATCATACAGCAAAAGATATATTTTGTATGGAAATGAAAAAAATCAGATAAACTATTTCCTTATCGTGCCCCTCCTAGTGGTGATTCACATTGCTAGCTTGACTTACTTCAAGCAGGCACTAGATTAAGCAGTGGACATACACAGTTCTAACTACTAAGTGATAAAACTCAGTCACTGGAACTAGTATCTTCATCCAAGAAATTGGAAGGGATCAAGCTGTTCTCTTTTGTATCACAAAATACCGGAAGTGAAGGAACAGTTACTTCAGAGGTCTGCAGAGAACAAAACAGAGAGTCGTGGCTAAAAAATTGTATATACAGGCAAATTATTGTTCACGTGTGATGAAAATGGAATGATACTTTTAGATTTTCAAGGGTTAGAGAAAATTCATCGCATGCATGCCCTTGAAAAAATTACTTGAAGGTGCACTATAGGAGAAAAGTCAAAATGAAGACTTTGGAAAAGGAATATTTTTGTACAAAAGCACTGGGAATAAGCATTGAAGCAAACTGAATGTAGATGCAAGACTCAACAGTTATACCAGATTGGAAACAGTGCGGACTGCCAGAAATAACTTAGAAAGGTAGGCTCCTGTTATAAAACCCACAATCTAAGAATTCTGGGTGGGGTGTTTGGAAAAGAGTCATGGTGTGATAAAGTTTTGGCTAACCTTGAACCGGATTATGTATCCTGAGGTGGGTTTCCTTTTCCCTTTGATGACCAGCCAGAAACTGGAGGACTTAAACAACTTGGAAGTCAACCTTTAGTAGAATGTAAAATAGGGAGGTTATATGTTTGTTTTCTAAATAGCTGGGCAATATTAAAGTAAGTAATCGTGATCCATATGGCAAGAGATGAAAAAAATAAACAGCAGGGAAACGCAAAACACGACTATAAAAGACAAGTAGCAATATAACAATTCACACAGTGTGTACAATTTCTCTTTCGTAAGACTGACTCGGTCTAAAAAATAATCCTCAACTATGTGCCACTTTCCAAAGGTATACTTAGAACAAATAAACCTAGAAAGGTTAAAAATAAAAAGGTGGGCCAAGATTTATAAGGAAAACACAAGAGAAAAGATAGAAGAGTGACAATATAAACTCCAAAGTAGAATTTAAAGAAGAAAAACACTAAAATAAGGTAAAGAACGGTTTTTAAACTGACTCAAACTAATAGACTAATAACTGTGGAAGAATTGAGGTTACAGGAGTTGCCACCATGACAGACTTCTAGTCCGGTTTTTACATTTTTACTTTATAAAATTAAATGAATGGAATCTTCTAGTTCCTGGTCTTGAGTTAGTATATTCTTAATACCGAAACGGAACCAAAGGAGAACATTTGGATCAAATATTGGCCAAGCTGTGTTCAGTAGATTACCAGAGTCTCCAAGACCCAGGGCCCTTGAGCGTACGAGGATTCCTGGGGAGTCTCGCCCAGTATTTTGTGGGTTCATATGACCATGGACCCACCCCCCACCCTGTGTGTCTATCTGTCTGATTCATGGAATATCAATTAACAACTTATGGGATTCTGGTGTTTTAAAGAGCAGAGTTTGGAAAAACACTTATGACTATTGATGCACAAATCTGTCATAAAGTTGAGACTAATGGAAAAAATAGTTGTTAATCACGACCAAGGAAGGTTTATCTGGGCATGTAAAGATAGTTTAATAGAAAAGATGTAGTTACACGATTCTTGACCTCATTTGGTTCAGTAAGAAAACTCGGATGGTAAGCTTAGTAGAGCAGAAAAACACCTGATATCATTTAATACCTACTCCTCTTTTTTAAATAAAAAAGTCTCTTAGAAAATTGGGAATATCATTTGATATGGAATATAGTCAATATCATAATTTATTGGAATTCCATAGAAGTTTGTCTTTATTTTTTCTTGCCTGCTATATTTTAATGAGTTGATTTTTATATTTTTTGGTCATCCATTCTGATCTAAGGCTTTACAGTCTAGGCATTCTATAGCTGTTTGTTAAATGAAAACATTAGTTGGCAGCCTATCCTTATGTAGTTTTTAGATTAAAAGGATTTTAGAAAAAAGATGATTTTTTTCTTTGTGTAAAAACATATATATGTTTAAGTTTAAAACATATATGATTTTTCAAAACTGAAATAGATACTTTTCAGGATGGGCCTTTATGTTTGCTTTATTTATTTATCTAGTAAGCTTTGAATTCTTAAGATGAGTTTAAATTTGGTCTAACAGTTCACTGACATGGAATTTATAAAGATCTTGAACAGTAAATACTGTTTTAAACAAGATTGTCCTGATTTTTCTATGGCTGGGTAATATTCCATGTATGTATGTATGGTAACTTCTTTATCCATTCATCCATCGGTAGACACTTCGGTTGTTTCCACATGTTGGCTACTGTGAATAATGCTGCTGTGAACACTGAGTGTAGATATCTTTTTGAGTTGGTGTTTTCATTTCCTGCGGTGGGATTGCTAGATCATATGGTAGATCTATTTTTAATCTTTTGAGGAACCTCCATGCAGTTTTCCACAGTGACTGCACCACTTTGCATCCCCACAAACAGTGCACGAGGGCTCTCATGTCTTCACACCCTCCCCATCACTTGTTATCTTGTCTTTTTGATGATAGTCATTCTAACAGGTATGAGATGATATCTCATTGTGGTTTTAATTTCTATGTGTGACAACATGGAAGAATCTTGAGGTTGTTTCTGTTAGGTGAAATAAGTCAGAGAAAGACAAATACTGTATGATCTCACTCATATGTGGAATCTAAAAAACCCCAAAAACCCAGACTGATTAAAAAGCAGATCAGGCTTGTGGTTACCAGAAAGGGAAGGTGGGGGAAGGGGGATTGGAGGAGGGTGGTCAGAAGGTACAAACTTCTAGTTACTAGAGAACCACTAGGAATGGACTGGACTACCAATGACTGTGGTCATCACTGCTGTGTGACAAACAGGGAAGTTGTTAAGGCAGTCAACCTGAAGAATTCTCGTCACGAGGAGAATTTTTTTCTCTTCTCTTTCTTTTTATTGTATCTGTATGAGCTGATGGATGTTAGCTGAACTATTACAGTCGTCACAATAGATATAAATCAAACCATCATGCTGTATGCCTTAACCTTGTGCAGTGATGTATGTCACTTATTTCTCAATAAAACTGAAAAAAGGATGATCCTGGCCAGAAGTATTATCCTTGGTAAAGCAAAATGCATAAGAAGGGCTCCTATAATGGCGGAAGTGTTCATGTAGGAAAACCAGGGGTTGGGGACCCGGGGGTGGCTCTGAATGCTAGGATGCAGTTGGGTTTTGAGCTAAACACAAGTTTTCTGCGGTCCTGAGGATTGCCTTACAGCCTATGAAACCATGGCCTTGAACTGCGGCTTTACAGAGCTTGAGAAAATTTGGTTCATGTGCAGATTTCTGCACTCCTTCAATTTCCAGGAAGAGGCTGAAGTTACACAGGGTTTGGCTTGCACTGGAGGGGGAGGAATGTGGAAATGAGGGAGGGAGGGAGGGGGGG
>NW_017731387.1:2713422-2790514 GCF_001890085.2 Hipposideros armiger
GTGTGTGTGTGTGTGTGTGTGTGTGTGTCAGTAAACACAAAACAGACGGCTTCATACCGACTTATAGGAATCAGGAAACCTTAGCTCTATTGTTTTCTCCTTGTGTAATCTTGGGTGAGTCATATAACTTCTTTGAGTTTTCTCACCTGTGATCTGGGAATTTATTTCCCACTCTCTCCACTGTGACATTTTGAGAAGATACCTGTGGAAACTTTAAGGTGTCAGTAAAGCATGCTGGTAGCCATTTTGCTGGAAGTGTTCATATGACATAAGATTTGGAAACCCTAAAAATCATGGCAATAGGGCAACCTGTAGATCTTTTTTCCCTTTTCTTTTGGGTTTTCAGTTAAAAATTAAGCATGAAGTTTTACTAATATATAATAGCCTTGTATTACAGAAAGAAAATTAACTAGTAATGCAGCCATCATAATTAAAAATCAGTATTTATGTTGCTAACATTTTATTATTCTAATTTATTCAGGATGTACACTGAAACCTGTTGTTTTAACTATATAGCTATATGAAAATATGACAAAAGAGGTTGGAATGAGGTTTCTTTTCTTTGTAACAGTTTGCTTGCGGAAGGGGAGGCTTTTCTTCACTTGACAGATGGTATAGGAAGGGCATTGAGAAGGCTGGACGATTTCCTAAGCTTGCATTTGCTGGATGGTGACAGAGTCAGGGCTGGGATTCATCATTTTTATTGTTACTTAACGCATTTCCCTCCCCTTTGGGTATAGCATTTTCTTGCTGATAATTATGACCCTGTAATAAATTTTAATAATTATCATAATCTTTTAGGAAGATAGTCAAATGATGTGTGGCTTTTGCTTATTGAATTGAAGAATCACCATGAGAATCCACATGGAGATTTTTCAATAAGAGGACAGATAATTTTTTCTTTGAGAAAACAAATTTTCAGGCTTATTAAATAAATTAACGTTCATATAGTCATTTACTAAAAATAAAAGTGTGAATACATAATGGGCTTATAGCTCACATGTTTTTCAATGTTGATTTATAATAGGAAGAACTGTATGAAATACTTCATGAAGTGATGCTCCAAGTATGCATTCATAAAATGATTTATTTTTTTAAAGTAAGAGAAGTATCTTTTGGGTTGTCGGAAAAGTCATGACATATTTTTTTTATGTTTTTCGTTGCAAAAATGCATCATGACTTTTTGGACAACCCAAGATATGGAAATGGTTAAAAGGGGATAAGTTAAGAAACTGAGAATATCACCTATTTTATATAGTTTTTCCTTTAACTTTATTTCCTTTAACTTTAAACACATGATAGTTCCCATAATTCTTTGATGAGATAAAGAATTATAAATTGGAATGTTAGAGCATCGTACCATCAAATAATTCAGAAAACAACAAACCCAGAAACACTAACTTAGTTTTTTGTGAGGGCAACCGTACACTTGGCCTGCCATTCTAAGCAAATCAAAGCTCTTTTCCTTCTTGGTGTTTTAGCTTTCAAATTAATTGATTATTGACTGTTTTGCAGTAGGTTCTCTTCTGTGAAGATTTTCATAAAGAGATGTCTTAGGACTTCATCAGGCATGACCACTGAGGCTCTGTTCTGGGGTGGTAGCTAACCTCCAGCACCCACCACCCCTTGTTTGAAGCTGCTCCATGGGAACCAAAATGTCAGTAAACTCTGAATTTACACAACATGCCTTATTTGTTTATTTATTTCGGGAGAAAATAGAATGGAATAGACTTTTGAGACTTTGGAGATCATGTGATCCAGTCCCTGAATTTGATATTTGAGGCAACTAAGGCTCAGAAGGGTCGGTCAGACGTTACAAAGAAAGTCCTTGGTAAAGTGGGTTAAGACTTGTATCCTCTGCCATAGTCTATTGCTTTCCCCCGGTAGTATTTGTGTTTGTGAGAGTCTCCTCAATAACGGTGATAAGATTACCCAAGAAGTAAGCAGCAACAACAAAAAAGTTCAAAACGTGTAGGGTTGTATGGCGTAAATTTCATCAGCGCCATACAGAAGAAGTGTTTATTTGAGAAATCCCACCTGGACGGTGGACAAACCCACACACTGAACATGAACACTTAATGGCACAAAGCAAACCAATTCCTTAAAAATGACACGCGGAAGGGTAAGCACTTGAATTGAAGTAGAGACCTCATTAAACTTTGTCAAATAATGAAATAGCATTTGTTAGGACATTGAGTTTTGTTTAAAAAAATTTTGTCAAAAGTGTAATTTAAAAGTATGTCTTTATATGTTTTCCATATTAACAAATCAAATATGGGTAGGTGTTCCTCAGATGCACCTCTGTGTCATGGAAACAAAGGAGTGAAATAATCAAAAGATAGGCAACGGGGAGAAGTCAGTAGCCGGGTGTCAGAATAATCACTTCTACATAGTTGACTGTAATAAACGTTTTTGACACGAAACTAAATCCCAGAGCAATTAGAGGTGTGCATGATCTGATGGTCAGCTTTTAGTTAGCAAGTGTTTTGGACATGGGTTAATAATGGTTTCACCCTTCTTTTGTTTAATTGTATGTGAAACACGTAGGTTTATTTGGCCTCTGCTTCTAAGTGGACAAGGTTGTTTTAATCTCTTTGGCTTTGAATTGGAGAGAGAGAGAATGGATGTGAATAAGTGTGTGTGTGTGTGTGTGTGTGTGTGTGTGTCTGTGTGTGTGTGTGTGTGTGTGTGTGTGTATGCAACAGAGATATTGATTGATTGATTGATTTGAGAGTATGCCTGCTTTCTTTTACAGCCTAAGATTATGATCATGAATTAAGACTTGAGGTTAGTTTCTGGTGGCTGTTCTTGCTGCCATTATATTTAATAAAATAGAACCCAGCTGATAACGTCCAGTCATGTCATTCATTGTCCTGTGAAGGCGTATTGTGAACAAAGACCTGTGCTGGATCTAGTGGGAGCATCAGAGGAATGCACTCCAGGCCTCTCCCTGTGGGACGCCATGCTTCGGGCTGATGGTGTCATTGGCCATGTGAGCAGAGCCCTTGGAGCCTCCAGGGTGTGCCATGTCGCCACGCGCCACAGCATGGGCGACTGGCAGAGCTTCAAAGTGGGGGAGGCCTCCTGGTTTGAATGGGCTCCATGAGCGTCTCACAGGAGCTGAAGCATCTGTGCTGGCTTTGAGGGGAAGTCACTATGGCACATGAAATTAGGATTTCTAAAGCTTGGCAAAACTGGTAGGCCGTGCGGTTCTGATTCATTCTCCTTATAGCTGCCACAGTGGTGTTTGTAAACTGAGAAACCAATGCTGTGACTCCCTCCCTGTCTGAGAAGCAGCCTTCAGAGGTGGCACGGAATAGCCTGCCTGCCACCTGAGACCTCTCCTGCCTCGCCTTTGGCGGTGTCTCTGGCAGAAGCTTCGGAATACCTCCTCACTAGGCCACGAGCCCTTTCACAGAGGGCACATTGGTTCATCTTTTTCTCCTTTGGACCTGCCTGCTTCAAAGAAGGAATTCAGTTCATTTCTGTGGACCGATTAGGGGCCTGCGATTCCAGGCTAAGGAATTTGGACTTGATCCTAAAGACAGTGGAGGGCAATTAGAAGTTTTTACACAAAATAATGGTACAGTGAAAGCTATTTTAGGATGATTAATTTAATTGCAGTGAATCGATTCCTATGCATGCCAGCCTTCGAAACGTTATACTCTGAAATACTTGTGACTTATAGTAAATAAACACTGATCGTTAATGATGTCCTAAACACGTGTGTGATACCAAGGTTCAAATATCTGTGCTTTTTTTCACTCTAAAGTAGCATTTAGAGTTAGTTTTTAACAACTGTTTTTGAAGTTCACTAAGACACAGCAGGGTTAGGTAGGCTTTATTTTTTCATCCATTCAGCAAGTATTTGCATGCTTACTATGTGCCTGTCATGTTAGAAGCATTGAGGACACAGTGCTAATAAGACAAACACCGTATGTGACTCCGGGAAGCGTTTTGAACTGTCTAATGACATTGAGAACTCTACAGCAGTTCAAAATCATGTGAAGAAAATGTAAAAAAACCTTTTTCTTTATTCTATTTTTCCCCAGGACATTATAGGTAGCAATCTGGGAGTCCAGGGCCCCCCGGGGCTTCCTCAGACATTGCGTGTATGGGTGATAGCGGGACTGTTTTACAATTGGATGCTCAGTTTACGACGACTGCCTTTAAAACGGTTATAATGAGATACGCACATGCCTGACTTTAGTTTTGAAGAAATATATTGCTGTTTAGTATTCATTGACTGTTCACAATATACTAGTTCTAGCAGTGTGCAAGGTTTTGACTTTATTCACTGGGCAGTTTTCACAAATGGCAGATATATTATAAATGCATGTGCATAACATCCCTCTTAGGCATCAGAATTCTTTATAAAGCGTTTACGGCTTGATGACTAAGTGCTGTGTTGTGCAGCAGTTGTGCTGACGTTACATTGTGGTCACTCACCTTGACCACTAGCTATAGAAGGTGCTCGGTCTGATGATGGTTATTGGTAGTAGGGTGCCCTCGATGAGGTCACACAGGGTTACTTGGGGCCCATGGCATTATTATAACTAATATAAAGTGCCTAAAATATTATAGGAATGGATATTTTTTCCACTCACACACATGGACTAGTATAGCAACATTACATTTGAGTTATGCTTTCAGATTTAATAAAGTACTTTCATAATTATGTCATCGAGTCATCTTGACGACCCGGAAGTAGGTCAGGAAGTGTCACCATCTCCATTTTGCACAGAAAGGAAACTGATGCTCAGAGAGGGTAAGTGACACATAACAGGTCCTATGTGTCAATGGTGGAGCCAGATCTTGGACCCATGTCTGTCGACTCCATGTTTTCTTTTTATTATCCTGAACTACATGTGCTTGAATGAGTAGAAAATAATGATTAATAGATGGTGAATAATATTTGTATGCCAGTGGATATTTCAGTAAAATTATTACTCTCTTGAGGCTTCTTTCAAAATCCTAAGTTAACAGTATGCTTAGGTAATACATCAGTGTTCAAATTTAGTTCAGTTCATATGTGACTTATTACATATTTTGAATATAAGTAGGAATTAAGATTTTATGGGTGCTAGTGGCACATAGGAAGAAAGTAAAAAAGAATGCCCTTTTGTTATTTTTGGTTAATTATGTAATAAACCCCTGATTATATGAACCAACATCTTATAATTTGATTATATTTAGAGCACAGTTTAGAGAAAAAGTAGATATTTGCATCTTTCTGTTTTTCGTTGTTTTTTTTTGTTTTTTTTTTATGATTTTATTGGGGAATTGGGGGAGGGGAACAGCATTGGGGAATTGGGGAAGGGGAACAGACAAGTTGCTGTCGTTTTGTTCTTCAGTCTAGTTGTGGAGGACGTCGCTTCACTGGCCCATGTTGGTATTGTGATCATTGCGCTTTTCCCGGGTGAGGCAGATCGGTTGCCGGCCATTGGACGGCCGCTCACCGCAGCTCTTAGCAACTCACGCTGGCTGCCGGCCACTCATGGTGGCTCACAGCAGCCCAGCTCCAGGTCGAGCTGTTGTTCACCATCTTAGCTGTAGAGGGCGCAGCATCACTGGTCCATGTGAGATCTGAACCGGTGGCCCTGCTGCTCAGAGCTCGCGCTCCCAAGCCAACTCTTAACCAATGAGCCACTTGGCCAGCTGATATTGCATCTTTTAAGCTAAGAAATATAAGGGTTCCTGCTAACTCTAAGTAGAAGGAACAGCTGTAGGATACTACCGAGTAGGAGGTCCCAACAGTCAGGCTGATGATGGGTCAGACTTTCCATTATTAATCCTCCGTTTGGTTTTTATAACTTTTGGTTGAACATTCTTTCCAGGGAACAATTTGTATATAGATTTTTAGTCTGGGAACAAATATCTCATGACCCACTTACAGGTCTCTCTAAACATTCAGATTCAAGTTAAGGGCTTTTAAGATGAAGGCAAATTTAATGCTTTAAAATATTTACTCTTTTGGGACCAACCAGTTAAAATTAGTTTGCTCATTCCTTCTGGGGCTGCATTATTTTTAGTATTATACTCAGAATAGCTACTAAGCTTGGATGATAAACTTTAAAAAATTATAAAATGTAACTCCTCAGTTCAGTAGCATTTAATCAATTTTAAGAATTTGTTACAATGAAGACAGAATTTGTATTCTAGCTGATTGAAAAGTTAAGCTTAACTTTAGGTTTCAGTGATTAAAAATGGGGAATTATTATTTTGTACTTAATAATTTGATTTGTATGCTATAGAAACCAATGTTAATTTAAAAATCCAACACCATATAAGTCAGGGTTGTCTGAAAAACAGAACCAGTAGAGAACACACACACACACACACACACACACACACACACACGCACGCACGCACGCACGCAGATTTGTTTGAAGCAGCTGGCTGACATGCTTGTGGAGGCTGGGGAGTCCCCAGGTTAACCATCTGCAAGCTGGACACCCATGAAAGCTGGGGCTGTAGTTCGGGTGTGAGGCCAGAGGCCCAGGAGCCAGGAGGAGCAAGGGCAGGAGAAAACCAGGCGTCCCGCTCAGCAGCCGGACAGCAGAGAGTGGGTTTTTCCTCGTCCACATTTTTGTTTTGTCCAGGCTCTGTAAGGATTGGAAGATGCCCACTCTCATTGGGAGGGCCATCAGCTCAACTCAGTGCATCCATTCAGATGCTAAGCTCATCTGGAAACACCCACAGACACTCTCAGAAATGACCTTCACCCAAATATCTGGGCAGCCCAGACCCAGCCAACTGGACACTGAAAGTTAGCCATTCCAAACACCATGAATAACTCCTGTACTTTCAGCCCTATTATTTCCCAAATTATTTATATTATACTTGAAACAAATGAGATAGATAAAAAAATGTTCTGATGGAAATAGTGTTTTAGCGTTTTCTTTTCGCTGAAGATATATAAAAAATACCCAGAGTCTCCCCCCCCAAACACCCCCCCCCACCACCAATGCTATCAGAGTTGCCATCAAAATCCACTATGCAAACCTGTAATTTAGTCCATTTTAGGGTAGTCATCTGGGAACATGTTGCCAGTTTTCAGTCAGTTGCAAGTGTAACAGGCTCTTAGAGACGCCTCAAAATTTCAACATACCTTCATCTTCCTAAAAATATGCGGTTTTCTCACAAATTGACAAGCAAACCAACCCAGACTGTCAGAGTGGTGGAGTGTTTCTTGTCAGTATTTTTAGAGAAAAGCATTAGACTTAAGCTTTAACAAAATGCATTTTTATTGAATGTGCTGTTTAATGAAAAGCGAGAATTAAAATACAGTGTTTTCTGCTGGGCAGATCACCTTTCGCCATGATCACGTGGGGGCTGGCCTCTTCAGGCATGCGTGACCGCCCAGGGTGTCCGCCCAGACAGACCCCGCCCCCGCCTTGGCGCTCTCTGGACCCCCGGCTGGTCTCCCTAGCACTAGAGTGTGCCTGAGGCTCTGCTCTGCCTTCTCGGTCTCGGGTTATATTTGATGCTAGACTGACTGGTGCCCTCCCTGCAGTTTGTACTTAGTCTTGTTGAGATCCAGAGAATTTCAGGTAGTGGCCTTTGTGCTCTGATGCCTGGGCATGTGTCATTGTGTATAATATCATCAATGGGCGTTTCGGTGGAAGAGGGTTGTGTTGGGGTGTGTGTGTTGTGCGGAGGAGGGAGTAACCGCTGTGTAAGTGACGAATCCACCAGGATTTAGCACAGGGACACGTCTAACTTTATAAGGGACTCAGGACAGCCACAGAATGGTTCAGTCTTACTTTAGTATACGTTTAGTAGGTCTGTCTTTTAGTAGGTCTGTTTAGTAGGTCTGCATTCTGTCTTTCTGATTGATTCATGTTATTAATTGCGTTGGAAAAACCAGGAGTATATGGTGGAAATGGGCGTGCTCCGAGTTTAGAAGAGAGGGTTTTAGATAGCAAGGGCCGTTTCTCAGGTCCCATGTTTTCACTGGCCAAAATGTGACAAACATTCCTTCAGATCACAGGGTTGGCAGACTGTGGCCTGCGGGCCAAATGTGGCCACTACCTGTTTTTGTAAATAAAGTTTTACTGGAACAAAACCATGCCTCTTCCTGTATAGATTGTCTGCGGCTGCTTTGCCGCTGCAGTTGAGTGGCTGTGACAGAGGCTGTCTGGCAGGGAAGCTTACAAAGTCGCCTATCGGGTGCCTTTCGGAAAACGTTTGCTGATCCCTGCTTATCAAACGTGGTGCTTCAGCTCCTTTTACCCCGCCATAGTCTATATTCGTAGGAATTGGCCGTAGCTAGAACAGTGCAGCGTTCCCCTCTTCTCTCTTGTTCTGACTTGATTTTTCAAGGTGCTTTTCTGTTCGCATTTTCTTCTCTCTGGATTGTCACCCCGTTGATCGTCTGTGGGAGAACGAAGGTGACATCGAGACACGCGGGGTTTCTGCAGCAGAGGCAGAGGAAGCAGGCGGGCTGGGACCGGAACAGGGAGCCCGGGGAGGTCACAGTCACGCTGTACCCAGCGCAGAGCCTACGCTGGACTGGTTGACGCACAGGCCTGTTCAAAGCCGCCAGCACCGGGAGCCCTTTGTTCAGCGGAGGCTTTTGATGACCTGGGTGGCGACCACGACGACCACTGTAGTTTGAATTTAGCACCACGCTAACATTTCACGTGTGAAGACAGGTTATTACAACTGTTCATTTCAGGGCATCTAGTCTGCTGACTCTCTTTGGCTGTCCCTAAAAAGTCAGAGGTTCTTCAGCCACGTCTGTTTCCAACCCCGAAATAACTCAGACGTGGCCTCAGCAGCTCCCGAGTCCCACATTAGTTACACTGGCTTAGGATCGAGGTGTTCCCAGACATCCATCACCATGTTCCAGTTTTACTGCCGCTGGAGGTGTTGTCAGGAAGATGAAAAAAATGTGACCCGGCCTTTGTTCCCAAGGAGGGCTGGAGAGGGCCGCTTGGCACGCCCATCGCTGTGGCAGTCCCCTGTCAATCACGGAGCGACGGCTGAAATCCAGTGTGGAAACTCATTAGTTTGGAAGGTGTTATTTTTGGGCTGGAAGCAGATGCCTGCAGCGCCTCCGCGGCGCTGTGTGCACAGCCTCCCAGGCAGCAGCGGTCCCCACCTTCCATGTTCGTCTCCCCTTTCCATGCATGGGGCTGCCCAGCCGTCGTTGCAGCGGCTGAGCTGCACCTTCCCAAAGCCCCTCCCCCCGTGCACGGGGTCTCCCTGTCAGGGATGGGAAGGCTCAGGAAGAAATAGAAACAAAAATATGTTGGGAAAAAGCCTCCTTGCCACAGCTTTTTAAGTCTACAATTGATGTATTTGAATTATAAGTGCCTCTGGAAGACACAAAAAATTTAATATGAAGTCTTCATGAATTCTCACATGGCATTTTTAACAATTTGTCCCCACTGCCAATAATGTCTAAAGTCTGTTGATCTCTGTGATTGGAATAATTCTATAAAATCGAAGGGGCTTGAAATAGATGATACATCATATCCCCTTAGATTAGAAATGTCTTGAGCGGATGTGAGTGTCAGAATGTCACACTTCCTGTTCACTTAGGACCGGTCCTCCAAGCCTAGAGCTTGAAGTGATCTCCCTGGAGCATCAGTCACACTTGAAGCCTCGTTTTGGAAAAACGTTTTTTTATAATGAGGAGACTAAAAACGTCTTCTCGGCTATTGAAAGAAACAGTAGACTTTGAATGAAGTTCTCCCGCACCTGGACTCGCCCCTGGTCCCAGCCCCAGGTCCTAATACTCATGGAAGCGGTGCCTTAGATGCTTAGAACCCTGTTTCCTTAGCGTTTCCTCCCGGAGAAGCAAGAATTTCCATGGGTGCGGACATTGCTTCTTCCACTCCGTGTTATAATGGGGTTTAGAGGGAGGGCAGGAAGACAGTACAATTTGGAGGACTTAGTAAGGACCCTGTACTATTATCTTATTTTGCAGTACAGTATAGGATTTGGGCTGCTAAAACACAAAGATTACCCTGTATCATATTTTTAAAGATATCCACTTTTTGGCATTTTTGAATTTTAATAACATGACATACTGACTTTTGCAATTCAAACTATGTTAAAAAGTGTAACTTTAGCCTCAGAATTAATTCTTGGAATTTAATAATAAGGCAAAACCAAAATTTTTCTAGGAAGTTTGTGTTAAGCAAATTCACTGGGAAGTGCATTATAGGAAAAGCCACAACCCTGATTTCAGGAAGTCCATAGATGTGAGAAATGATTCGTTGGCTGATGTGTGTTCATGTGGATTTTGGGTCCGTGGTCCCATGATTAATCTAAGGATTCTGTTCCATCTGCTACAAAGCCTTTGCATCCGTGTACATTAAGGTGGAAGATAAAACCGAACCAGCAGGTGTCAGCAAGAACCATTATAAAAACATTAGTTGTGATGATCTCAACCTTTAGTTTGTTACTTTTCAGTGATGCTTCCACGTAAAACAACTTGAAAATGATATTTCAGGGGACATCTGCATTCCTGTGTGGAATCCTTCTTTCTCAACATGTAACGCTAATGGGAAATGATCCATGTTTTAGAGACCATGTCTGAAGTTTAGCAACAGCCCTAAAAAGATTTAGCTCAGAAAAAGATGCTTGCCAAGTACTGTGAACTTTTCTTCCCTTCAGTGTCTTGAAAAACATTCTGCATAAATTATCCCATATGCAAAAAGCCTTTATTTAATAGTTTAAAGATTTCTCTGGTTATCCATGTTCTACTTTTTTTCAATATTCCATTTCTGTTGACTAGTTAAGAACCATATGCGTTTTGCAGGAATCCATAAACATCTCTCCTCATAATGGAAAATATGGCATTTGCATTCTTTCAGCATACAATGAGCTCTTTTATTTTAGACCTACTCTAATTCATTGAATAGGCAGGTGAAGCTAATGTCTAATGTCTAGTTTTCTACAAAATTAAAAGGTTCATTACATTTTTCAGTTTGCCATAACTTTTATTAGAAATCCAATCTCTTATTTCCTTTCCCCTTCGCTTGATGACTTGACAAAATACAAACCCAATAGGCAAATATGGCATCCAGTCTTGTGATAAACTCATTAGCATAATGAACAATAAAAGAGTGACTAGGGGGCATATCACGCAAGAAAGGTGTGAGAGGCAGAGGACTATCTGAGGTCCTTGCATTTTCTTAGTTTTTGTCATGCCAAACAATGACCTATTTTATATGCATCTCTAACTTATTAAAATCTAATATTCCTTAGCAATCCCATCCTAGGTATTTACTCAAGAGAAATGAGAGCTTGAACCTGTATGTAAACATTTAGAGTGGACTTGTTTGGAATTGCCCAAACTGGAAACAGCGCAGATGTTTCTCCGTTGAGGAATGGATAAGCACAGTGGCGCATCCGCATGATGGATGCATAAATGCCCCTAATTCAGGTTTATTGGTGTTTCCTCATGTTTAAATCCAGGGCTTGCATATGGGCAGGAATATCAGAGGAGCGTTTTCTTCTTAGTGCATCGTGTCTGGAGGCATATGATGTCGTTTAACTTTGATCTTTTGGCTGAGGTGATGTCTGCTAGGTTCTCTACTGTAAAATTACTTTCCTTTGTAATTAATAAATACTTCGTATGTGTGTGGGGAGACACCCTGAGACACTGTAAGTAGCTTGTCCCACTAGCTCAGCACCCACTGGTGATTCTCGCCTGAATCACTGACTTCCCTGAAGACTGTTAAGTAGCGATTTTTAGCTTCCATCATGCTTGCTTTATGAGGCGGCATTATCTTGTAAGGAATAACTTTCTCATTTTCCCGTTTATTAATTTATCTCTTTATGGACTCATGGGTTCCTACTTTATTCAGTGGGTTATAATGTTACTCTCAGTGGTTCCAGGTGTGGCCAGTGGGAACGCTCCAAGCTGGCGCCATGCCTGTGACATGTCCGCGTTTTCTTTGTCCACGGCCGTCTTTTCTGCCACAGCACATGCTTCAGGCTCAGCTTGTATCCCCCCCAGCCCCAGCCCTGCAGTCAGCCATCTCTCCAGAGAGCCCTGACTCCTGTAAGCGGAAATTGGCACTTAGAACCCAGATTGAGTGCTAGAGGAGTTTAATGATTTTCTCTGTAAACACTGAGCTTGTGCTCTAGAAGCATCCATCAATCTCTTCAAAGATCTGACAGTTATCTTTGTAGCTCTTAAAAGCTTACTCACAGTGACACAGAAATGTATGAATGAACTATTGACGCTGGGAACTTCTGCTTAATTTTCTTTGCCTGGTTTGATATGGAGATCTTGCTTGATTACGGGAAATACTCTATGACTCAGTCAGTTAAATGGAGATGGGTGGGTGAGGTCAGAAACATTCCTGCTGAATGGTGACTTGGGGGCCAAGAAAAATATTAGTTCTGGATCTGAGTATTTCGACTGTGCCAAGTATCAGTCACCCTAAAATTTCCATGGTACCCTTTCAGTTTTGAGGTGTCACATGTACATGGTGTTAAGCCAATGACTTTCTTTTGGATGGGAGTAGTGTTGCTATTTTAATACGGTCTATCCTCTCTACTGTTTATGCACAAATTGTAGCTGTTTTGGTCAATGAGATACATCTTATTAATGTTTTCTCATAGAATATTTAAATGTTTCATGTAACTAGAGGTTTTATGAATAACTATGATGATTGAAGAGTAACTTTATTTCAAGAAAAGGAAACTATTAAGTTTGAACCAGCATACTTCAACTTTTTAGAATTCTAAAAAAAAACAAGAAAAACTTCTAAAACGGTTTCTCTGAAATCTCTCTTCAGATTGGTATGTACATAGTTTCATATTGTGTCAAGAATTGGTTATAGAGAAACTGGATAGCAGGATGAAATTATTATGTGTTTGGAAACAAAGTAGTTTTAAATCAGTAGATTCTATACATACCTTTTGTTAGTCAAATCAGATTTACTCTAAGCTTTAAATTAAGTTAGAAGTTGAATTTGAAAGATTGTAAGATTGACTGGCCTTTATGTCTTTATTGTTAAGTAGTTTTTGTTGTATGATGAAGGAAGTATTTTTCTTTAGCTAAGCATTCTTTAATATTAACTAATTTTAAAATGTTTTCTGTCTAATGGCTAGTTACATATATATAAAACAAAAATCAGGATCACAAAGAAAATGTACCAAGTGATTTTCTTACAAATATATATTTAAGCATCACTTTTTTTACTCTACTATGTAAATTTTAATATGATATTTTATAATTGACAAAGAATCAGGTTAGTGTTGAAATGTATATTGGTTTATTTTAAATCAGTTTCTGCAAAAACTAAATGTTTAAAGGTGAAATTCATTGAGAATATCTATAGCACAGAATAAAACTTATTTTGATTAAGACATCTAAGCTGAATACATTTGAACTGGTTGTTCAAATACTATTTAGGAAAAAGTATACACTCAGCATGATTTAATTTGCTTATGATGATTTCAGGGTGTCAGCTTTAGAAATTTTATAAATTTACTAAAATACAGGAACTGGGAAAGGTGGAAGGTATGTAGAAGTATGCTGTAATGTTATTTCAGTGTTTAAAATAAGATGGTTATCTATTGTAGTGTCACTAAGACTATATTATTTATTATTAATGGTGTATACAGTATATTGTGTTTTACTTAATACATTTTTTACCAGGGTCATATGAATATTGCAGATTTAGCCCACTGACAGACAGTTTCTTAAAACTAAATAGTTTTTTCATTGAGTTGGCTTTTATATCTGAAATTCAGATTCCTAATTTTATAGTTTTATTTTCTGCACAACACGTGGCTATCCACAAGAAGAGGGGGAGATAGTTTTACTTTAATGTGTGCTGAATTTGTGAATATATATGAAAATATTTGTAGTATTTGAACGATTTGGGGGGACTATGATGTGTTTTAAGAGAACTGTTTTGAACACATCCAAAAGCTTTCACTAATAAACAACTAATCGGTATGAGACTTGCAGACAATGTTTTGAGTGCCTCCCCTTCCCCCAAGATTCTACTTGGCAAGTTTTGGCTGTTTGAAACTTTATAGATGTAGCCTTTCCCCTAATAACTCACTGTTCATGCCTGGTTCTTGCCTTTCCTGACACCCAGCCTGCTTTGATTTCTCCTCTCTTACCTAGTTTGGAGGTGCCACCACCATGTCCTGTGTCCCTAAAGCTAGAGATGACGGTTGCAGCCATCTTTAACGCTTCCTTTTCTGTCACCAGCCATATATAATGGGTTCCAAGTCCTAAAAGCCTAAGCACAAGCAACTCTGACATGTGTCTGCTTGTCCCCGTTCCCATTCATTTCCATTCCTTCAGCAGATGTTTAGTGCCAGGTGCTGGCCAGGGAACCAGCAAGGGCGGACGACAAGGGCTCGCCTTCATGGCACTTGCCCTGTCGCAGAGGAGGTACACACGGGCAAGTAAGAAAGCAAGCAAGCAGGCGCTGTTATCATTGCCCCATAGAAGCAGGAGTGATGACATGAAAGATGCCAAGCGGCGCTGTGGGGAGAGTGTTAGGGCGCGCTTGGTTTTGAGCCAGCCGTTCAGGGATCCTGGGCCGAGAGGACAGAAGTGCAAAGGCCCTGACGCCAGCAAGGGCTTAGGCTTCCGGAGCTAAGGGGGTTCAGTGAGACCAGGGTGAGCTGATGGGGGAGGGGTGGGCAGGAGATTATCTACAGGGACCCAAGGTTCTGCGCAGAGGGTTGGGGATTTAGTCTCAGAGCATGTGGAAGGTGGATCTCTGTTTTTAAAATATCACTGTGAAGAGAATAGTGGGAAAAAAGGGCCGCTTTGTAGGTCCCTGGTGGCGGTAAAGTGACCCCTTGTTGTAGGTCGTATTAGTGGTGAGAGAGGAGCAAGCACAAGCTTGAGTTCTAGTTTGGAAACAGAACAAATGGCACTTTCTGATGTGTTGGATGTGGGAGCAGGGAGATGAGGGAGCAGGAAGAATACAGGATGAATGTTGGGTTTCTGATGAGACCAGCTCTTCTGAAAGTGTGGTGTGCAGACTTCTAGGGTGGTGGGTAAGGGGCCCGTGGGGTCCTGGATACCGTTCTGTGTGGTCTGCAAGGTCAAAACAATTTTTGTCATGATGTGAGACCTTACATGTAAAACCATTGATGCCTTAGCTTGAATCAGTGCGGTGACACCAGACTGTTCTAGCCTTTATTTCTTTCCCTGTTACACAATTTTAATAAATAAAATACAGTGACTTTCATTTTAAAATGCCCTTGATGAAGCAGAATCAAATCTTGACTTTTGAGTCATGTCTCCTAATATGTGTGATGACATGGGAGGTGCTGCTAATTGTATTGTAGATATACCTTAGTGTAGTGCAGTGCAGCATTTATATATATATGGAGAGGCAGTAGAGGTGTCACAGTTGTACTTTAGTGCGGGGGGGGGGGACACCCCAAATAGCCCAGGGGATAGTATGAGAACAGTTATATCGCATTCCTGATGGTATCTTGCTGCCACACTATGTTGTTAACAGCTAAAAATAACAGATAAAAACTACATCAGGAAAAAAAAAAAGAACTTGGAAACCCTTGGCATTGCGTGGGGTGAGTGAGGAAGCAGCCCCCAGAGGTAAAGGGCCGAGTCTCGCTTATGGTCAGTTCTTGGCTCCTGTGCGGGCTATGTCTGGTCTCCAGTCTGTGTTTGCAGAATTAATGGAATGAATGTTTTATAATCACAAGCAAAGCATGTATAAAACCATAAGTACCCTCATATGAGGACTGACCTTTTAAGTTTAAACCTGAAAGTCCCAGTAAACGTGATAGGTGGACATACAGAATGAAAGTGCTACCGTTTGTAGGCTGTGATGACAGGCTGCATATTAGGGGTGTAGACCACTGGGCATGGTTATCAGGGTGTAGACTGTCGAGCATGGTTATTGGGGTGTAGACCATTCGGCATGGTTATTGGGGTGTAGACCGCTGGGCATGGTTATCGGGGTGTAGACCATCGAGAGTGGTTAATCGGGTGTAGATCATCGAGCATGGTTATTGAAGTGTACCATGGTCATTTCCTGCTCACAGTGGGGAGGGTGAGAGGACCCTCTCTGATCAGTAGGCACAATGGAGAAGAGAGAGCTGCATCTCACGAAATAGGATTTGCTAAGCACATGCGCTGCTTTGGAGAGTGGAGATGGCTGAGACAGTCAATATTTGTGTAACTGAACAGAGCTTGGGTGGAGCAAATGGCAGATCTGAGAAAATGGGCTCCCGTAATGGATCCTTTTGAGCGTTAGGTAAATCTCTATACGGCGAGCAATGTGACTTGGTAACGACCACAATATTTATGTGTCACCTTCCCATTTTGCAGAGTTCTGACGTTCCTGTTCCTCAGACAATGGATGAACAGTCACAAGGGATGCAAGGGCCACCTGTTCCTCAGTTCCAGCCACAGGTAACTGGTTCTCATGTGCTCATGCCGACCTAAGTAATACTACTACTACTGCGCTTAATATGTGGGTTGCAGCCAATGGGCTACCTGTGAATGTCCAAGTTTTAGTCAGACTTGGTTATATTTTAGACCGTGTTTTAGAATGCTTAGTTCTCATGCCCAAACATGAAAAGGGGGCAGCTGTAGATTTTCACTTGACTGGCCTGACCTATGGGCTTTGAGTGTTAGTGTTAGGTCCTGGGAAAAAAACAAAGGGGAGGCTGTGCCAGGCTGGGGGGTGCCTGTGTGTTTTGTACCTGCATTGGCCATGTGACCCTGGGTTGTCCACACCTGCCTCCATCAGTGCCATTTCGCTTGCTCTCTCTGACTAGTCAGTAGTATGATTCTCTGGTATGCAGTTGCTTGTTTTTTTGTAACGTAAAGTGCAGTAAAACAGATGTCTCCGTAAAAAATGTACACACACTACTGAAATTCATTATGTAGCGTCCAGCCTGCCGTTCAGCTCCATGTGTAACGACACGGTTAAAATAAATGCGGGGCAGCTCCTCGTTTCATCGTCCTTCACGAAGGCCACCTTCCTCAGCCTGCTGCGCTGTGTCTCAGTGTTACCCTGCTGGCCTGTCTCGCCTGGGCCGAGACAGCGGCTCTGAAATTGTTTGAGGACTTGATAGGTCTCTTTGCCCCTGAGTTCTGCAGGTTTGGGAGACTTGGGTGGACAGCGACCTTCATGGCTGTCCTTTCTCAGAGCCCCTCTGAAACGCGTGCCCATGTGGAATTCCCACGAAGAGGCTGTTGGTTGTAGTGTTTTCTGTACTTACTGGATCGTGGGACCCTTTCTTTTTTGTTTGTTCTTTTAAGCATATCCATTGGCTTGTCCCAGGACAAGTGCCTGAGGTGCACAGTTCAGAAAAGGCTGCCTACCCGTATTCTGCCTTCCAGCGCCTCTTCTCCCTCTGTGACTTTGTTCATTGTGTGTCTTCTTCTCCTCCATCTTCCTCTCTCGTGTCTGAAACCCTGCCCACCTTCACTGACCATCTAAAAGGCCATCTCGACCTTGAAGCTTTCCCCAACATCCGAATGTAGTGTCTTGTCCTGGAAACCTGATGATGCTTTCTTTGTGTGTCTCCCCTGGCGTTTCTGACACCTTTGTGGCGTTTCCTGTGGACGGTCCCCTTTTCTGTCCTGTTGGGTGAAGACGGGCTCTTCATTGAGGAAGAGGCCCGGGCGAGTGCGGCCCCTCACGGGGAGTAGGACCCTTCATATGAACGCGTGTCAGGCAGCCCTGTGCTGACGGAATCCTGCCTCTTTCTTTGTCATGCCCACCTGAATTCTCGGTGTTCAGAGAAGAGGCCCTTCGGCTTAGAATAAGGCCCACATTTTAATTTCAGGATGGTTCTCTGTGGTTTTAAATGTACCCTGTCTTTTGTGTTATGGTCATACCTGATCAAGATGACAGTAAGCAGCATCTGTCATTCAGATAGGAGCATATCTTAGTGCTAGTTTTGTGCACATACACAAACACTGGTGATTCATATTACGTTGTTTCTAGCAAAGACAGTAAAGATGCACCTCTAAAAATTAGGTTGCTCGTGTTATCATGGTGAAACTCACAGTTTTGAACAGCCCTAAGTTTCAAAGGAAAAAAAAGAAGCACTTTCAGTTTGCCTCCTCCGGGCTCACCCACCAGGAAAGGTTGGGCCGCAGGAGGAGGCGAAATGAAAGTCACAGCGTCACTTTCAGGGTTACGCACATGGCTCTGCGTCTCACATCACGCTGTCCTTTCATGGATGCCCCCTGCTGCTGCTCCTGTGTGGGTGGCCTCCGTCCCTGCTGGAAATAGGCAGGTGTCACCCCGGGGCTGCCTGTGGCCAGTGGGGAAGAGGGGTCTGCTCCTCTCGTCCACATTGATGGTGTGAGACCGCGAAAGAAAGATGACCTGACAGGAGCTATGGGTGTTATTGCTTATTAAGTCTTTGAAAAACGTTACTGCTCTCAGTAGCGCTATTTTAAAAGGCTGGGAAAGACAGCCCCTGCTCGGGGGTTGACAACCTCCTTTTGTTTTGTTCCACACCACTGGCCTGAGGAGCGTGGGCGACGTGGCAACATACGGTTAGCTAGCTGAGTGACTCCTTTCGCGTTGTGATGCTAACATCAGCATGGACATCAGCCGAAAACCAAGGCAGTCGGCTCGGAAAGTGCCATAGGCCCAGCCTCTGTTATAATGACGAGGGCTGTGTATTCTTGGCGTATCTTCTTTTTGTTGTTGTTCCAAGATGAGTACTCTGAGCCCATAATGCATAATATGTGGCCTCATTTTTAGTTCAGTAAGACTGTCTTTTTCTTTTTTTTAATTTTTAGAATGTGAGATTTATATATCTTTATTAGTGTTTCTTTGCATTACTGTCATTCTCTTGAACTTACGGATACTTTTTTTCTGTCAAGTTCCCTTCCCTTCCCTCCCACCGAAGCCTAAAAGGGCTGAAAGGATGCTTGGACGACATTGTTATCCTATACATCGCCTTGCTTTAGGACTCTCGTTTATGGAACAATGGATTTAGCTTAAATTTTTTTCTTTTTAAATATAGACTGTATACAAGATGGTGACGGAAATAGCAAAATACTTTTTACTATGAGACTAATTTTAAGCAGCAGATGTTTATAACAAACATTTTGAGAGTATTTTGACCTTTGCTTGTCGAGGGGCGAGGGCGATGCTTCATGACTTTTTATCATAAAATGAAGTATAAAAGTTACAGTCACGGTGCAAGTCTAAGTCTTTCTGGGAGTGGGTAGAGGAAGGCCTAACTTGAATTGCAATAAGCATCAGGTCTTAGGTTATACTGACTCTCCGTAAATGTGAAGGTATCCCGTGTCACACTGACTACCTGCGAAGGAGGGAAAGCATCCCAGGTCCACAGGTAGGAAAATAGCCCTTCCTCCTCTTTACAGCTTGGAAGGTGTGGGGATCTTGTCTTGGAGTCTTGCGACCCAAGCAGCGAGGAGGCTGACCATTCCTATAGGCTTCGTGGCAGTCCCCCCACAGCCCACTGTGAAGTGAGAGCGGGCAGAGAGACGGCCGGTGGTTCCCCAGGTGTCCTGTGCGCCAGAGCACAGCAGCCCGCGTGGACTCACTGAGGGGGGGAAAGTTTAGACCCGATACCATGTCACCCCCACCCGCCCCCGTGGCCTTTAGCTTTTCTTACACAACTTTCTTTATGACATAAGGACCATCATGCAGCTGGGTTCTTTTGGTAAATTGATTTTGCTGAGGTATTGTCTTGTAGCATTGAGGACAGCTTCTTTCTTTCCCCGGCCACATTTATATAGAATAAATTTAATTATGCATTCTTTTGCCCCCTTGACTGATCTCGTTCAGTATAGGAGAACAAGGGGATGGAGGAGAAGTTTCTAGAGGAGTTACGATGAGGTGTGCAGCAGAGGGGTGGGGAGCTGGGATAGTTTAAGTCAGCACTAACCCCCAGAAGCTGAAAGCGGGAGACGGAGCAGTGCCGGGTATCGGCAGGAGTGAGTGTGCGAAGGACGGGGAGAAGGCTGAGGTGGCCCTGGGGACAGCAGCACGCTCGGGAGGCATGTGTGCAGCCTCGTGTTTGCAGCGTGAGCCCTGAGGTCCGGTTGCCGGGGTGAGCGCTGGGATGCCCCACACGCAGCTGTGGACGGAGCGCGAGTTTCTGCCCACCTACCAGCCCCCCTTTTCTTCTCGTGCACGTGGAGACTCATAGTTGTACCTCAGAGTTGATAGGGAGGTTGGTCTGGTGCGTGGCGCAGCACGCTTCAGACGAGGGTGACAGTGACAGTGCGCCCCCAGCGACTGGCGTGGCCCACAGGTCTTGCTGCCTGTTGCTCGCTTCTCTGTCACGCTGTGTCCTGTATTGTACTTTCATTACCTACCTCCTGCCACAACCACTTCTCCTTTTGCCTTGTTTGCCCCGGTAAACGGCATCACTGTCCGCCCAGGTGCTCACGCCCACAATCGGGTTTATGCCAAGTTTCTCTCTGTCCCTCGCTGTGTGTGTCGGGGACTGTCCTCAGGGCATGTGCTTGTTTCTCTGCCACCACAGCTCCCTGAGCTCCCTGCTCCACTGTTGCTTCACTCGCCTGCTTTCAGGTCCTTGGCCCCGCGCGCCGTGGCCGTGTTGGAGAGGGTGTGCTGGGTCCCAGCACTGCGTGATTTCTGTCACACTTGCCCCAGGACCTCACTCCTTACATGTCCTTTGGTCCCCATACTCAGCACACCAGGCTCATTCTGTCCTTCAGACATTTTCTCCAGATAGTCCTTCTGCTCTTCCCTTTCTTCTGGTCTCTTAAACTCAGCGTAAGTGTCCCTTCCTCAGCAAGGTCATTCTGAATGACCCAATCTAAAACAGCCAGGCCCTCAGCTTCCTGCATGGTGCCTAATGTGCCGAGTAGTGTTACAGTCGGTACTGTTAGGGGTTTGTTCATTGTCTTTTTATTATGTATTTGTCTAACCCTCTCCCCTGTTATTTGTGGAATTAATGTTCCAACACCTCTTCCCTCTATTTCTCTCTGTCTCTGTATTTCTCAGGAAGAGACTTTCTCTCCATGTTTAATTTTCCCAGGTGGAGCGGGCGGAGCTCGTGGGGCGCAGGGGAGCTTGGAGTCTTTGCATTAATTATTCTGCTCATGATAGGCTGGGGAGATAACCAGTATCACTGGCTACGTGATTTGGATATAGTGATCATTATGCTGGGTCGTGTAATGATGATTAAATGATACAAACACCAGGGTTTTATAAATGTTTAACTAGATAATTGGTTATATTTAGTCACTCATTTTTTTGTTTGTTTTGCTGTAGTGCATTTCCTTTTTCTTTGATAAAAAGACAGTTATAATGATTAATGGCGTATTATTCAAACTGGTGTAAATCTCCAACACTTAGTATCTTTAGGAACATGTTACTTTTGAAATTGTTCAATACATTTTATGGGAGATAATTTTTCAAGTAGGAAGAAGCATGAATCGTTAGACTTTGCTGGCACATGCAGTGTTTTTTTTTTTTTTGTGTGTGTGTATATATATATATATATATATATATATATATATATATGTATGTGTATGTGTGTGTGTGTGTTGTTGCTTAATTTTTTTTCGTTTCCAGTGAGGTTTGTATAAAATAGTATATGACAGAGTTGTATTAGATATTGTCAAAAGGATATTCCAGTTTGTGTAGTTTGGAGATGGGTAACATCTTTTCCAAGATCATAGGATGAGCTTTATTGCTAAATAAAACTGAAGGGCATTTTGAAGTTTTGTTACTTGTAAATTTTGGAGAAATTCAACAATATTAATATAAAATATAAAGTAATTATTTTGCATAATTAGTAACATGAGATTCACAAGTAAGAGATAAATTTGTAATAACAATGAAAACCTTATTAATGATACTAAATACTGTAATTAATACTGGCTTGTACATTAGATCATTGATAACAATCCCTCTAGGAATTATCAGAACATAATTTTCTCCCTGGGGAGCCTGTTGAGTCCATGCTGTGACTCTTTTAATTTCCCCAGAGAGAATCATCATCACAATGTTATCCTGAATTATCTTACTGCTTAAATGTCCTTGGCTTCAAATTTAAAGCAAATTAATTTAGTCCTAGGAAATTATTAATTGGTTAAAGAGTGTGCACCAGTGAGAAGAGCCAGTGGCACAGCAGAATGAATTTTATTTTCAAAAGAAAAGTATTTATGTGAAGGAAGCAGTAAACACAGACTGACATGTACAAGTTAAACCCAATTAGTTACCCAGATCTGGTGGTGTATGATTAGAGTGCATTCAGATCAACACAAGATTCGTTAATAAGGACCCAGAACACTCAGGGTGCTGTGTAAAGCTTTGTTCATGCTAGGGGGTGGTTTCTGAGTTGTCATCTCTAATTTTGAATATTTACATTTCTGAGATTTCAGAATGCTTTTTTAATATAACCTCGTAGTATATAGATTCAGATATCTCAAGAGGCAAAACATAATAATATACTACAAAAATGGAGTATAAGTGCTACCAAAATCAGTTCTAATTTTGCCCTTTAAAAAGTTGTGGGTGTCTCATAGTTAGTAATTAAGAAATAAACTAATATTAAAAAACAACCTGTAGGCTTATGTTATCAATGTTAATTAGTTATATTTTGAGACTTCTTCCAAAAATGAATCTGTTTGAAAATGCTGACATGGGGTATATAGTCTTTGTTTAGTAACTTTAGAAGTTGTCATGTGCTCAATTTGCCGTGCCTATGCTCAGCACTCCTTGGTCACAGAGACCAAGTAATTGCAAAGTCCTCGGGTTTATGGGCTTGCCTGCAACCTTAAACTTTAAGCATGCTCCAACCCATTTGCCATCCAACATGGTTTTATGTTAAATGCTGCTCCCCCCATAATTATTAAAAGGACTTTGGGCAGAATAACTATAGTTAGATATACTGTATTGTCACCAAAGTAGCCTTATACTCAAGGGGTTAGGCTGTCTTCATTTATGAATCAGGAAGGCAGTCCACATGGCAAGTGGCATCTCCCAGTTGGAGGCAGAGCCCAGGGTTGGGTGGTACTTAAAACTCCTAGTAAGTAGGCCATTGGCTTAGGGAACGTCTAGCAACAGATAGAGGCAAACTCCAATTGTGACCCAGAGAAGGTGGGACCAGACAAGAAAATTGAGGTAGAGACTAAAGAATTTTAACCTTGAAAACTAGAGGACATTAACTGAGGCTCTACAGACACGAGAGCCCTACTATGAGAGTGAATTGGCAGAAAGGTGTCACTGCTGGCACTCTTGGGGACGGAAAGTCATAAATGATATGGACACTTGTCACGTGCTCGGCTCTGTCCTAGGTGCGTATATTCATGACCTCACTCAGACACAGGTCCTTGGGGAGGCTCATCCGTGTCGCAGGAGTAGGAAACAAGCCTTGGATAGCTTGTCCAGCTCAGATCGGTACCGCGCGTCAGAACTGGCTTGGAGCCAGCCAGCCAGCCGACCGAGTCCAGAACCTGTGCCTCTTCCCTGGGCACCATGGGACCTCGGTGGGCTCCGCTGTGACACCGCGCTGTGTCAGGCGCTGGGGCGAGATTGACTGGGACAGTGTCCAGTGCTTCCGGTGTCACTAGCAGGCTCAGTGGGTTACTGCTGGTCCCCTTGAGTGGGGGTTAAAGGGACTTCGGATCCACGCGTTGGGAGGCTGATCGAGGCAGTGGCCTGTCTCTCTCCCGAGGCCTGGAGTTTTTCCCACGGCACTGTTCTGAGTCTCTACCAGGTTCCACTCAGAGCCCGTCTGTGGTCACAGCCATGCAGTGTGTACTAAAAGCCTTCTACGTTCATGAAGGTCTTCCATTGACATTCACTTATCCCATCAATATTTATTACTAAACAAGTAAATTGTGTCAGGCTACCTTCCTGGCATACAACGATACAGCTCGGTGTCTGCCTTTGAGAATCTCAGCGTGTGGAGGGAGAAATACATGCATGTGAAGAAGTAACCAAATCCGGGGGGACCCAGGGCCTCGCTCGGTGCCTGAGTTTTTGTACCTGCTTATGGAGCGGAGTGGCTGCTGTCAGCTGCTGTGGGGGCAGCAGAGCCAGGAACGCTGCCTGGACGAGCGGAAGGTGATTCGTGAGAAGGGCCGGCTCCGGCCCCTGCAGGCAGAGTGCTGGTTTCCCAGGTGTGGAGGGCGAAGCTATTTGGGAGGCATTGGGGATCAGCCCACACCTTGCGTGACAAGGCCAAAGAGCGTGGGGCACTTGGGGAGCAAAAGGTGTGGCTGACGGGTGAGGCCCACAGCCAGGGACCGAGGTGACTAACAGCCCTGTCACAGGCATCACTGTCTTTATTTATAGTGGAGGCACAGAGCAGCCGGGCTGTACTCCGATGAATGCTGGAGATCCACAGGTGACTCAGCCAATCCAAAGCCATTTTGTGCAGCTCAGGAAAATGCCTGGTCATGAGGGACCACGGGTGAGCGAGACCCAGCTCATCCTCCAAATAACAGGGAGAAGGCGTTTTAGTGATTTCATCTGGTTTGTACTTCATCCTGATCTCAGTCTCATTATTTTGCTGAGTTATTTTATTCCCAGTGTAACTCAAGTGCTAAACTAAAAGCATAGGGGGAATTGGACATCATTCAAGAAAGAGAATATAACTCTTTCCTAAAAACAGTTCTTTTCTTGAGTGGGCACATGTCTGACGACACCATCTTTTTGTTGAAAGCACCCACTGCACTGCTGCCCACAGCGGGATACAGCACCTCAGACCAAGCTGTGGCATCCAGCACAGCCCACAGAGTCACTACCAGGGCTGCGTGGTACCTGTCCGCTGTCCCCTCGAGGGGCTGCCTCCCACATAAGCTGGTTTGTGTACAAATTGCAGTGTCGCAAAGACCCAAGGCTAGTTGGACATGTGCAGCTATGCTCCTTCTCATGTCAGCTGTCCACGTCTACACTGGCTGACAGGACACGGGAGCAGATGAGACAAGCTGTCACTCACCCACGTTGCCCTTTGAAGCAAGGCCATCGGGGAAGGGAGGCTCAACAAATGGGCTGTGAAGTTTACATGCACTGCCCACTGTTAACCAGATTACGTCTAATGAAGTGGCTCATGCTCAGGCCACATCAGCCTAATCCTTGGTGGCAGTTCGTCCCTCAACTGCCAAAAAACACCGCCCTCTGGCCCTCTCTCGCCACTCAGGGCCGCCAAGCACAGGGAGGTGCCCAGTCTTAATAAACCGAGACAGTGTGTGATCTGACATGCAAATGTAGGTCATTGCATATGTAAATGTGTGATTACAGACCCGCACGCCAGGACACATTAGGGCGACTGCTCTCAGCACACGCTGTCGCACTGCCTTCGCGGGTCACACTGATGTTTGTCAGGTACTGCGCAGGCAGAAGATGGAATTCCCAGTCACATTTAGGGTGTATGACTGGGGGACCGCGTTGCTGATGATGAAGTGTGTCTTCCTGCTGAGACGGACACGGGGCATCAGCAGAACGAACGGCCTGTACCCGTGTTGGAGAGGAAGGGGCTCAGTTTCTTAGAGGCTGCACACCATCCTAGGGTGTCAGTCCTTTTTAGAAAAAGATTCCTTAGAAAAGCACAGGCAATTCAGAAGTTCTCTTTAAATGAAACTTATTTAAAGTCAAGAAACTTGGATTACAATAAGAAACCTTAAAATGAATAACAGCATGGCAAGCTGTCTCCCTTCACTTGATAATTTTACTTTTATTTTTTTTTATAGTATATACATGTTTTCATTTCATTTTAAACATGTGTTTCTATTCCCAGTTTTTTGTTGTTTTTTTTTAATTAAAAAGACTTGACATTGAAAATCTCTGTGGATCATCAGGTAGGGTTCCATGGGGCTGGGTCATCGTGTAGATGACTTTGTTTAGTTACCATGGCAGCAGAGCAAAGACTGAACTTGGGGGTCAGGAGGCCCCAGGTTTGGTTTGATTACATTGTAGGAGTGTCATGAGAATTGAATTAATGGTGGATAAAGTCCTGCTATACAGGACTTGTTGAGTCGGAGGCACCAAAATGGAACCTTCTGTTACTGGAGCAGTTGTTCCTATTACTCTATAACAAGTACTTATGGTCTCATATTTACTAAATGAATTGGTGACATTTCTTGTATTCTGGCTATTTTGCATGTCTTAAAGGGAAAATGGCATTTTTTCTTGACAATATTTTGGACTTCCAGAAGAAAGAAGCAATGCACAATAACAGAAATTATTGCTCCTTTTTTTCTCTTTTTGAGGAACATTGTATTTGAATCACAGTGAAATTTAGAAAAAATTTGCAGAGTTTTTGGTAGCATGATAGATGTATTGAAATTAACAAGATAAAATATATGAGGGGTTAATGTCATAGGGTCATCGGCCTTGAACCAGGCTTGTCTTGAGTTCAAGTTGAATTTGGTGTTTATGAACTGGTGCTCTTTGATGGCGTTGTTAGGTGTTTAATGTCCAGTCTCACTAGACAGTGCGCTCGTCAGGCCCAGGACAATGTCCTGTGTCCTCCTCGTTGGCATGGAGAGGGGAGAAGGTTGGAAGGATATCAGCAGAGCGGTAAAGGCTCTGGAGAGAGTATTTATCGATAACCCAGGAGTCTTGAAAAGGCCCGTGCATGTTGAGCCAGAAAAAAAAAGTTATAAACTCGAGTATTTTATCATCTTTTATATGGGTACAGACGCTGCCAATAGGCTGAGTGTCCTGAAGAGCTGAAAGTCAGTATTCCCTGGCTGTGTGTTGTAACCTCAGCAACAGACTGTGTCTGACGGTAGTGGGTGTACTTTAGTGTTTACCCTGTGACTGAGTGAATGAATAAATCAGTCCGTGAACAAAAGCCCTCGGACGATGAATACGGTTCCTAAGGCGTTGGGTTTTGGCCCCAAATAGGAACGAGCATTGTGCTCCCCTCTCCAAACACAGAATTTTCTCTCACAGCACAGCTAAGTCTCTTCCACGTCCTCGGGGAAGCTCTTTTGAGCAGGAAACACTTCTGATTCATCCCTTTCTCTAGCAGCTCTTAGAAGTGCTTGGAACACAATAAGGACTAAAAAGTGTTAGTTAGAAAAAAATAAATTTTTCCCTTAACAACAAAAAAATATTGTTTAAAAATGTAATTATGTACTAAGTGAAAGAAACCTATGTGAATAGGCTGCATCCTGTATGATTCCAGCTATGCCCTTCTGCAAAAAGCAGAACTGGAGACAATAAAAAGACCAGTGGCCGCCAGGGGCTGGGGTAGGGCGGGGTGAACAGGCAGAGCTCAGGGGATGTTTAGGGCAATGAAACGACTCGGCATGACACTGTAATGACAGGTGTGCGTCATTATATGTTTGTCCAAACCCACAGAGTGCACAATAGCAAGATCGAGCCCTAATGTCACCATGGACTCTGAGTGACGACGTGTCAGTGTAGGCTCATCAGTTGTAACAAAAGTACCATGCTCTAGGGCAGTTGATAATGGGCGGCAGGGGGTATGTGGGAAATTTCTCCATTTTGCTATAGACCTAAAACTGCTCTAAAAAAATATAAAATCTTGTTTTTTAAAAAAGTAGTGATGTGGTAGTTAAGTCCCTGCCACTGGAAATGTTCTTTGTAGAAGTTAGAGAACTGTCAGGAAGCTCAGAAGTTTTCATGCATTAGCTAGCAGGTTGGATGAAATGAATATATATATTTATTCCACGTCAGCTCAGAGATACTTTGAAAAAGAAAAGAATTATCAAAATAGTACTCGATTGCACAGGATGTGTTTGTTTTCTGTGAACTAAGACAATTTAGAGAGAGTTCCCATCTAATATTTCAAAATCCTTCTCACCCCCTGACATTTCATATTCTTCTTCCTCGATTGATTTGTTTCTGTTCAGCCCTTTCTATCTCACACACTATATATGTATTTTCACATTTACCTTGTTTATTATTTTTCTTCCCCACCAGAACGCAGGTTCTTTGAGTGCAGGATTGTCTGGGTAGCTAGCGGCTGTGTCCCCAGCGTGAAGAACAGGCGACAGTAACTATTTGTTGAATGAAGGCTATCTGCAAGCTTACCATAGGTCCCACCTACTTATGTGAAAACAATCAATGATTGCGTGTATATCATGCAACTGAGAACTTTTCTGACTTTTTTTTTTTTTTTTTTAATTACAGAAGGCCTTACGACCGGATATGGGCTATAATACATTAGCCAACTTCCGAATAGAAAAGAAAATTGGTCGCGGGCAATTTAGTGAAGTTTATAGAGCGGCCTGTCTCTTGGATGGAGTACCAGTAGCTTTAAAAAAAGTGCAGGTAAGATGATTTCAATTCTATAAATCACTGTAACATCATCTGTATGAGTAACATAGGGAAGAGCATGTGCTAATGGATTGGGAGGTGACCGTCCCGCACTGGGAATTCTGGGAAGGAATAACGACTGCACTTTTCAAGCTCGAATTGAGGGCAGCACCCAGCGGCAATTAATGTTTAGTTTTACGATTGCCTGTAGGCTTTAGAATTTAAGCTGGTTTTGTTCACCTGGATTCAGTAGTGACCGAAATGATCCTAGAAAAGCTTCCGCAACTCTGGATTTTACGGGGCACGGCTCCTGACTGGCCTGTAACTAGCTGTCGTTTCCTCAGCTGGAGCTGCAGCTGCAGCTGCAGGCCTCACAGCAGGAGGTTAACAAGTGGTGGTCGAGGTCAGGCTGAGGCAAGACGTTAATATAGAGACCACACTGGCAACAAGTGAAGGAAAAAGTGAAGCAGATCAAATTAGGGGCCTGATGTCCTGTTTAAAGCCTCCATGTTGCATTTGTATCGTTCTAGAATCAGCTGTGCTCTCCAGTCCTGGCTCGTTTCTGTTTTCCTGGGTTCCTTTATCTTAGCGTGTCCACCCCTACCCTGGTGTGCTGGCCCCCCTGAGCCAGCCCGCAGTGCTCTCTGGCCAGAACCCTGGAAGTTTCCTCGCCTCAGCAAGCCTGGAAACTCTGTCACTTGCCCTCTGGTCAAGAAAACACTTGTCTTTCTGCCTCCGAGTATGTGTGACCTCACAGTGGTACTTGTCTCCTACGGATGCTTGCTGCTCTCATCTGCGGTCGCCCGCCCACTTCCCCCTGCAGCCCTCACGCCTTTTCTCTCTGGAGACCTGTGAAACCTGGGTTTCCTTTGTTTTTATTTTATTTTAACTTTTTAGAGGATCAGTATACTTTCAACAGCCATTACAGAGATGAACAGTTTCACTTACCTTTTTAAGGAAATAATATTTATGAGAGATTTTATATAGCATATATGTTAGAATAAAAGAATAATAGAGATACCCTCATACCTCCTTAATAACGCTTAATAGAGCGTTAAAGATCATTTGGACCCATGTCTGCCTCTCCCTTCCCTCCGGGGTAACCGTGTCCTAAATTTTGTTTTTATCATTCCTTTGCGTTTCTTTGGGTTCCCCACATCTGTATGCATTCCTATTGATGAATAAGCCTGTTTGCGTTTGCATTGTTTGAACTTTATATAGATGTCGTCCCATGATCCTTTACGCTGCTGTGTCGTGTTCAGTGGCTCTCTGCCCGGTTGGGTGCCATTCAGGTTGTTCGGTGTTTGCTGTTTGAACAGCACCTCCATGCTGCCCACACGTGTCTTTCCTGGTGCAGACACCTGCCGAACGGTCCGCTACGGATCGCTAATGAGACGCTTTAGAGCTACCATCCAGACCCCCAGCGTCATCTCCCAGGCCCTTCGTGTCCCGCACCATCAGGCTCCGCTTTCTGGAGGCCTTTGGAAAGCTGAGCCCTGGTGGCCTTCCTCAGGTCTGCCGGGTGCCCGTGTGTGGAAAGCAGAGTGTGGGTGCTGAGTGCAGGGTACGTCTTTGAAGTCATAAAGGGCTCTGAGCTGCAGCGTACGGCAGGCAGCACTGACCAGTCTCTTTGAAATTGATCCACATCCTCATGATTCATTTGCCAAAATTAAGGTGGTGCCCTAACTGATGGGCTGTTTTTGAAATTCTGGGTGCCAGCTTTGCTCCCCTCTCTCCCTGCCTCCCTTTGCTGTCCCCCGTCCTTCTCTACACAGATTCACTCCCCAGGTATAATGATCACAGTGTTCAAATGCCTGTGTGCAAGGCTTCAGGAATTGAAGAGAAACGAAGTAACAGGATTCATGGGCTTCCACAGCAGTGTGACAACGACACCTCCAGTCAGAGATGGGCGCTGTAATGGGAGCGGGGGGTGAGGGGCAGGTTGGGATAGTCTTCCCAGGGGATGTGAGCTGGGTCTCAGAACCTCAGTCCTTTGTGTTGGAAGATTGTCGAATTGTTTTGATCTGGTAAACATAATTCCTTTTGTTATACCAGCTCATTGGTTAGAGCTAGAATTGGAGTTGGTTTTTATTATCAATCATGACCCCTGGTTCAGGGGTGCAGCAGTTGAGGTCAGCATTTTTGTGGGGGTGACAGACAGCAAAGACTTAGCAGGAAGAAGAGGACCTGGATTTAGAAGGTGACCAGTGAAAGGCCTGGACAGGGGGCGGACTTGGCTGTGCTGAGGACAGGTCACAGTGACCTCACCGTGCAAGTGAATGAGGGGGGAAGTCGCGTGGGATCACAGAGGAGGCGGGACCGGCTTTGGGGAGTTTCATTTAGGCCGTGGAGAGAGGTTGATATAATAAGTTATTTGTATGTTATATGTTGTTATAAGGGTAATGACTCGCCAGGGAAGGAGTTTCAGCAGGGGTGATAAAATCTGGCACATAGTTTTAGAGATTGCACAGACTGCTGTGTAGACACTGGATTCATCCTGTTCAGTACACAGCAAGAATAAGGCCAAACGTTATGAACTGAAAAGTGTTTGGCTACTAAGTAAATAATATTATTGGCTAGATGAGCAAAAATGACGAAAGATGAGATTTTTAAATTGTTGTAAACATTGGAGCTAAAAGAATGCAGAGAAGCAAAGTGATGCCACAGCTGTCATGGCGGAGGCAGCTTCCCAGGCGAGGCACCCACCCTGCTTCCCAGGGAGCTCCCCAGCCTCTGCTGGAGTGAGCTCCGCCTTGCTGACAGCGGCTGCTCACAGCCCTGTCCACCAGCAGACGCCCAGCTGTCCTGACTGGGGTACGGTGGAGGGTGGGGCCGTCTTCCTTCGGGGCCAGCTCTGTGCTGCCGCTCAGCCCTCATCCTGCGCCCAGCCACCCCTCACTCCCATCTGAGGCCAGTGCCGTCCCCGCCCGCCAGTCTGCAGTCCTTTTTAAAAATACGCTTCAGGCCCCTTGCTGTCATCATCCCTCGGTGCTGTCCCTGGCTCCTTGTTGACCTTTCTGAGACCAGGCCTCATGGCCTCTCACCGCCTGTCGCCAGGGCACTGCCCCCGGTCCAGGCGTGGCTCACTCTGCGTCTCTAACGTGGCACCCGCCCCAGGACCTGCACTATTTACAATCCCCGTTCTCCCCCACTCCCTCCTTCCGACGAAACTGCCTGACAGCGCACGTCTCCCTGTTCCCCAGCCTCATATTAAGGCCTGATTTCAGTGATCACTGTCTCGGGCCCCTGTCAGCTGTTGTTGGAGCGGTGTGGACACTTCGCCTTTAGAACCCGGCCCCTTCCTGCTGCTCCCCGATCGCGGCGTGTCTCCGCTGTGCATGGCTTCGTTTCTCTGTCCCATGGAACCTATAGCGCAGGCGGGTCAGGTGACTTCTCGGAGCTCGGCTCACCTTTCCCTGGAAACGCACCCGGCCACACTCGGCTGTATTTTAACCACAGTGTAGGAAAACGGCCACATCAGTGGATTTATGATTATGATGTTGTCCGCAGTGGAAGTTAAAAATTACTATTCTGAAGCCTCAGCCACAGCCCGAGCACATCCATGCTCAGCCGAAAATGTCACCTGTGTGACAGGGACAGTGTCTGCTGTCGGACGTGCTTTCACGATTGCCCAGCCATCCTAATGCATCTTCTCGTAAGTCTCCCTGTGCCCTGGATGAAACCCTCTTCTGCCTCCTTTGAGACTGGCAGCAGCTGCCCCGTTCCTCGCCCGTCAGCTGCCTTCCCTGCCTGCGACGCCATCGGCTGCCTTTCTTACTGACATCTCTGTGGAGTCTGTGCTTCTTAAAACGTGCCTCCCCTTTTGCTGTGCTTACGCCGCCGTGTTCTCCTGCCCCTCAGGTTCCCCTTTCTGTTCTCTTTAGCGGCTCCCCTTCCCCTGTCTCTCTTTGGGGCATGTCACAGGTAAGACTTAGCGCTGGTTGCTGCTCCTGCACCCACATTCTCACCCGTGCCTTCCGCTGTACTAAGTAGGGGGCTTCCTACTGTGTTGAAGCTTCCAGCTCTCATAAAATCTGAACAGGAGATTAATTTCCTGCCGTCATTTTCTGAAATTTTTAATGTCAAGGAAACCTGTGGAGCAGAGGTTTTACTGATGGGCTGGAAGTGAGATCACTGTACTGTAGACTTAGTTACAAGGCATCCCCTGGGAAACGAAGGTTTTAAGAGTCATAGAATAATTAGTGATTCAAACAGGTATCTAGTTCCATAGCATCATTTGCCAGGACCTCAAGGAAACCTCAAGAAATTTTACTTTGCGGTTCAGACATGTTGATGCATTAGGAGAGGAGGGCTGGCAGAGCTGGGCTCCAGGCCTGCCCGTGAGAGGGGGCGGGGTTTGGGGCGCTGGCGTCCCATCTCTTGCACTCACCTTGCTCAGCGTCTGTCCTGCCCCACGTGACCCCACCCATCCCTCCACCCTTTGGAGTGCCTGCGTGTTCGGCAGGGGAGGGCTGGCGGAATTTGGAAATTACCTTGTTCAGTTGATTGTGATTTGTATCTAGAGAGGCCCAGCCCTGTGCGATGGGTTTTCTAGCGCCCGTCCCCATCTTCTGCCCCTCACAGAAGAGAGCGATTCTCTAGGGAGTTTGCCTACCACTGGGAAGGAGGCCAGAGAGGGGCAGGCTGGGAGCACAGCTGTCCCTCACCCCACAGCGGCTCGGCGGCCCTGGCAGCCATGGCATTGGAATAGAGGCCGGGAAGCCGTGCTGCCACCAGGGCCAAGAGGGACAAGGACACAGGGTGAACAGAGGCATGGTCCAAGGGTGGCATCAGAATGAAGGCTGAGGTCTTGTCACAGGGACTCAGTTTGGGGACAGGCTGCTGAGTTCCTGTAGAGCTGGGGAGGCAGGGGGGGTACTGGTTACCACGTCCATCTGTGCAACATGGATGTACAGTGAGATACACCAGATTCCTGGAACTCTCCTGGCGTATATTTAAAGGACTTCCTTACCAAATTGACATATGCCTTTTCAAAGATATTTCTGTTAAGTTACTCGAAGGCCTCTTTTCCCTCTTAAAGATATCTAGCTTCAGTAATCATGAGTAATTTTGGCAAAATTTGAAGATGACGAAAGAACACTTTTTAAGTGATTCAGAGAATACCAAGAACTTGTCAGCCGGGACTTGCCTAAACACTCCTAATAACTTCGCTCTTTCCAAGTAGAAAATAAATTTAAAAAGCTTAAGGAAACTTGGGTAGAGCTGAAAAAGATGGCTTCTGAAGACAAAGTTGTAAATATTTTATGAAAAATATTTTTACAAAATCCAGATTTTTTCCCCCCCGTATGTGTTGTCTTTTCTTGCTCAGGAAATCAGACAGCTTTGACTCTACTCTGTCTGGGAATGATTTAATCTCAAGGTTCAGCTGTTATTTCTGTCTTGACTTGCTGGCTAAGAGAAAACGATACTTCTGAATTTCCAATTAAATATATTTGGTTCGGAATTTTGTTCTGACTTAAATATGCCAGCAGGGCTTATTTTTCTTAGTGTTGGAGGAGTGACTTGCTATTTTTGAGAATCCAGTTAAAAATAAAGGTTAATTTCTGATTCTAAATTGGTTTAATTTTAAGTTGAGTTGAAGATTCACAATTTCTGTGTAGCATGCTTCTATCTTGGTATTTTGTGTCCAGTTAGGGTTTCCTAAAGCTCTCATACACATCTTATTGTCATCTCACTCACTGTCTTTAGTTTTTAAGAATTGTTTCCATCATAGAGACATTGACTACTGGGGGATTAGATTTATACATGTCTCCAGGTTTGTGATTTTCTTCACTTTAATCACTAGTACCAGAATGATCCTTTCTCTAGCTCCTGAAAAAAATAAAAATGTTTTCAGGACTTCCTTCAAGATCTAAGACATTTGCAATTTTATACTTCCCCACACTTCTGTGATTATCCAAGTCCCTTCTGGCTGGTAGTTCCCGACAGTGGCATCAGCTTTTGTGTTTTGTCAAAAATCAGTTGCTTCTCTTGCCATCTTGATTTTTAAGCATAAATAGTGTGTGTTTCCTGTAACTAAGGTCAAATCCAAAATTTTCTGTTTACATTAACATTTGTTATTGTTCAACATGTTACATAGTAACAACATCATTTTCCTGGCATCATTTGGGGAGTTTGGGAAACCAGTGGCTTTTCTATGTGAAATTGCTCAATATGAAGCTTTCACATTTAAGTAATGAACTTTTGGTTTTCCTGTTCTGTAAGGAACCTTTCCAAAGTGTATTACACTTCTCTGCATCTATAAATCAAGTGTGAGAGCCCTGGCAGCCGCACTCCTCCCCATGGAGTCTCCCCCGTCGCTCCATACCAGCGGCGCTCACAGATTGTGTGTGAATTTTCTGTGTTTCGTCTGCATTCTGCATCTGACGGTACATTCTGAGGACTGCAAGCTTGTTTTCTTATTTTATCTAGAATAACGTTGAATAATAAGTTGGCATGCAGCACGGTTTTGTGAAAGATAGAAAGCAAGAACGTGAACAGCCGACCTTCTTATGTTAGTCTGTGTGTAGAATAAAACTGAGGTATCTTGGAGAGGATTGCAACATATACGGTCTTTCCCTCCACGTGTTGTGTCACACTGTGCTTTAATGCAGGTAGTTGTTTTTTTTCCTAAACTCCTGCTATTAGTGTGCATTATTATCTAATATACTCTCATTTTCCCAAAGTTTGATACATACGAGGGCTTGACAATTGCAAAAAAATTTCTTACTTGATATTCTATATAAACTTTGTGATAGGGATTTGCCACTCATAGTCCTTTCTTTGTTTGATTTTGTTTGTTTCCTTTTTCTTCCATTCCATTCTGTGTGTTTTGAAGTCATAGTATTTAATACAAGTTAAGTGTGGCTCAGGTGGTTAGAATTACTGCTAATGGAGAAAAGAGAAGTTTCTCTTTCTAATACACATACTGGTGCACACGTTTCCTTTTCTGTTATTTGAATTCAGTGCGAGGAACTCTGACGCCGTCAGTTTGTCTCTCTTTTTTGTAAACCACTGACTAGAACATGAGTCTATACTTTTTCAAATCATAACAGTAATCAGTGCTCAGCTGTTTCACATTAAAACTTGAAAAACATAAACTTGATATTTGCAGTTTTCATTAGAAACTGTACAATCAAAATAATTTGAAGACTGTTGAAATAGGGAAAGTATTTTGCTGTAACATTACATGAAAAAGCATCCATCATTTTATATACTGTTATGACTTTTCACTGTCAGAGACATACTTTTGTACAAGAGATGGAAGGGAGTGAGCAAAAACTCGAATTCTTTAAGAAAATGAGGTTACGAATTCTATTTTGTAAAAATGTTATGTTTTTTTCATTGATTTTTTTGTTTGTTTTGTTTTAAGGAAAAATTAGGACCATGTGCATATTTGGGTGTTAAGAGTGATTTAGAGCTAAGCTGCCTCATATGAGCTGTCATCATGCCCCATCCTCTGTATTTACTTGAGGCCGTGGATACCTGTTCTTGCTACCTGGCAGAATCCTGTACTTCCTTCAGGGTTCAGCTGTCATGTTATACCCTCCCTACGTGGAGAATCCTTTTTCAGTTTGGGACAGTACACTCTGCACACACATGCATTTTAGAACTTACTAGTTAGTGTGTATGGGTTAGACTTCACAACAGCTGGGGCCAGTGGAGAAAACAGACTCTGGAGCTGGAGCGACCTGGGTTCAAGCCCTGGTTCTGCGCCTTCCTAGTGTTACGACCATAGCCTATGTGTAACTTCTGGGAGCCTCAGTCCTGGTTTCTGAGTTGGAGCCATTATTACCTACCTGATAAGGACATGCTGAGGATCGCAGCAGCATCTGTAAGGAAGGCTACGCCCTCTGGTAGGTGTTCAGTAATTGCTTCTCCCGTGAAAAAGACTGGGATCTCGCCGCTCCTGTCTGGGTTACACACCACCGTCTCCTGGGCCGGACTGGCTGCCTCCATCAGGAAGCCTTGATCTGCTGAGGACCAGAAATGTCGTTCAAGTTGTTTTCTTACGTCTCGGGGGTTTTAATCAGCTTGTAGTGTTGACTTATTCAGATAGTTTCTGTAATATTTAGGATATTGCTTTTTATTTATTGTCTGTTTTGCAAACGCTTAGTACATTGAGAGATTTCTTTGTTTTCAGAGACATGTTAAATATCCCTTTGATTGTATATATTTTTGTATTTTTTCACATTGACCAACATTTGTCAACCGTTTCTTCATTATCATCTCCCAAGGAGCCTTTTCAGATATGTTTCCCTAATTACCCCTCCCCCGTGAAATTTTAATTCCATGGATATAGTATATCTGTTTATGTATTGTATGTATGTCTGTGCTTTATACTTAAAAAGAGTAAGATTTTTGTCACTCCTCTCTCCAAAGAGCCAATTTCACCTCCTTGAAGTGACAGCATCCTGTCAAGAATGCAGGCAGTACACCTTTCAGACATGATTTGAGCATACAGGTTAATGGTTCAGAGAGGGGGGTATAGGTGGTTAACTCTGAGAGTGAATCCTGGCTGCTGCATGAATTAGCTCTGTGAACTTAGGTCAGTTTCTTAAGCTTTCTACACCTACTTGTTTTCATCTGTAAAACGGGATTACTGATACTTTTGTACCCATAAGGATTAAATGAGAATTATATGAGATCGTTCATGCAGTATGGTTAGCACATGTTAATTGTTCAAGATTAACTATTATTTTATTGTATCAGTGATCACAACTTCCATTGTGTTCCATTTGGACTTAAAACTTGAAATATCTAGCTGTTTTCTTTTCCCATTTTTAATACTGACTGCCTTTGGAGGGAAAATGTGAACTCTGGTGGTATCATGAAATAAAATACCTACAGATCTCTACAGCCCCTAAAAGCTCATCGGAAAGAACATTTTTAGTGTGTGTTTACTTATATACAGAATATCATAATGAATTTACATGGAAGCTTAAACTATAAATTATTATTTTATTAAATAATTCTGGATTCTATTTTTAGATATTTGATTTAATGGATGCCAAAGCCCGTGCTGATTGTATCAAAGAAATAGATCTCCTTAAGGTAAATGACCAATGAACTATTGACATACCCAAATATGTTGATAAAAGTAATTTATTAAAATACTACACTTACAAGCAAAAAGATGTTTAAGACTTATGCCACTCTTATTTCAACTCTATAAGTTTGAATCTCATTCTACTGAAGAATATAATTATGTTTTGGATTCATTGTAAATAACTTAATCAGAACATTTGGTAGGATTAGCTTTCTTTTTTCCCCATTTCAAACTATGAAATGGATAAAAGGGACATAAAACATTGAAGAAATATTTTCTTGACCATCCCAATTAAGACATATTCTTAAAGGTTAAATAATATAAATGCTCTTTAGTACTGTCCCAAGGTGTGATATATTGAGGATGTGGACCCCAAATGGCCCACGGTTTTAAATATTATTTCTCGATCTTTTTTCCAGATTTAGAAAGGGTGGTGTGAAGTCTATGTCAGAATTAGTTTTGGAGTTTCTCATCCACCCAAAGAGAGTGACTGAAATTTCAGTTAGCTCTGCGCTGCTTTTATTCTCATAAAATTTCTTTTGCAGGATGCTTTGGCTTCTTACATTTTTAACTTGTAGACAGGACCTGGGTGTTCTTTATGCCGTCCGTTTTTTGTTTGTGCATAAAATGAGTCGGATTGATCCAAAATATAAGAGTAAAATCAAAATGAACCATGATTTTTAACTATTCTATTGGTTGTAGTTACTTCCTGGGACATGAAGTCACTGCTTTGAAAATAGATATAAACTTTGTTGGGGAAAAACCTCTAAGTAGAAAGAAGAGAAGAAACTCATGTATTTATTCTCTGGGATAATTCTTGAATACTTTTCTTTGAGAAACTATTTGTCTTATGTTAACTTGTTTAAAGACTGAACAAAAAGATTGTACAAAAAGATCTTAACTGTGTATAGACTGATTCATGTATTTCTACATGGTGAAATTTTTCTTAGGGTGATTTGATGAATCAGCCCCCATAGATAAATAACGCCAGTTTATTTATATTATTTGACATAAAAGCAATATTTAGATACAGTATAATAGATGCCAGCTGTTGTTTGTTTTTTTGTTTTTAACCACTGGCTGTAGTTATACTAGGATCAGCCCTAACTTCAAAAAAGGTTTTAGCAAGTGATAATTTAATTCTGTCATTTATTTATATGCATATACATATTTATTGGACTAGCAATACTTTTTAAAATTTTAAGTGCATAATTTACTCTATTATTTTTACTAAATAACATTAAAATAAAATTAATTGCTATCTAGTTTTACATTTAATAATTACAATGCTTGTTTCAAAATTCACTGTATTGAAGAAAAGTACGCTGTCATGTTAATATTTCCATAATTTAAAAATGAAACGTAGTAACTAAGTTTATTAAGTTAGGAAACTATAAGTGACTCTTGGGAATTTACAGTAAGAAAACTTTCTGATGCCTGTTTTTTTTTTTTCCTTAGCAATTGAACCATCCAAATGTAATTAAATATTATGCATCATTCATTGAAGATAATGAACTAAACATAGTTTTGGAATTAGCAGATGCTGGTGATCTCTCCAGAATGATAAAGGTAAGGTTTGAAAAAAACAACTAAAAAAAATATTTTTTTAAGTAGAGTTGTCTGTTAAACATATGGGCATGTCAGGTACTTTAAAGATTTCAACGCAATGCTTAAACTAGGGTAGGTATGTAATAAATGGTAGGCTGTAGCGATAGTTATAATTATAAAACTGGCTTACCTGGTGAAGCTCATGCTAGCTGACCTAGATGTGTGAATGCGCGAAATCAACTTGGAAATAGACCAAGAGGTTTGTCTTCTGTAAGCTCAAGTTAACATCTTGCAGCTGGAGTTCTCTGAGCAGAACTGCTTTAATCCTGTATCTCTGGACATCAGGCGAAGGGGGGCAGAAAGGGATCTAGTGCAGACTCACCTGTTCCCCGGGAGGGGGCCATCGAAGAAGAAAGTGGCTTTGCGTTCAGACCTTGTACACAAACCCTGATTCACCCACTTAGCAGTTAGTTCACTGTCTTTGCTAACGGATATTAATTGGGCTTTTAAGTTCACCTACAAGTTATAGAAACCCCCAAAGAGCAGCAGCCTAAAAACTGCTTGTTCTTGGGTAAGTTTCTCCACTGTGCTGCCTTTTCTCAAGATCAGAATAATAATAGGATGCACTTCATCAAGTTGTTGTGAATGATTAATTGATCATTATTAAGACCTTAGAATAGTGCTTCACACGTAGTAAGGATGTGTGGAAGTGGAAGTTACTGCTGCATTCTTATTGTTATTTTATACAACAATATAAATCAAATTCTGGGTTCAATATGGCAGTTCTGATGTATCGACTTCTCAGAGACCAAGCCTCTTTACAGCTGATCACGTCATCGTCCAGCATGAAGGGACAAAAGGTACTTGCTGGCTGTATCTGAAGGCACATTACTGGATATTGCCACACAACGCTTTCAGCTTCGTCCCAAAGGCCAGAATTGAGTCGTGAACGTATCTAGCCTTAAGGGAGGCTGGAATGTATCGTCTTCATTTGGCGGGTCACGTGCCCAGCTAAGCTGCTGCTCTGGGCAAGGAGCCGAACAGTGGAAATAGCGAGGAGAAGCATGCAAGAGCAGAGGCTGTTCATTCCGAGCTGACGCAGCAAGGTCGTCAGCCGCGGTCGCTGACGTCCCGGCAGACTCAGCAGAGGAGTGGGAAATCCTGATGGGGAAGAAAGTGCCGGCTTAACACATGCCCTGGTTGGAGGCTGTCAGCGTGGAGAAGCTGGGGTGACCTAACAAAAGTGGGGCATCTTATGTGATTGGCTAGAGATGCGTCTCTGGCTTTCTCTGCTAAGTTGGAAGTGGGGTCAAAAGTCAGGGAAGCTGTCAGTTCTTAATCAGGCCCTGGCCATTTGGGGCGATTGTTACCCAAGTGATTGCTTAGCTTCCTGGACTGTCCCTGGAGGCAACGGTCTAGCTTCCTACAAGTCCGACACAGCCAACTGGCTTCCTGGGTTGTTTGTCAGAGATAAAAGGTTGGTTTTCTGGTCAGGTTGCTGAAGGTTGTGGTTCGAAGTTCTGTTTTCATATGTGGTCTGGCCGTTGTCTGTCTGTATATTTGGCCTCTCAGAGATCTGGGAGCATAGCTCGTAATCTCTGCTTCCTGGAGTTATCGTGAGGAGTTAGAAACAAGGTAAGGTGCTTTGTGTGCATTCTCCTAGTTAGCCTTCACCCGATTCTGAGAGCTGAATAAGTGTCATTACTAGCAAATAGAAGCACTGGCATTTGAAATCAGGTCTGGCTGATGCAGAAGTCCGTGTACCTTCCTTTAGTGACCCTTGGAGATCTTGGTATCACAGAACTTCTTTGGAAAATCGGATGAAAACCCTTGACCTCTCCCCAGAGCAATGCCAGTGCACACGGCTTGCATTCGTTCCCTGCAAAGGCGTCACAGGTTCTCTGAGCAATCGTTGGCAATCGCTGACAGAGAGAACCTGCTCTCCAGCCTGAGTCCAGCCACTGGAGCTGTCATGCCACTTAACTTCCTCATCTGTAAGGCGGACACAGTTTGGAGATTGCTCTCTAAACTATAAAAGCACGACAGCCAAGGAAGGCATATTCTTACTATCACAGAACGCTATCAAGCTGACTGGTTAAACCCCATGGTTAGAGTGACTCACTCCTAATCGGTTATCTGATTTTCTGTTTTAGGGACTTCCCGCCACCAGCACAAACAGCTAATCACCGACAAAATATGTCTTTGCAAATTAATGAACGATAAAAATTTATAGTCTGAATTTTAAAAAGAAATGCAAATGCAAAATTTTACAAAACAGCTGCCTATTGATGAGATATAGAAAGACAAACACAGTCCTTACAAGAGAGACAGTAACTAAGATAAAATTCTGCGCTTAAACCTTCAGGCACAAGAGCTCTTTAATTATGGTGGGAAGGAGAGAGGGCGAGTCCTTACTGGGCGGCTATGTCGGAAGGCAGGTAAAGGGAACAGATGGGTGATAGGTGCGGTTACCAGTCTTGCCCCCATGGAAAGGTCAATGATTTGGGGTTTTGGTCGTCTTCTAGAGTTTCCGCCCTTGTCCAAGCTGGTTTTCTTCTTTGCTACTCCTACTGCGCACGTCCAGGTGAGCCCATGCCATTTATTTACCTGGGAAGGGACTCCTGTCCCTTTGCAGCCAGAGAGAAGCGATGCGCCACCCGAGCGCCTTGCAGAAGCCCTGTCGCCTTCATCTTCAGCACGTTCACACGGCTCAGGCCAGTGAGGAAGGAAGACCCCGTCAGTGCCGCCTTCTGTTTACTGTGCTTCTGAGCTCAGCAGCCTTGCTTACGTGGATCTTACCATCAGGGACGTTTGTATCCGCTCACCCAGTGGGTACCGTCAGATGGATTGAGGACCACAGAATCTGCTTGGTAACGACAAGTAACTTACTGTTACAGAATTGATAACTGGACTCTTAAAACACCCTGGGGCTACAGTTGGAAGGTATCTATCATGTAAAAGACTATTTAGGAAGCTTCTTTAAAAAATAGAAGGTGTCAGCTGATTTCTAATAAGTTATAAGCCGATGGGCAGCTTAATGCACCTTGGGGGTTCTGGAGGGCTTTTTCCTAGAGAAGCAGCAACGACCTCGCTGGGAAGGAGTGAGGATGCCGTGTGCGCCTTTAAGGATCCTGGTTTTCACAACAGGAACCATCAGCGTGTCCGTCAGCGAGTAAGACAGCCTGGGTCAGGCTCCACAGGCCCCTGGGAGCTCTTCTAAGGGTTGGAAGTCATAAAATCAAGCGTGTAGATCTTATAATAGTCTCAGCATACTGGTCAAACAGAAACTCACACCCAGGTCCAGAAGGAAGCTGACCAGTTTCACACGAGTAACATGTCTTCATATCCTGGTTATATCGGTGTATGCCTCTTGCAATATGATATTTAGACCTGACCAGATATCTAGTTGTGTTGAAGGAAAAAGATTTAATGACTTGTGTCTGACTTGTGAGATGTCTCTTCAAATATATAGAATTCATCTTACTGTGAATTGGTGCATTTTAATAGTACACATAGCATGGCTTTTCTCTCCGTTTGACTTGGTAAACTTAGTGTTTATTTCATTTATTTTTAAATATAAAATGGAATCCCCTCTTATCTTGTATTGGTTTTCTCAAGTAGTGAAGAGCCTTACCTTTTTATCCCTACCTTCCCATCTCTCAGAGATAACCACTGACTTTTACATGCACAAAACTTTTCTAACTTTATTTTGTATGTTTACACACACACACACACACATGCACACACACACACAAATATCAACTGATAAATGTATTGTGTCTCAGACACATCAGTGTATTTAATCATTGCTTTATGGATAGATAGTTGGACTATTTCCATTGTTTTAAATTCTTACAGAGAAAACAAGTCCTTGTATCTATCAATACAACAATATCATACATACTCTAATAAATCAATAAATCAATAGATTTCTATAAATAATATTTGAGTAATAGGGTATTTGAAATCATAACAGATATTGACAAATTGCTTTCAAAATAGTTGTACCAATCTGTAGCTTTTTAAAAAAAATTGCTCTTTAATTAATTAATTTATTGGACATTTACTGTGTGCCAGATACATCTTTTGTGCCTTCTTGAACTCATTGTCTAGTGGGAGAGAGAGGCATTTAGCTAATGCCCACAGGAAGCTGTGTAACTGCAGTTGTAATGAATTTTTAAAGGAGTCGTAGGGGCTCTCATGGGAGTTTGTAACAGGACAGCTGAGTCCAGGCTGGGGACTTCTGATGGCCATGGAAGGGTTTTAAGCTGTTATGACCTTGATTTAGTTCTTTTTTTTTTTAGCTGAGCAATCCTGTCACCTGTTGGCAGCTCAGCTTGGGCCGAGAATCGAACCACTGTTGCTCAGAGCTCGCACTCTTGTGCGAGCTCTTAACCAACTGAGCCACTCGGCCGGCCCTTGATTTAGTTCTTTATCTTAATGACTGAGCTACAGCTTGCCTGTCTGTGCAATTGGGTTAATAAAACCTGTCTTAAGTGTTATTATGAGGGCTATCGTATGTCTATTTATAGACATACGAGTGTGTACAAATATCACATACACACGGTTATCTGTGCCATCTGACATATGACAGCTATCCGATAGGTATGTAAATTCTCTTTCTTTATTCCATTTAACTCTCTGATCACCTCTTCCACCTTCTCTGTGCTGTTTCCTGCCTCAGGGCATTTGTGGGCGCAGTTCTGTCACCCAGATGCTCTTCTCCCCACTCTTGGTTGAGTTTTTGTCTGTTTATCCTTCCGTTCTCCACTCAGACATCACTTTCTCAGGGCTGTTTCCTGTGACCCATAACTATTTTATGCTGTTAATACTCTAGGAATACTCTTCTTTTATACCACTTAGTAATAGAGCCAGTTAGTAAAATAATCTTATTTTTATGTGTGGTTGTTTGATCAATGTCTGTGTTTCCCATTTGATTTAACACTCCTAAGTACAGGACCATGTCTGCTTTGCTCACCATGCTGCCTTCAGTTTCTAGGGAGGTACCTGGCCCATAGTAGTAGCTCAGTAAATCTGTGGTGACTGCGTGTGAACGCTGAGGACTTGACGTCTGTTACACTTATCTGTCCCGGGGGCCAGCAGGTGGGCATGGGTGGCTGTGTTAACAGTCAGCAGTTTCCTGCTCTTTCACACCCTGCTCTCACCGGGGGTTGCTGAGATGCTGAGTGGTGAGCTGGCGTGAGAAGACAGCGTGCTCATATGAGAAGGGTTTTTCTTTTTGGCCCTAAGAAATTCTAGAATTGTTTTCTAAACACTCTTATTTGTGCTGTACCCTGATCTTTATGAAAGAGACTAATTAGGAAAAACTCATAGGAACTTCTCATATGGTGGAACGTGACAGCGACTTAGTGCTTTAGTAAGGACAGCAGTAGATGCTTGAATTACAAGGAATGGGACTCATTTCTTCATGGTGAGTGATACTGTAAATTCGCACGCATCACAACAATACATCCGCCATCTCACGTCTTCAACTTAATTGGGACAGAAGAGGAACTAGAGCTCCTGGTCCGAGTTCCAGAAATGAGCCTCTGGATAGCGTTTCATCAAAGATTTTTACAAGTAAATAATTAATTGGTTTAGAGCAGGCTGACAAATGTAATTAAGCAATTTATAGTTGAAATATTCAGTATTTCTCTAATTAGTGACAAAGGAATACCTGAGGCTGTGGTCAGATGAAATACTTCCCATATGAGTTTTAGGATAAAAGGAAATCTAGAATTTCTCATCATATATTTCTATGTCATCAGTAATCAGAATTTTAAAGGGAAATAGACTCTTACAAAACACTTAGATTTCAGCTTAACAAGTTGTGATGTACGTGATAAACCTCCTTCCTTGTACCCTAATGCACCAGCACGTCCCCATTTTGTAGTATACCCTGTTAATGCTGTTTATGTCACTCTTCTACTGTCAAGAAACATTTGGTGATGGAGACTTAGTGTAGGGGAGATGAGAGATGATCTCAGAAATATGAAAATAAGAGTTTATTTTGGCTTGTCAATAGCAGCATTGCTAAAATACATTTTAAATCTTCATAGCTCATTTTGCCAAAATATAGCTTATTCATCGAACTATTTAAAGTTTCTATATTTCTAACTGCCTATTAAAAGTTCATTTTGAAACAGAAGGACTTAAATGCATATATTTAACAAATTTTGAAAACCTGTATTTTGCTGCATTATCAATAAAACAATATAATCCAATGTTATAAGTCTCTTGCGGGGAAACTCGGAAATTTGTTATCTGCCGAAAGATTCCCATTGCACACCACACTGGCTAAGGAAGTGAGGATCACTCTTATGGATGTTTTTTAGGGAAATATACAATACAAATCATTTAAATGGATATCCATTTTGTGTCAAGATTTTGGCACAATTCCAAATAATTAGTTAAGGCTAGCTCATCTTTTTCCTGCCCAGCTTTATTGAGATGTAATTGACATACATCATTGTATGTGAAGTGGGCAGCGTCATGGTTTGATTTACAAGTCGTATAAGTAAGACCTGACCCTCCTCTGTCTGACTTAAGTCACTGATTGGTGGGCATGTGGTGCTGTCCATGCCGAAAGGTCCTAGAAATCTGGCCCTGTCCAAATGTCCTTGGAGACATTTGGTCCACGCCTTTTTAAAATTCCTTGATATTTAAATCCCGTTCTTCTGCAAAATTCAGTTCCCCACCCATGGGCCTCGCCCGGTATGCCCTGCCTGACCCGCTAGGCTATTGAGGTGACAGGGCTACTATTGGCAGTGTCGCCACAATGCAGTTATTGGGCGATAAGATGTGACGCCATGTTTCATGTATTGATCCTGTAAGCCAAAAGTATAAATAAACGTTATGGCCTGTTTGAACCTGGGGATGTTTTCCAAGTGTGGACATTTCTGACGGAAGCAGATATCAAGGTGCCCGCTGGGGCTGCGCCCTCACCCGAGGCTTAGGGCTTTCTTCCATGTTCACTGTTGTTGGGAAAAGTCAGTTCCTTGTGGTTGGATGACTGAAGTCCCGGCTGTCTTCCTGGTTGTCAGGCGGGGCACCCGCAGGTCCTGGAAGCCACCCCTGTCCCTTGCCCCATGGCCCTCTGCACCTGCCGGCTTCCTGAAGCCCCGCAGGGGCGTCTCTGACTTCGTTGACGGGCTCACCGATCACGCCAGGCCCACCCAGGGCAGCTTCCCTTCTGCTTTACTGACACCTGCGACGTCCCTCCTTTCATGTAAGACACTGCAATAGGGGGTGATCGTGCCTCATGAGCACTGCCCAGCTCATGCTCAAGGGGCGTGCTGGTCCACCAGCACTGGGGACATGCGGGAGGTTTCAGAACTCTGCTCCCCACAATTTGGCTGACTGCTAAAATAGAAGCAGTGTTTGGAGACACTGATGGTCCTCAAATACGGTAACTTAGAAACCCTGCTTGCCTTCTCGGTGAGTGGTTTTTTACATTTGCAGACACGTTTTTATGTGTACTTACCCAAATTTAGAGGCTATACTGGAAATAAAATCACGTTGAAATGTCTTTTACTCTTGACCTTTGGATCCTTAGAGCAATAAACTCTTCCCAGCAGTACCATCTGTCTTCGATAACTCTGATTTATAGTTTACCCAGATACCTGCACTGTCCGTTTCGGCATCTGGCGTACCGTGGGCAGCGCAAGCCAGATGACTGAGAACTGCCAGGCACTCCAAATGCAGCCTGTTTCCTGCCGAGTCTCCTGGATAAGATTGTTGCCTACCTTATATTATATATAACCTTAAGGTTATAAATTAGCGGCACTATCTGAAAAACACTATACAGAACTGACTATTGTATGCATAGGTACCTACACGTAATGCATGTACACCTGTGTGTGTGTGTCCATATAGATTTGCATCTGCATATGGTGTGTATGTATAGGTGTGGGACACGGACTTATTTTTATAGATGCTGTGTTACTGACATATATCACTTGGGTTTTCTTTGATGCTTAAGTATTGGGTTGTCGGAAAAGTCATGACATATTTTTTTCTATGTTTTTTGTTGCAAAAATGCATCATGACTTTTCCGACAACCCAATAGTTTGATAATGAAGTAATACAGAACTTAGGGATTTTAACAAATTGGAAATAATACACTGTAACGACCATTACCTAACCCTGTGAGCCTAACTCAATGGCGATGTGTGTACGGAATTGTGTTTACTTGGGAAAAATTCGAGGCTTATTTTCAAGAACCTTTTTCTCCTTATAGTGAAGGTGATATTGATCCAAGGCTGCCTTTAAAACTCATGAGCCACCGTGAACTATACTAGTACCGGTAGCAATAGATAATTAAGGGAAGAGATACAGACTCCTGTCCTGTTTTCTTTCATTTAGATTTCTACCAAGAGACTCTTACTGTCTCATTATTGTTCTGCTGTGTCTTTCTTGTTGATTAAGAATATTGAAGTAGCTTTCCAACTGTCTCACTACTGTGCGGTATAATATAACCAGGGAGAACTCGTTACAGAGTCCCGTGTTTCCGTTTATCTCTAGCACTCCGATGCCAGAGAGACAACACCGTAAGTATTGCCAAGTGTTTTCGCTATCGTTTCAGTAACATGGAAGCTTCTCCTAAGAATTATCCCAGTGGTGGCCATTGTAAGGTCATGCCTTGTAGTAAGTCTGATGTTTTCAGACATTCTTTATTGATTTTAAAAAATATCCTGTTTCCTTTGTATTGATATACCAGTGTTCAGAAGACAACGTTTTTAGGGGAAGAACTTAGTGACTTTATCGGAGCTTATTTTTCTTGTTTGCTAAATAATTTAAGGAACTTTTTTTCAAGGCTTAATTGCTCAGAAAGAATCTTTACCTGTTTCACATTTTCTACCCTAAGATGAAATATATTTTTGGCTTCCATTAATTATTTTTTCAATTTTAACTTTGGAGGATGAATAGATTACATTGATATTCTATAAAATTATAATTGAGAAACAGCTGAGTACTCTTAGCCGATTTCTAACACAAGAAAGAAAAAAGACTAGTTGAGTTTGGGTGGGAAATATTTTATCAAAGTAGATGAAGTGAAATACCTGTGATGAGTATTTTCAGTGTCTCCTGGCTGCCAGGCCCATCAGCGTTCCAAGACTGAAAATATTCGCATGCTACAAATTAGTATTACATACCAAAACTCTAATTGAGACGTAACTATTCTCTGTTTATATAATTCCCAGCAAATGTTTGTGCAGCTTAGTCTGCTGTGAACCCTTTCTACCGCCAAAGAAAAATGTTTCCATAGAAAGATTAATATAATAAAAATTAGAATTATCTAGGATTATCACTTACGCTTTCAGAAGTACCCTGCCTTTTCTATCACCCAGTCTCTGTGCATGTAATTCATTAAAATAACCACTGCAAAATACAGTCTTATAAAAATGCATTGTAGTTACAGAGAATGTTTGTCTGGGAACATAACATTTCTGATGGCAAATGTTTGACCTAATTACAAGTTTATAACAAAGAAACTACCTGTCATCTCTTATGAAGACCATTTATAGTATTAACTGGACCTGTGGGGATCTCTGAGGTATAATTATTAGTATTTGCTTTGTTTTTATTCACTGGAAATTGGAAGGCTAGGACATACCAATCAAATATAATTTTTAAGTGTGGAAATGTGCCAAGCAGGCGTTTATTATTTGTTTCATTTGTAACTTAGGTTGTAGAATCATAGATTATATTTATAGATGGTGGGGACCACACAGATCATCCCCAAACTCTGTTGAATATAGTGAGGAAACTGAGGCCCACTCAGATTAAGGGACTTGTTCAGGGTCACACAACCAGTTCCTGCCAAGCCCCATAACCAGCTCCATTATTAAAAGGCGAATATGGCGTATGTTAGTGGCTCATGAATCACTGGACAACACTCCCCAGCAGGAGATATTTCCTTCTAAATTACTTCCTCTTGTTACTTGCCTGGAAGAGGTGGAGAACAGCTGGTGCCTGTAGTTTTGTTCCCTTACGACTTGACTATTTCTCATTATTTCATTATTGTTCTTTCTAATCTTCTTCAAGAATGCCATGCATACGAGGATCACATTTGTTGCTTCTTGGTTTTGTTTGCACTAGAGCAGGATGCTTAGTATATGGTCCCCAGCGCCAGCTACCTAATTGCCGGTCTCTGGTTAAAAACATTACTGAGAATTAAGATGATCAGAACACAGCATTAAACTAGGAACAGGGCCGAGCATGACTGCACAGGTTGTATTTCGTGAAGCTGGCCCGATGGTTCCAGATGCTTTGTCTAAAACTTTCTTCTTCAGAGGTTACCAATACCAAACTGTGGGCTTAAATATTTTGATACAGCATGAAGATTATAATTTTTTTTTATAAAACAAGAATATGGTTTTCTTTTCTGTCTCTGTGGATAAGTTCATTCTGTGTAATACTTGAAGTTTTTCCCAAGATTTCTTGAGGAGGAATGCTAGGTTGCAAAACTTAAAAAATAAGTAATGTACGTTATGCCTGGAAATGTGGTATCTTTTGGGTTGTCGGAAAAGTCATGACATATTTTTTCTATGTTTTTTGTTGCAAAAATGCATCATGATTTTTCCAACAACCCAACAGAATGCAGGAACCAGGTGATCCAGTGGAGCCCCCAAAATGGTAACTGTATAATTGGATTTGGTCTCGGGCATTTAATTTGTAGAAGGATGTTTGATGATTAAAAAAAAATGCAACTATTTTGCCAAAATCTTATTTAGATCATTTATGTCCAAGTGATTAGGTATACCTGAGTACTAATTTCTGCCTTTTCATTAAATTTTAAATATTTTACTTGGGGGTATAAAAAGGTTACAGTTCTATTTCATAGCATAAATACAGTGAAAGTACCATATCACATAATATTTGTCACATAAATCTTTATTGATACTAACCTTAAAAAATTAGGTGGCATTATTTGCTTTACTAAAAACTTACCACATGACAAATATATGTACATTTTTTTATTTCTGTATGTTGGCGTTAGATTCTTTTTCTAATCTAGAGCTAGTTATATATCGCTGCCCATTTTCAGAGAAAAATAGGATTTCTGAATAGTAATGCTGTTTGACTAAAGAATTAACTTTTAAAAGATACACACACACACACTCACACATACATATATATTAGAATAAAGTTCAAGAAAAGGCTTTTTTTTTTAATACTTTGGCATTTTGGAAGTTACTGCTTTGTAGTGCTAATATAAATTTTACCAGTATAAAATGAATTCAAATTATCATCGCCTTTTTGTGTTAACCCTCTTTTTATAAGAGATAGCCAACAGTGCCACCATCAGAACAGACAGGCTCTTCTCATCATAACTATTGGTTTTCTAAAAAAAAAAATAAATAAACACAAAAAACAACCTACACTTAAAGAATGGTTGAAAGATGCGTATGTTTAAACAGACACATAAAAAAAATTGGGAGATACCAATGATATAATGAAACAGCCTTGATTTATTTTATGATCAAATCAGACTCATAAAATTATTCTTCAAAAACCTGCTACTAATTTGGATGCTTACGTTTCACCAAGTCGTTCTGTCTAGGCAGCAGTATATTGATAACAGGTTATTGCCGTCCTCTTAAATTTGTTGTTCAAAGAGAAAGTCCCTAAGAAGAATATAAAATCATGAAATAATCAGACCATCTTAGTCTGATAACAGCTTCCCGAATGTGGGTTTCAAGGGCAATTTTTTTTTTTATTCTGCCCTTTCCTGTAGATATGATTCATTTTTAAAATAATGACACTTTAAGAGTAAGCTGCCAAATTAATTATAATTATGATGATTTTAGACTCTATATTAAAGCATAAAATTTTTCTTTCACGGTCTGATACTTAACATGATACGGTATATTTAGTTTTGAATGAAAAGAAACCTGGTCCCCATCTTCCTGTTGACATCAAACAGTCTTCTGATATGCTAATCCACATCTCACAGAGCTCATAGACAGGCTTTATTGGAACTCATTTCCAGCCGGAAAGAAAATGATCTGTGTAGAACGAATTTTGCAGCATTTCCCCCTCAGAATGAAAACTGATGTTGTCACAATCTGCGGTTAAACATAGTTGATATGAAACGGGATATGGGAGCTTTTTAACATTGTAGTAACTAACACTCTGAATTGCTTTTTAATTACCTGGTCATCTAATTGGTATTTGTTTTGGCCTACTGATGTACTAGCCGTTAAAATAGCTAAGAAGTTCATTTCCATAGTATGTGTTATAATAAAGATTAACCTAAAGTTATTAGCTTTTCATTAAAGATTTAGATTTCAGTATATTGAGTGCACATGAGACAGTAGGTATAATCTTTTGCTAACTGTGAAGCTGGGATATCAGCAGCCTTCCCTGCACGGGTTTTCATTTCAGCCTGCCCTCAACTGGTCACAGGGGTAAACATTGATAGACACTTGTTTTGGAATTATCTCAAGTACAGTTTCTCTATATTCAGTAACAAAAAATCAAAATCAGTTGAACTTCCCAAACTGTCAAGTTTCCAGATAAAATGCATTAAACTATTATACACACAATGGTACACGTACATAAATGTTAATATCTATTACTAACTTTATATCCTAAAAAAATTCTCAGAAAATCTTGTGAAAACTTGTTTCACTACAATACTTCATGTTGGTGTGTTATCAACATTGTTAAATAGGAAACCAATTGCATTTTTAGTTTTGAAAAATTATTTTTACGTAATGAATCTTATGAAACTAAGAATTTGTTCTTGAATGAGTATATTGCTAGCATACTTTTCTAGCAAATGCAGCGTAGAAGAAAGGACATGTGGCAGCTGTTCTAATGGTTGTCCTTCCTGCACGACGGCCCTCTCCTAGCTGCCCCATTCGTGCTCAGCTTCTGCCTGACCTTCCTGTGATGTTTTCTTCTGTGAAGTTTAGTTGCATTCATTGAGAGCACAGTGCAATTTGCCTGATAATGTACAATAGAAATATCTATGAAAACTTTTTACTTAAATCCATTTAATTTAACTTTTAATAAATTAAGTGATATTGCAAATCATCCAGGTGGTTCAATATTTATTTATAAGGAATTCTAAAGTGAAACCTCTGTCGGGAGGAGAATTGTCTTTTAATGAATATAATTACCTTCAGGTTTCGAGGCTATTTTTTTTCTGGCTTTTCCTAAAATGAAATTTGACAGCTTCCTTTCCAGGATTAGAAATTATTTTATATAGATGTTCATTTTTTTGAAATAGTTGGGCATTGCAAAGATGTAGCATTACAAGGCCCGCGCTAACTTTAGACGCAGTAGGGAGACATTTAAGCTCTGATGCCAGAGAAAATTTGAGGAATCGTCTCACTGTGGAACATCTACGCTTTTTCGTTGCTAATAAGGAAATAAAAGTAGGTGTTTTCTGACTGAGGGCTCTTTGCATGTCAGAATCGAGTCTTAAGGTATTTTTAGTTCTTATAATTCTTATTTTTAATTTCCTATACAGCACTTTAAGAAGCAGAAGAGGCTAATTCCTGAGAGAACCGTTTGGAAGTACTTCGTCCAGCTCTGCAGCGCCTTGGAACACATGCACTCTCGGCGGGTCATGCACAGAGGTAAGGGCGACCCCAGGGGCCGTGGTCGGCGAGTGTCGCCTCGGCGGCACGTTGCTAGGCCCGCAGGATCACGTTCCTTTCAAGCCCTGCGCACTGCCGTGCTTTCTAGGGCACTTGTTTCCGAAGCGCAGAGTTACTGGAGTGATGAGGCTTTAGGAGAGCCCTGCTTGGCTTTGACGAAGCGTGAGAATTAGCTGTTTTTCTGCTTACCTCTTCTGAGCATCTGATTTAGTTGGTAAAGAAAAAAAACGTAGATGCAGGAAAGCAGTTGAATATGCATAAGGAAGAGGGGTTTTTTTGTTGTTTTTAGTTTTTTGTTTTCCCCAAATGAACAGTGTATATTATGGCTTCTCAGGTTTTTAATTTTCAGCGTTAACTCTTAGTATGTTCTTGATTTTCTGTCAAATGGTTGGACATAACGTGAAGGTTGTATTACTAAGGAACTGACCCCTTGATTTTGGGGCGTGAAAAATAATATTTAAGCAATTAAGATTTCTAAGGTCATCTAAGTAAATGATTATATGTATATAGAGTTATGATTTTATATTTTATGTAAATATATCAATAAATTACTGTTTAGTAAGGTATTTTATTTAAAATTGATATATATGGGGCACAGATTTATTTCGTTATTTGAATTTCACAAGAGTTTATTTGAAAATGGAAAACAGAATATTTTAAATGAACATTAATAGTGATCTTTATTATGCTGCTTTGATGATTGTTTATCAGAGGACTGAGAATATAGAAATATTAGGATATGTAAAAATTACTCAAAGTAATTGGTTCGAAATTCAAACTAACCTTTATTTTTAAGATACATTTGAAATTCTGCCATGAGAAGTGATTTTTAATCCCTTGAAACACCTGCACTGACAGCCTCTTTCACCTGATGCCTTCATTTATTCACAGATATAAAACCCGCTAATGTGTTCATTACAGCCACTGGGGTGGTCAAGCTTGGAGACCTTGGACTCGGCCGGTTCTTCAGCTCCAAAACCACAGCTGCACATTCTCTAGGTAAGAGATGAAATGAAAGTTCACTGGGTTATCTCCCCGCCCCTCCACCAGGGTTAAAAACGCAAAGGATGTACCGATCATATGCTAGTGCTTATATACTAAATAAAATAAAACTGTTTGTGAAAAGTCACCACATCCTGAGCAGACATTACATCTCTCTATTTGGGGTCACGTGTCCCTTCACACGACACTTGGGGACTTCTGTTCATTTGACCTCAGGCAGGCACTTGGTAAAAGAAAATGTTAATGAACAAATGCAGTTTTAACTATTGCCATGGAATCCCCCTTTTATCTTACGTTTAATAATATTAGGATAATACGATGAATAAACCATATTTAGGAAGAGGAATTCACTTGACCATTTAAAAATACTATAGTATACAGTTTGTAAGTGTTCATTAAAATTTCAGGTGTGACACTGCAGAGGGGGAAACCTAAAGATCTGTAGCTAATGAGGAAAAGACTTCCCTAAATTATAAAGTAGGAGATGTCTATAGTTGATGTATTCTAGAGCTAATAATATACCAGTGTCTTTTATACCTAAAATAGAACAGAACTGAATGTAGCTATTACAACATTACATTAATGTTGTAATACTAGTTTAAAAACAATATAAATTACTAAGAAGAAATAATTTTTAAATTGAATAGCATAAAGGGCGTGATAGAGCTTCTCATAAAACTCTTCAAATCGTATTTTCTCCTTAGAAATGTTAAGACTTAGACAGAAATAGTGAATCTAGAATAAACTAAGAATTAAAATAAAAATAAGTTGCCTTTAACTTAATGGTGCCCTATCTTTGGTGTCATAATTTCATTGAAAACTATTGACATTTTTTAGATAAAATTGTTTTAAAATGTGAAATAAAATACTCTTAAATGGCTGGATGCGGAATAAGTGAGTTACACTAAATACCCAACTAGTAAAACCAGCATCTGAATTAGTTGACTTGCCTTTTAAAAATTTTTCTGGCTGTGTTTCTAAGGTTCTGTGTGGTCTTGAACCTGTCTTTTAATTTTCTATGTCCAGAACAGTCTGTGGCACTTAAATAGGCACCCAGTCAATATTTGCTGAATGACAGAATATTGGATTCTAGTTTAAGGAGTGATGGAAAGATAATACATTCCCTTTTCACAGTTTCAATTTTGTCAAGTACATCAAGAAAACAAAATTTCAACTGATGCTGAATAATACTAGTTTTTGCTTGTTTGTTTAAATTGAATGTTACTGTGTTCCAAACACTGCATAGGAGCTTAGGATACAACAATACTGGTTTTTTTCTTTTTAAAGATTTTTTTTTTTTATTGGGGAATTGGGACAGTGCTGGGAAATTGGGGGAAGGGGAACAGACAAGTTGCTGTCCTTTTGTTCTTCAGTCTAGTTGTGGAGGACGTTGCTTCCCTGGCCCAAGTTGACACCATCATTGTGCTCTTCCCGGGCGAAGCAGATCAGTCACCGGCCTCTGGACGGCCACTCACACTGGCTGCTGACTACTCACGGTAGCCCATGGCAACCCACTGCCACAAGGGCTGCAGCCTACGCTGTTGCCGGCGACCCACGGCAGCCCAGCTCCAGGTTGAGCTGTTGTTTAGCATCTTAGCTGTGGAGGGCAGTGTCACTGGCCCTCATATGTGGGATCCGAACCGGGGCCCTCTGGCATCCCAAGCCGGTTCTTAACCAACGCACTACTTGGCTGGCCCTAGTTTTTTCTTTGTAATCCTACATTTATTTTTCTAGAGTATTGCATTTTTTTTTTCCTGAATAATAAAATTTGACATGAAATTCCACAAGAAATGCACAAATTTGCATAGCACTTTAATAAAGTTTTATTTGGAAGTTACAACTCTTACAACGCAAATGGTGGAGGGTTTTTGTGAAGAAAACCTTAGGCTGTCTAGACCAGTCTTTACATTAATCACTAGTGAAGAGAACGTGTTTTCACTTTGCTACCCACCCGAATGCAGTATCTTAACAGCATTCTGTATTGATTTACTGAGAAATGCTAGCTTACAACCACACACCCCCGTGCTCACGCACACACGTGTATCTTTAAACGCAGTGCGTGTAAAAGTGTTCTGAACACTGATCCCCTGTGTGAATGTTACGTTGCTTAAATTAATGAGATGGTGACAGTGAAGAGTTTTGGTACGTTTTTTTCTGCAGGTACCAGGAAGGTAGCCTGAACAAGATAAGCCCTGGTCTTCATGGGTCTTACCTGGTGGTGGGAGGAAATAGGTGATTCAAAGAACAAACAACAACGCAAAACAGAAATGAGGTGACTTGTTAGCCACATGACAGAGTGACTCTCGGGGCAGTATTTTAGAGAGGGTGTGGCAGACAAGGCCTCTGTGAGGAGTTGGTGCTGGCACTGAGATTAGATGGATGCACACGAGTCCGCAGTACGCGGACTGGGAACTGGGGCTCCAGCCCACTTCAGAGCAGTTCATGCAAAGGGCGGATGCAGGCCGAGGGGGAATCAGGGGCTTCCGCCAGACGTTTTATTCCAGTGCAGCGGGAGCTTCTGCAAGGTTGTAGTCAGGACAGCGATGTGGTCTGATGTGAATGGAAGCGGCAGCCTTGAACCCTGTGGTCTTCGGGGTGACCACGCCCAGTGCTCTCTGCTGCTTTCACAGTCTCTGTCCTGGTTACTGGCTTCTTTTGCCCCCAGAATGCCTCTTGGTAGGTGCCACCCAGCACTGAGCAGAGCGCATCCCACGTGAGCTCATGAGTCCATAGAACAGAAGGCTTATCACGGCCTGTCATCTCTCATCTAGACGGTTCTTTGGTTTTTATTCCCCTTCCCCTCTTTGTACACGGATTTGTTATGTGAAGTCAGATCTTCATTGTGCTTTTGCAGTGGGGTATGGCCAGCAGACTAACTGTAGGATTGTACACGTCCCAGTGGATTCTGCCCTGTTATCTTTCATATTGTTTGTCAACCTTACAGATGTACCAGATGTTAGAAAATGTGTTGTGTGTGTGTCTGTATGTCTGACTTCTGTGGTAAGAACACAGCTCTCTCTTGAATCAAGGCTCCTGATGGTCTAGATCAGCGGCTATTACAGTTCTTGGCAGTGACCCCAACATCGTGACCCTGTGGGCACCAGCCTGTAACTGAACCACGCTTCACGCAGCTGTGTCTGCTGCCGCGTTTGCAGCGCCTCCTGGTACTGCCTGCTCTCTTTTATTTCATTTTACCCAAAACAGCGCTAGTTGCAGCCCGCTAAATTGATTTCACAACTTAGTGATGGGTTCCGACCTGCAGTCTGGAAAGCATTGCTCCGTGTTTACAGTACTTCCATGCTGTTTCTTTTACTTCAAGACAGATCCCCAGATTCCCACATGCTCCTGACTTGCTGTTGGGTCAGTTCAGTCGTCAGACCTCAGTTAGTCATTTCCTGTGCTCCCTGTGCTGCTGAGCTGGGCAACAACATGCGTGGTCGTTCTGTTCAGTTTGCAAATCATTCAGCTTCCCACGTTGCTTGGAGATACATGGGGGTGTGAATAGGAGCTGTTCCTGTTCCGGAATCGCGGAAATGGAAGCAGAGGGGTAAGCGCGTGGGCTTGTGGCTTCCGAGGCTGGTTCACTGGCTGCACCAGCATTCTCACCAATGGGGCACAAGGGTTTCTTTCTCTCCACAGCCTCGCCAACACTTTTTTTTTGGTCTTTTTGATGACAGCCATCCTGAGAGGTGTGAGGTGGTATTTCCTTGTGGTTTTGATCAGCAGTTCCCTGATGATCAGTGATGTTGAGCATCTTTTCATGTGCTTGTTGGCCATCTGTATGTCTTCTCTGAAGAGATGTCCATTCAAGCCCTCTACCCATTTTTTAATCAGAATCGCTTTTTATTTCGTTACATGCATTCTTTATATATTTTGGATATTAACCCCTTATCAGGGAAATCATTTGTGAGTATCTTCTCCCATTCAGTAGGCTAGCTTTTCATTTTGTTGATATTTCCTTTCCTGTGCAAAAGCTTTTCAGTTCGATATAGTCCCGTTGCTTTATTTTTGCTTTTGTTGCCCTTGTCTGAGGAGACAGATCCAAAATATATTGCTAGGACCAATTTCAGAAAGCTTACTGCCTATGTTTTCCTCTACGAGTTTTATGGTTTCAGGTCTTTGATCCATTTTCACTTTATTCTTGTATATGGTGTAAGACATGGTCGAGACGAATTTTTTTGCAGATAGCTGTCCAGTTTTCCCCAACGCTGTTGGTTGAAAGGACTGTCTTCCCCGTGGTGTATTCTTGCCTCCGTTGTTGTAGATGAATTGACCACATATGCGTGGGTTATTGCTGGACTCTATTCTGTTCCATCGGAGTATAGGCCTATTTTTGTGCCAGTGCCATACTGTGGTTTTGTAATATACAGCAGGTCCTTGAATAATATCATTTCGTTATAACATTGATGAAATGCCTTAGGAACTCAACTCTTGTTTGTATCAATCAGCCTGTGGGAAATTGGTTTTGTTATGTGTTTTGCTTAAAGTTGCAGAATCTGCTGACAGCATTAAGTGCGGACTTTCTGTAGTTTGAATCAGGGAGTGTGGTGCCTCCAGCTTTGTTCTTCTTTCTCAAGATCACTTAGGTTAGTCAGGGTTTTTTGTGGTTCCATACAAGTTTTAGGATTGTTGCAGTTCTGTGAAATTGCCATTGGTATTTTGATAGGGATTGCACTGAATCTGTAGATTGCTTTGGGTAGTATAGTCATTCTGATAATAGTAATTCTTATTATCCATGAGCACAGGGTAGCCTCCCATTTATTTGTGTTGGCTTCAGTTTTTTTCATCAGTGTCTTATAATTTTCAGAGTATATATAGGTCTTTCACTTCCTTGCTTATATTTATTCCTAGGAATTTTAATCTTTTGGATGCAGTTGGAAATGGGATTGCTTTCTTAATTTTTCTTCCTGGTATTTAGTTATTATTATTAGTGTATAGAAATACAATAAAGTTCTGTATATTAATTTTGTATCCTGCAAATTTAATGGGTTCATATATTAGTTCTAGTAAGTTTTTGGTGGAGTCTGCAGTTTTCTCTATCTAGTATCATGTCACCTGCAATAAGCAACAGCTTTACTCCTCCTTTCCAATTTGGATGTCTTTTATGCATTTTTTCTTTTCTGATTGCTGTGACTAGGACTTCTAATACTGTGAGTAAAAAGTGGTGGGCATCCTTCTCTTCTTCCTGATCTTAGAGGAAAAGCTGTGAGCTTTTCACCATTGAGTATGATATTAGCTGTGGGTTTGTCATATATGGGCTTTACTATGTTGAGGTATGTTTCCTTTATACCCGCTTTGTTGAGAGTTTTTGTCATCAATGGTGTTGAGTTTTGTCAAGTGCTTTTTTTACATCTATTGAGATGATTACATGATTTTTATCCTTTGTTAATGTAATGTATCAAGTTGATTGATTTGCAGATGTTAAAACATCCTTGCAACCCTGGAATAAATCTCATTGAGTCATGGTTATGATTTTTTAATGTATTTTACAATTTGATTTGCTGATATTTTGTTGAGGAGTTTTGCATCTATGTTCTTCAGGGAGCGTGGCCTGTATATTATTATTATTTTTTTAAGTGTCTTTGTCTGGTTTTGGTATCAGGGTAATGCTGGCCTCATAGAATGAGTTTGGTAGTGTGCATTTATCTAATTTTCTGGAATAACTTGAGGACAGTTATTAACTCTGTACAGTTCAGTAGAATTCACCTGAAGCTATCTGGACCTGATCTGTTATTTGTTGATCGTTTTTTTTGATTACCGATTCACTTTCATCACTCGTAATCAGTCTATTCAGATTTTCTAGTTCTTCATGACTCAGTCTTAGAAGATTTTATATTGTTAGGAATTTATCCATTTCTTCTATAATAGATTGTCCACTTTGTTGGAGTATAGTTATTCACAGTAATCCTTTGTATTCCTGTGGTATCGGCTATAATTTCTCCTCTTTCATTTCTGATTTAATTTGTTCGGGCCCTCTTTTTTTCTTGACAAGTCTGGCTAAGGGTTTATCGATTTTGTTTTTCTTTTTTAAGAACCAGCTCTTAGTTTCTTTGACCTTGTCTGTTTTTGTGTCTCTGTTTCACTTATTTCTGCTCTGATCTTTAGAATTGCCTATCTTCTACCTACTTTGGGCCTTGTTTGTTCTTTTTTTTGTCTAGTTTCTTTAGATTTCTTATTTGAGATTTTTCTCGTTTCTTGAGGTAGACCTGTATGGCTATAACTTACCTTTTAGAACTGCTTTTGCTGCGTCCCAAAGATTTTGCAAGGTTGTGTTTCATTTTCTTTTTCCTTTTCTTTTTCTTATTAGTTTCAGGTGTACAAAACAATGCAATAGTTATCCTTTACATCCCTCACAAAGTGACAACCCCCTCTCCCAATCCAACCACTCTCCCACCCCCGATATTATACATATCTATTACAATTCCATTGACTCCTCTCCCATACTATACTCCACATCCTATGACTATATATGTATTAAATTATAGTTGACATATACTATTATTCACCAGCAACTTCAGATGTACAGTGCAGTGGTCAGGCCACTACACCGTCCATGAAGTGGCCTCCCTAACAAGACATGAGTCCATCTGGCCCCCTAAAAAATATTTACAACATTATTGATTATATTCCCCAAACTGTCTTTTCTATCCCTGAGGCCATATTGTAGTTACCAATTTTCATTGTCTTGTCCCTTCCCCTTCTCCTTTGTGTTTCATTTTCATTTGCCTCCAGGTATACTTTATTTCTTCTTTGGTATCTGCATTGACCCGTTGGTTGTTTAATAGCATATTGCTTCATCTCCACGTGCTTGTATTGTTTCCAATTTTCTTCTCGTAATTGATTTCTAGTTTCATACCATTATGGTTGGCAAAGATGCTTGATGTGATTTCAGTCTTTTTAAACTTATTGAGAATTGTTTTGTATCCCACCATGTGGTCTATCCTGGAGAATGTTTCACGTGCACTTGAAAAGAATGTGTATTCTGATGCTTTGGGGTGGAATGTTCCGTATATATCAGTGAAGTCCATCAGGTCTTTGTGTTGTTTAACGCTACTGTTTCCTTGCTGATATTCTGTCTGAATGATCTATCCATTGATGTAAGGGGGGTGTTAAAGTCCCTTACTATTGTTGTACTGCTGTCTGTTGCCACTTTTATTTTTTTAATATTTACTGTCTATATTTAGGGCCTCCTGTGTTGGGTACACACATACTTACAACTGTTATATCCTGTCATTGGATGGATTCCTTCATTGCATTGTGAAATACATTTATTTTTCAATATTACACTTGGCATAATATAGATTTTGTAAACAAGTTGTTTTCTGTCATTACTGCTAGTTAGCAGTTCTATTTTTTTAATAAAAAAAGTTTATTTAATTTTCAAGAAGCTTCTCTTCTTAGTACCAGTTCCGCTTCTGAGTGGCTTACTCCTTCATAGCTTAGAATATAGGAAGAGATTTTAAAAAAGTGATTTTTACAAAACTTAATTAGAAAAATTAATCTGCAATAAAATCTTACCACACTGTATACTCCAAAGGTGTAAATAAACCTGCTATTACAGCAAACCTGTTTGCACCAAAGTTGCATTTGTTGTATGTGATGAAGTATTTCCTGTTGGCTGATTGCTCTAGCGAAAGGGAAAAAAATTGAAACAAATGAGAGCAGCTAGATGAATACTGCTCCAGTGCGGCGTCTGACTTGCTTTCCTAGTGCCCCCCGAAGAGGAAAGACAGAGTACTTTCTCTTTGCATGCGCACTTGTGAATTTGGTTATTGTATGTGTTTGTACGTGCTGAACATAGAACTGAGTTTTTTTTAAAGTTAACTAGAATGCTCTAATCTGATCTGTGTGCTAAACAACTCCTTGACACTCCCTGCTGCTGGTGGTGGGGTTCTGTGGTGGTTGCTGAAGGCTTAACTCCCCCCACCTTTCACAGTGAGACAAAGGCTTCTCCGATTTTTGATGCTGCCAGCAGAGTAAATGCATGGCCGTCATTCAAACCAGTATCAGAATTTTCACACTGGAGTCTCCTGAGTGTACAATTCATGTTCCCCACACTATTTCCAAGTGCGATATAGCCTCTGATTTCAACTTGGAAAATTAGTGTTCTCGAAGCAGGCATTAAAACAGTTTCATTTTGGGTGCCAAGCGCCACCTGTGGCCACATGCCCTCTTCCCCACGCCTTCCCCAGCGCCTCTCTGGCTCTTCCCTCGGTGGTCAGCGTGGCTCGGAGCTGCAAAGGGAGCATCTGTTCAAGCTATGCTGGAGGGTCTTGCACCCATTTATTTTTAACTGCCAGCCTGTTTCTTGACTTAAACAGTTGCTCTGGGAAGAAGCTATTATCTGGTTTTAAACTGTGCCCATTTAACCTCTCCGCCAGCACAACAAGTATTTATTAAAAACAGTCGGAGCAGCTGCAGGGCAGCCTAATTTTCACGGGTGGCCCATCGAACCCCATTGAAACTGGGCCCCAATTCCTGGCTTTTCATGCTCGAGCTGATAGGAGATTTCTCTGTCGCTTAATTTGGAAATATACAGGTTTTTTCCAGTCACATGTTACAGTGGTCAGTTTTAATAAAATACCTGTTTCAGTGCAAGGGACAGAGCTACCTGGTGTGAATTCCAGGTCCACACTTTACCATTTTATAGTCATTACAAATCACCTGACTTCCCAATGCTTCCTCTGTAAGAAACGATAATAGTCGTGACATCTCATGAAGCCACCTCATAATATTTCCCGTGTCACCAGCCCATGAACCCATGAGGTCAAGGATGCATCCTGTTCACTTCTGGCCCCCAGCATCTAGAACAGTGTAGTACCGTCAAGTAGAGGCCTGATAAACATTTGTTAGAAGCTCAGCAAGGCGATACATGCATGCATCTAACACAGTGCCTGGAGCACAGCACCAGTAACAACAGAGGTTTCTGGGTTTTTCCCCCCTTGGCATTAATTAAAGCTCTTAAATATTACCAGGTACATTTAAAAAATGAGAAATCCTATTTCATAAATGCCTTTTGTAGAAGAAATATTGATCTACCACTCAGCCATTCTGTATTGACCCCAGATAATATTTCTTCAATTAAGTAAGTATAGCCTTTCTCAGTTAAGTCTGCTGGTAATTTCCAGGCTGACTTGAATTTGAAGGAAAGGATGAGAATTCATCCCTATCCCTGAATTTAGTGTGTCTTTTTTAATCAAAGCAAAGTATAAGATGACTCGTGTCCTTTTAATTTTCCCAACAAGGAGTGTTGAAAGCTTTCTTTTCTTCAGTTTGCTCTGATTCAAGAGAAAGAAGCAAGATTTCTAAACTGCATTTCCTTATTTCTACTCTGACTTAACAAACATCATTCAACTGTCCTAGGACATAGTTTAAAAAAGGAATATAATACTTTTTCCATTCCACTTTGCATTTGGATTTTTGTAGGGTTTTTATGAATGCTGTAGAATATTAGAGCAAAAGGGATTTCAGAAACCATCTCCTCTTTCTCATCCCTGCTTCTTAAAGATGAGGAAAGGGAATAAAAAGAGAAGTCGAGGTTAGTCAGTGGCAAAGCTGAAACGTGAACAGATTTCTGACCTTGGACTGATTTTTTGCCCCGCCTCTCTTGTTTAAAAAACCAACGAACATAAAAATAGCAACCCAAATCTAACCACATAAACAGAGCTTCAGTGGTTCTGGTTTTTTCTCATTCAAATGTTTGCAGAAATTGCAGGGCTAAATTTTAAGCTAAAATGTTGAGAAAATTCTGTATGTAACTTGTAAAACTTTTCTCATGTAGCTAGAATAAACCAACTAATTCAATGAAATTTTTTGATATTTGAAGACTGTCTTTAGAATTTTCAGTAGTTAGTAGTTTTCCTCTAATATGAGCCTTTCTGCGTTTCTATAATGTTATCCTCCATTTCTTACTTTTACTCATGTCAGGAGGTTAAAATGACACAAGTCTCTGCTATAATGAAATCCATTCCATTTTACCTACAGCCATAAATGCTCATAAATCAGTGGTAGTGGAGTCCTGCGTCCCGCGCTGTCCACGCTCCCCAGTCCATAGCAATCGCGTGGTCGTTTTAATGTCTGATCGCATCACTCTGCCACTCGCCGTTTTCTTGTACAGCTGTGAAAAGAGGTCCCAACGTTCTGGAGGCCATAGTAATTAATAGGCACAGTGGTCATGGATTTAAAAAAAGGTCTTTAGCAAATAAATATACTACATTCATTACGTTGGAAATGTGGGAACGCATCACTGCATTTAAATGCCTTCCGGGTGTTCCTGAGTGTTCGGGCTCTCCGGCCGCTCCGCCAGGTGGAGGTGGGGACGAGTGGCGGGTCTCAGCCCCCAGCCGGCGTCGGAGGCGGAGGCCCCGGAGGGAGCGTGTCAGATGGAGGTGGTGGGGCCGCCCTCGCCTGCCTGTGCTCAGCAGCTGATGATGAATCTACCTGACGAATAATGGTCGTGCAGGGGACAGACTTTCTCCTCTTCTTATCTAATGACGCTTTCGGAAATGTGTCATCGAAGCGGTCAGTGCCACCCTTAGATTTGCACTTTAGATTGAGATGCAGGTAACCATTGAGTGTTCAGTAGAAAGGAGCGTGTTGCTTGCAAAACGACCAGAATCGGCGCCTGGGCTTCCAGCAGCAGCGCCAGTGACCCCCAGCAGCCCACGGGCAGAGGCTTTGCGTACATCCATTTTTCTACTTGCATTTTCGGTTTAGTTTCGTGGACATCCTCGTGGTCCTCGTTGTCTCCGTGAGTTCCGTGTGCGTGCAGTGAAGGTGTTGTGCTGGGGCTAGTCCCTGCAAAATGCTAGCATTTGTTCTTCTTTTTCCCAGTCATCAGCCTTTCACACTCGTAGCAAACCCCTAATGTGCCGCAGCTCTCCCAGGGCTACTGGTTAAAATCACCTTTGCTGTTGGTCAGCTCGGACCCTGGGAGCCTCGGCGCTCCGGGCGCCCCTGTGGGTTCCAGAAGGCTCTCTGCTCACCCCTCACTGCCGGCCACTTGCTCAGGTGCCCGAGCCAGCCGCCTGCGCTCTGCCCGGTGAAGCGCCGTGTACCTGCCGTCCTTCCCGGGGTGCAGGTGGTGTGTAAATATTTCCAATAATCCATGTCAGCCACGCACACACACAGGTGAACGGGCGGAACCCCCAAAGCCAGATAGCCTTGTTTACTTTACCCAGTAACAAGACCAGGTCCTTAAACCCAGCTGTTTCTCAAAGTTTCCTCCCTTTTCTGACCCCGACAGAAATCGTCAAATTCACTGGTTTGTCTTCAGAGTAAAGGCTGCCATTCAGTAACTTTTTTCTTAAAGTTTGTCTCTTTTATTTTGTACCCGAAGCGTTTGTATTTTATTTAAATTTCTTTAGTCCTGTTTGCATATTCGTTCCCTTTTCTCCTTCACCTTCATAAATACTTGCCTCCGTCCATTCTGACCAGGACTACACGTTATTAGTAAAAATTGATTCCCGTCCAGGCAGGATTTCTTGTGACTACATGGTTCTGAGGTTTTCTTTCACCTTTAGTGCAGTTTCCACAGTGACTATTAGGCTGTGACTTTATTTATTTGGAGAACTGACTCCTGCCTTTAAGGATGATGCTGTTTTGATTGTTGGTGTTACCCTTCTTTTTGCCTCCCTCTAAACACCCCTGTTCAGTCTCGTGAGTTATAATCTCATTAAAATTTACAGCGACTATCTGGGGTGTTCTTGAAAATTAATTGAAAAAGGAGAACCCTTCCTGTTCTCTGTGAGTAGCAGTGTGTTTTGCTGGCTCTTGCTTCAAGCAACTAAAATCCCTAAATGTGGGTCTCAAACTTTGATTTTCTGTTTTGCAAAATGTCTTAGGCTAATGATGGTGAAATAGCTATCTAAATTTGAAATTTAATTATATTCACTTCAAAAGTCACTTCAATGTTTTTTACTCTTCAACATAGAGTGCCTTTGTTTATTTTTAAATGTTTAATAAATATTTACTATATTAGCATGTATTATGTTAGCATTTTCTAAAACGGTCATAAGAGAAAAAAGTATTAACACATCAAACAAACAAAACCAAAAATGATCCAGAGTACCCTGTCTCTAAGAAGGCCTCATCTCGTAGGAGTAATCACTCAGACATTTGTTCACAGATGTCAGTGACTTTTCACATGTTGTTATATAACCTTTGATGTACACAAGTCTGTTATATTCTTTCTAAAGTAGAAGTAAGGTAGTGAAAGTTAATGATGATATAATTTGTAATTTTAAGAGCCACCACTGTGTCCTAAGGAGTGTTTCTGTAAAAGTTAGTATAATTTACTTATGTATAGCCTACTAAGTTGTTATATATTACTATTTATATTTAAATAAATTATTATTGTGCTTACTTCTTTGGGATATGCAGTCATATTCTTTTTAGATACAGAAGTGAAGTCAATGTGAATCCCTTACCTAGGCGTCCTTGTTAGAATTCCCTTCTTCCCGGTAGCTGTGTCCCCCTGGCGCCATCAAAAGGCGATAAATTGAGGCTTGAGCCCCCGCCCCCTTTTTAGTTAGGAAAGATGTTAATGAGCTGTTTGAGGGTCAAGGGGTGAGAAGGAAATTTAAAGTTTTGAGTATTCTGAAAAACAGTTTTCTGATCGTAATGAGTTATTTCGGGGACATTTTTAATCCAGAATTTTGCGTGTAATTCCTTACCCCAGTCGCATCTTCATTTTCATGCCGCTCTGGTTTTCCTTGGTCTGTTCTCTGCAGTGGGTACGCCTTATTACATGTCTCCAGAGAGAATACATGAAAATGGGTACAACTTCAAATCTGACATCTGGTCTCTTGGCTGTCTACTGTATGAGGTAGGTAATGTTGATAATTCCAAATTGGGATGTATTCCTACTCACTGTAATACATTTCCCTTATCTTAGAGTATACACTTATTTTGTCCTAGGTGATGTTTAAGAATTAGTGTTTTAGTTACGAAGAGTTAATTCCATGGCTTAGTAACTGCTTTTATAGTGGAATTTAGTAACTGTATATTCTTCCACATTTACTCCCTCCAATATATTTTTAAGGAGTTCCCTTTTGATGAGAATTTTATTTTTTAAAATGTTTTTATGTTAATATGATGTTTTCAGCATATCTTATTTATAAAAATGTATATTTGAATATCTCTGAAAAAACTCATCCATGCAATGTAGGAGAGGTATAATGGAATGGATTTAAAATATGAAGCACAGTAAATATCTTATCACATTTTTTTTCACTTTATGTAGACTAATTGGACTTTAAGGATAGTATGCAAAGAGATCATTCTCCTAGGTTATCACTTAATTTCATTTCCATGAGTTAACAGTTTGTGTTGGTCAAGCTCAGTGATATGCTCTCTCCTGTTTTACTGCTGAGAATTTATCAAAGGGAGATAAAATTGTGTAGGTAGATCCTCAGGCAAATATTGCAATGCAGTAATTTCGATGGATAGAAGAAAGCATAATATCAGCCCATTTATATCCCTGTGATAAAGTAATGGCATCAAAGAGTATCTGAAGCTAGTGACTTCTGTCATTTTTTTTAATTGAATTGAATGGTAATCTTCCTAGAAATATAGGCTTTGAGTCAAAGCTGTTTATTTAAAAGTAGTCTACATTTAAGTCACTCTTTGAATATTGGGTTGTCGGAAAAGTCGTGACGTATTTTTTTTATGTTTTTCGTTGCAAAAATGCATCATGACTTTTCCGACAATCCAGTAAAATAAAATGAAGGAAAATAATACAGGATCATCTTCCTATTTTAATGGACACAAAGGGAATCTATGTGGGTAGATAGCAGCCATTGTATTTCTAACTCTGTATTTTATATCTCTTGGCCTCTTAACTTAAATATGTAATGAGGTCATCTGTTTTCATTGTTCCACCCATACTTGAAATTGAAGCATAAGAAGTTTTTTTTAAAAAATGTGTATCATGATCTTTGATTGTTATATTTTACTGATTGCAGATTCAAATTTCCAAAATTTAAGAGAGTATTTATTTTGAGTTTATTTATTTTGTTCTCCTTACTAAAGTGACTAATATCTACTTCGATAGAAAGGATTTTTAAATGTTCTTAAATTACATCCCTAGGGTAATTTTTATTATGAAAAATTATGAATTCGTGACTTAACAAAATATGTTTTTATATATGCACATGAGATTGAAAGAGATTTATTTATGCTCACTGTAGTATATTCTGTTATAATTTGGTACAATGTTGAAAGAACTGACTTGATTATATTACATTACTGTAATGTTTAAAAGTCACTGTGTACATTTTAAAATATTTTATGCCTGCTTAGGTAACTAACCTTAGGTTCCTTCAGGCCCTAGTCTAATATTATCAAAGCAACATTTTCCTTTTCAACACCTAAAAGGAAATAGCAGATTGGATTCCACAAATGAGATGAAATTTAGCAATGGAAAGGAAAAAGTTCAGTTGAGGTGATTAGTGTTTTTTGGGGTTTGCGTGATTCTTTTGGGGCCAGCAGACTCTTGTGTCCCAACTGAACTAATTCTTCCCATTCTGAATTCACCTCTGAGAGGCAGTGTCCCTTTTTTGTGTCTGCTGAAAATGACCACCAAAATAAAAATTATTTCTTTGGACACTCCTACATCCATGCGTTCTATGTGGATGATTTTGAAGTCAAGTATTTATCATGTGAACATTAGTTTTCATTTCAGTGCATTTTCTCAATTCCTGTATGCTAGTCATTTGGAAGAACTAGAATTTCTCTAAAGATTCAGTTTACTTATGTTATTATCTCCTTCCAGTTATGTTTTAATATGGTGTTGCTAGAAATACCCAGCATCATTTAGCTTTAAAAAACTGGTTGTAAGATTACACAGATATTTCATATTGTGTCCCGCTAAGAATTTACAATGAAGGAGTCGGAAGCCTTTTTTGAAAATGTATTTGAAACTCAGAGAATTAGACTTTCAAATATTCTTGAAACCTTAAAACACACACACACACACACACACACACACACACACACACACACAAAACACCTAGCAGTACAGTTTTAATTGATATGCAACAAAGTCGGCTTTACTAATTAAAACCAAGATGCTGTGCTTTTGCTACATGGACCTTTACATGGAAAAGTAGGTTTTACACATTTCCTTTATTGTTCAGCTCAGCAATTGCATCCTTCCAGGGTTGTAGGTTGGTGGCTTACAGTTCAAAAAAAAAGAGAGCTGCCACCAGCCCTGAAGACAGACAGTGGGCTTTCGTCCCTCTGACGCCCCCAGAATACTAATCAGGAAAGCCAGGCCCTGGGGGTCAAAGAGCGAGTCAATCATTCCAGCCATCGCCTCAGCGTGGAGGATCAAATTAGCCTGAAAAATTCAGCTGCTGGGGAGAGAGTGCGAGCAGCTGTCAGGGGCGGCATCGGGATGCACTAATGAACCAGATGAATAGTGCAAAAGCTGGAAAATAAAAACAGGACAGTTGACATTTTTCATCTGTCAAAGCAGGAGATGCATGAAAATATACTATTCCCGTTTAACTCCTTAGGGGACTTTTCAGATTTTTTTTTTTAACACTCTGCACCATTGAGACAAAAGTCCCGTAATGAACTCCTAGCGTCTGATCATGAATACGTGGACACTCACCTCGGGGTTTCGCCAACGTGGAGAGCCCGCAGTTACAGACACAGTGTATTCGTTAAGGTAGCTTTTTAATACTCTCTTTTATTGTAAGGTGCCCTTGCATTTTGAACAAAAAATCGTGATTACGATTATAGCTCCTCTTTTAGAAATTTCTTCTCAAATGGAGTGTTTGCTGTTTAGGGGCATTCAGATTGGCTTTTTGTTTTATTTTTTGTTTACTTTTTCCTCTTCCTGTGGCACACACATCCCTGAGGTGGCTTTCTCTAGGTTTCCGTAGGTTCTGTGTAAAGGCTACAGGGACGCACAGGCCCGCCTCCTCCGCGGGCTCCCTTCCAGAGCCGCCCCTCCGCATCGAGGCTCTGAAGGAGTTAAAAGTCTGTCTGGAGCGCCAGAAGACAGATGAGAGCCATTTTCAGCTTGTCCTGTCCCCACTGACGCTCGCTGAGGAGCACAGCATGGGCCAGCGTGTTTCACACACACTCTGCCTGTCTGGGGACTGTACACATTGTCCTTCCAAAATCAAGCTTATTAGCACATGTAGAAAAGGGTGACTGACTTGGGGGCAGGCTCACACTCCGTGTTGTATTCTCGCTGCTGCGGTTCAGAGATTTAGAAGGTTTAGAACAGGATGCAAACACTGGAATTGAATTTTTAGTTCGTAACCCTGCTTACCACACTACTTGCTTGCACTTTAAATGTCAAGTTAGAACCTTGTCTGAAAATAAATTTGAATTCCGTAATGTCTTTTTTAAAGTTGTTCATTCTGCAAGGCGTCTTTTTTTTTTTTTCCTGCATAAAAATCTGACTTGGATGCCTTGAAGTAGCTGCTGTGACTCATAGAGATTTAGACGTATTTAGTGGTTTTTGAGACATTATCAAAAGAAAAAAAGTTCTAATCATTGTAAACTACCTGAAGACCAGTTACAACATTCAGATTGAGAAGACTTTTTTTTCCTACAGAAACTATTACGCAAGATAAAATGCTGTGCGTTCTGTTCCATTGCTGGATTATAATTCAATTTTAACTGTAGTTTTAAGTTTTTGTTACATTTTGGCCATTACACGTGTGACTTATGCCATCAATGCCTGTTCAGTTGTGAGATAAACTAGTTGCTTTTATGGAGTTATATTTACAGAGAGCTTTAAGTGGCTTTATGTTCTTTTTCTTAACATTGTTGTATGCTTCATATTCATATAAGTAAAATAAATATATGTGAATCACCTCTCACTTTTAGGGAATTTTAAATGTTGAATAAAATAACCAAATATTGAAGTAAGATATTTACAACTCACTAAATAATTCTCAGAAAAGGATATTCGTAAGAATCGAAAGGCCCAGATAACTTTATTTAAAGTGTTTGTAATTGTTTTCTGCTCCAGTGTAAAATACTTGATGAAATCACCTTTAAAGTGACCAGTAACTATATCAGTTTCATTGGGAGCGTTTTACAGATGGCTGCGTTGCAGAGTCCTTTCTACGGTGACAAAATGAATTTGTACTCGCTGTGTAAGAAGATAGAGCAGTGTGACTACCCGCCTCTTCCTTCAGATCACTACTCAGAGGAAGTAAGTCCTACACCGTTGTTCGGCCAGTGTTCATGTCGCTAACATGTGCATTTTAGTAAGAAATTGTCCTTTACCTGAAATACAGATGGCGCGTAGGGGTGGCAGGAGTAGCCCTTTCCATTGATTTATTCTCGTGGAGACTTGCTGTTTAGAGTTGACGCCGCAGTTCCTAAGGTGGGGTGGGACACATCACAGCGTGTGGCACGGCAGTGGCCATTTCTAGGTGTGATAAGAGCGGGGCTGACTTCACAGCATTCAGAACACAGGGTTTCTGAACCCACACCCAGGCTCCAGGTCATAGCGTGTGTGGACCCTCCTCCCCGCAGTCTCAGAACCACAATTAGAACTTTCTTTCTGGCAGAATCCCCCACCCCCGTTCACGTTTTCCAGAAATGGAAGCATACACATCTTCGCCACAGGTCTCAGCCCCACCCGCCCGCCTGCCCCCCACAGTCCGTCCTGCCACCACCTCATTCCGAGGGGAGGTGGTCGGGGTTTTCACTGTAGACGTGTGACAAGGTCTATTGGCCAGGACTGAACATGTTAGAAGACCCTCCCAAGATCTGAGCCTGAGCCCTTCCTCGCTAGGGTAACCTGTTGAAATGGGTTGTTTGGGCCCTACCCAACATCCAGTGCCTCATGGAACAAACCATCGCCCACTTTAGCCGCATACGTCCAATTTTACTAATATTTAAGGAGCTATGCAGAACAGCAGGGTCTTGGTTTAACTGAATGTGTTCTCAGAGCTCTTTTTAGAAAGCTCCTTGGAGATCTACCCAGAGAAAACAGTATCTTGAGTTAGGACACCCCACCTTCTCATGAGCAACAGATTCCCCCCCACCACCACCAAGGAAAAGGGCAAGGAGCAGAGGAGAAAGCTAGAGCAATTGTAATGCTCACTTATCAGGTAGTCCTGGCACCCTTCGTATTGTGAAATGAATAGCATCTGGTTTTAGCTTTATATAAGGAACATAGAGTCAGTGTCACTTGAATAATAAATATCTCTAAAGGATTTTTACCATATGTAAAGTATTTGGGGTCCCAGAATGTTCTACGTACCTTTTTGTCCTAGTAGTTTTGATACTGATAATCAGTGATGCCTGCCTTTTCGTTTCATAGCATTTGCATTCAGGTAATTAGAATAAACTCTTACCAGGCAGTGGTGATCACCCAGAAGTATTATCTTTATTTGATGTTAATGCTATTAGGTTGGCCGTTTTTAATTACTATTTTGGGTATAGCATATAAATATGGCATTTCACAAAACCCACTTCAGAGCCCAGGCCTGAAATACAGTGCGGCGTGAACAATAATGTGGAATGACCGCGAGAATGTCAGGGTCCCTCCTTTGTTGTGTCATTCATGCTGTCTCCTTTTTACCATGAGGCGCATGAATATTTCACATATCTGCATCCTCATCCCCTATTCTTCTTGACTAATTTTCAGACTGTCTAAATTTGCATTTCACATGGTAGCTGATTAGGAGACGCGAGCAGCAGTGAAGCCTCAGCAGGCGGTTACCATGGTGACCTTCAGCAGGATTTTAATGATGATACCACTGGTGCTTCGTTGAAGTCGGCCTGCCTGCAGGGTTGCTTCACTGTGGCTAAGTGTGAACTTGGCTCCGCGGCTTCTCAGCCAAGGGGCACATATCAAAGTCTGGCCCAGATAGAAGGTCTTCGAGTTGGGAAAGGAAAATAGATTCCACCTTTTTACTTCCCTCCATATAGTTTCCAGTTTCGAAAAGAAATATAAAGCAAAACATGTTATATGGGACACTTACCCCAAAAAATGTCAGTACAATTCCTCCTCTTGGTAAAATCTTGTTGTGCCATGAAAAAATAGAAAGCTATAATATCTAGGTAAACATGGAAACTAACTTTTTACTAAAGAAATGAGATATAGAAATGCAGATTAATGATGTTACTTTAATCCATTCAGTTATGTAGAAAAGTTCTCAGAACAAGAGCTTTCAAGTGCAGATGTGCTAATAAACATTTTCTCTCAAGTCAGAACCCTATTTGTTTGCAAAATAACTACTCAAAATTTATGATAGCCAAAAACCCTGGCAGATTTGATGCCGCCATCTTAATGGTATCTTAAATGTTTCTTTATAGAGTAGGTTTTTCAGATCTTTCAAAAGTCCAAATTACCATTTAACTTTTTAGCATGACAAAAAATAGGAAACAATGACAAGTGGAATACAAGTGGAATTTGAAACTGAACTTTTAATCAGAAGACCAGTTCACTGAGTGTCAATATTATAGCTAAAACGATACCAGACACTGCTGACGACCAGTGCGGGTTCTAGAAGGCCATGCGGGTTTTTATGGGCACTGCGTCCTCTTTCTGAAACACCCTGTTCTTTACCCTGCAAACTCACTCTCTTTAAAACAAAGTTTGGGCGGCGGTGTCTGCGTCGTTACCCTGCTCCCCTCTCTCCTTGCCCATACCCTCCCCTGGGCAGGACCCCACATCAGAGTTGTTTCTCTGCTCCCCTCTGGACTGTGTGGCTCCTGCTGAGAAGTCCCTGCTTGTCATTGGTGTATCTCCAGGGCCGGGCACATTCCGAAGGGTCAGTGATTGACTGAATGATGGACTGGGTGAGGGAGTGAGGTGGGGAAAGAGGGGGAGCAAAGGCACCAGTGAAACAAAGATCACATGAACCAATAAGGGACAACGGAATGAGTGAGAGAAACTTCTCCAAAGAACTTGCTGTTGGGTTGTCGGAAAAGTCATGACGTAGTTTTTCTATGTTTTTCATTGCAAAAATGCGTCATGTCTTTTCTGACAACCCAATATCTGGTAAGGCAGAAAATGACTGAAACGATAGGCTCGACAATAAGGCAGTAGCCTTTTCTTGATAGTACCTGCTATGTGATTGCTTTTCATTCTTACAAGCAAGCGACATTATTTTTGGAATATCCAGTGTTCATTTAGTGGGAAATAAGACAAATGGATTATTTCCCCTCGGTTTCAGTATGGAATTTCTTTGCGAGATACTGGAGTGATCATCAGAAAATCAGGGTGATCTTAGTTTGAGAAAGTGGAGTGGGGGGAAATTAAATTGAAGACTTGGAAACAATGCTTTGAATGAAAAAGAAATGTAAATGCCTATAAAACGTTGGTAAGATGGCTAACCCCTTGTGATAAACTGGATATGTTATTACAGCAGTGCTCGTTGGTCTAAACTGGTTGCTATGGCAGTTGTCTATGTTTAGTTGTAATTTGAAGTTTATTGTAAATAAGAAAGTCTTGTAGGACACAATATTTGAGGTTATCTTCCAATTTTATTTTTGAAAACTTGCTAATTCCATAGATCTTACTACTTCTTTTTATAGGTGAAGAAACCAAAATGTAATTTTGGAAGTGGGATTATTAAACCAGTAATCAGATTTCACATTATTTAATGCCTCCCTTCTTGGACATTAAGTATCTGTTTGTGTCCTGGCTTTATACCTCCAGTCCACAGATAGAAATGTATCTGTTTTTAGTAAAAATCAATTAACAGGACTACTTCTCAAGTATACAGTTACCCTTTAAAATATCAGCCGAAAAGGTCACATCCAATCAAGAACTGATGGAGAATGAGTGAAATCTCATCAGCTTTCACCTCATAAATGAGAATAAAATTTTACCCTCCTTTCCATTGGTTTCATTTTCCTTTCTTAGACCATGCCCCTCCCCCCATCCCCCTGCCTTTCTTTTAAGTTGAGACATGGAAGGCAGGGGGGAGGGTGTTCTCCCACCTTTCTGCCTCCTCAGGAGTGGTTGTTGAGTGGTGCGTTCTGGCCATGTCTTTCCTCTATTTCACTCAAACGCATAAGAATTTTCACCATCATTTTTGTTTTTCTGAAGACAAGAAAGTATTGATTTTCTTCAGAGTATTTAAAATATAAGGATTAAAAAGCACAGTGCTTTTTCTATGCTTGATTATATATGAATAATAAAATAATAATACATTTTTAATCGAAGTAAACTGATTTCAGATATTTATAGGTTATTGTAGACTGTAAATATATCTACATGGCTTTCAGTGAAGTTGGAATACTGAATTGCATTCAGCTTTGGAAACCACCATTTTCTGTGATCTAATAGGAACTTCCCTGTTACGAGACAAGGGCTCTGACACTGTTCCCATTTTACATGCGAGCAGACAGAGACCCTGAAGCGTCACAACCAGTCCCCTGCGGGGACCCCAGCGCGGGGGCCACCGGCCACACAGCCGGACGTGAGCCCTCAGGCGGTATGTGGGGGGCCTCCCGACTCCCCGCTTGGACTCGTCAGTTCTTGTCTTTCCTCTGTTCTTACCCTCTCACCCACCACGTTCCCCAGGGGACCCCACCTTCAAGGGCACAGGCACACTCAGGTGTTTGCGCAGAGCGCTCTCCTGCCCAGTGATGGATGACTCGGAGGCCTGGGACACCGAGAGAGAGGAGAGAATGAGCAGCCGTGTGCAGCAGGGCAGGCACTGCTGCCGCGTGCGAGGCGAGGTCAAGGCCGCTGCATGGGTTTCAAGCAACGCATCAGGCGTGTGGGCCCTTAGATGCTAAACAAAAGGGGTTGCAGTTTGCTGTAACTTGGCTGGTACTTGATTTTCCGAAAGGTTGCCCTTAAGGAAACAAAATACTAAATGAAAGCTTTAAAAATTATGACTGACTTTTTTACCTGACATTTATAAATGCTTTTTATTTATATTTAAATTCAGGATATCCTGAAAGAAGCTTTTTAAGAAAGTTGAGTCAGTAACAACACACATGACCTTTGTTTTAGTTCATAAAAGAGCTGCTTTATGTAAATAAGGAAAAACAAGATGAAAAGTGTCAGGCTCAGACTATACTTGCATATTTTGAAGTTAAACTAAGTTTATAAAACTTTTCTATTCATTTGAGTCATCTAAATAGCCCTATTTTATAGTTCCTAGATTCACTAATTGCAATAGAACTACATAAATTCCCTGGAGTTATTACGGGAAATTAACCAATATTATTTAAATGGGTGCTGAAAGATTCTTCTTAATACACTGTCCCTAGAATGTGTAAACAAGGGACATTATATTATCTGGCAGAAATTATGTTTGGAGATAAATCTGTTTTCAGAAATATCTCTGTAGTCCTTATAATTACATAATACAATGCTAAGTGAGATGAGAATACTTTAAAATGTAGAAAACTATATAATAATATTAAACATATAACTGTGCCATTGTTTATTAAAATTAGCTTGACATTGAGTGTTTTCTCAAACACTATTAACAGCATTTGGTTTTCCTTCCTAAAATGGTCTTAGTAAGTTTCATGTTCTCATCATTTATATCTATATGAGCACCGTACCTAAACTTGTCACATAAGATTTGAATGTTCCACTTAAGCTTTGAATGTTCCATTTTTGTTTAAAAAAAATATTTAAGCGGGCCCTTTGTTCACTTATGCTTCTGAAGTGATAATGGGGACTTGCTCCTTAAAGACACGAGTCCAAAACGGCGCCCTATATTTCACATATCCTGTGGGTCCTATAAAACCATGTAACTTCCTGTAAGATTTTCACAGTTTTCAAGAGATACTGAACGCTCTTCAGTTGTGAATGTAGACATTACATTACCATATATCTGGGTAAGATTGCTTTCTTTTCCCCTTTCCCGCTATCCCCAAGTCAATCACTAGTGACACTTTGGTGTACAAGTTGGATACGCCTAATCATTTTGTATAAATATCTAAAGCTCTGAAACATAGCGTGCTTTAATGTATGAGACCCACTTTGGGTGTGAACATGTGTCCTTGAGTACATGGAAACTGGGCATATCTCGGAGGCTGATAGCACGTAATTGGTCTCAGAGGGATTAAGATGGGGGTGAAAAAGCAACAGTACCAATAGCGCGGGTCTTTATTATTCTCCTGAGAGTTGGGTTAGTGACCTGAAGCGATAATGCACAAAAGAGTGCTGTTGTTACCTGCACGTGACTGAACTTGCTAGTGATTGGGCGATCACCCTGACAACAGTGACTGTGAGCCAGCACGCTCTTCTTTTTAGTATTTTTGGTACCAACCTACCTGTTTTGACATTTATTTAGAAATATATAGATCAAAATATATTAGTGTTTTTCTACTTTACTGACAACAAATATTCATTAATTTCTATATGACTTATGAGTTCATAATCCTTTGGCAATGCTATAAATAATTCATTTTATTTTTACATGCTGTGATTTTTTTTTCTCGTTTTAATGTTTCTGTGTTGTTTATAAGTTATCCTTCAGCATCTGAATAAACAGGGTTTTTTTTGGTTTTGTAAAGGTTTTTGCATAGTTAGATCTTTATTTTTGCCTTATTTTTTATTTTTTATTTTTTTAAGATTTTTATTGGGGGAATGGGGGGATGGGAACAATGGTGGGGAATTGGGGGAAGGGGAACAGACAAGTTGCTGTCCTTTTGTTCTTCTGTCTAGTTGTGGAGGACGTTGCTTCACTGGCCCAAGTTGGCACCATCATTGTGCTCTTCCCAGGTGAGGCAGATCAGTT